>NC_079505.1:86425194-87025194 GCF_030052815.1 Hevea brasiliensis | reverse complement strand
AATTATAATTGTGAATTGAATATACAAAATATCTAGGTTTAATGTAACATCCTTTTAGCACCGAACACGAGAGTTGAAACAGAAATAGAGTCACAATCTCACCAAATTTTTAATTTTTAATTTAGAGTAATTTAATTGTGGGTATATTCTTAACTGTTTATCAGCATATCACCTAAAAAATTTTTAAATAAAATTTTAAAATATTAATTTTTTTATTAACTCAATTAAAAAAAAATTAATGTGCCTACATTCTAATAATTTAAAACTTATTTTTCGAAGCACAACTTAATTGAAAAATATGCACCCACATAGCCTCCATCTTCCCCAAGCCCACTAATGTACGTCCATCTTCTCCAAAATATGCATATGCCCTTTTGTTTATGTTCATTAATCTACATGACACTGATATACAAAACTGCAATGTATTCCTTTAAACATGGGCCATGACACTGCTGCCCACATATTAATGTCAATTAATGCTACTGTTAAATATAGTTCTCACCAATTAAAACTTAGTATATATGAACATTTTATTGTCTTAATCATTTAGCTAAACAAGAGAGTCCATGTGATTAAGAATTGTATTATTTAACAATAGGTTTGGTGCCTCCATTATTAATACACATTGAAATGTTGATGATGTATAACGATGGAGATTGAGTGATTTTTACTCTTAAGGGAGAATAAGAAGTGCATGTGAAACAAAGTATATATAGTTAGTATACGAGTACAAAGCTGAAGCCATAGGCAAAAGCAAGATGCAGGGTTTCTTGGATTTTCTTTTTCTCATCCCAATTTTTTAAAATGAGCAGGCTTCCTAACCAGTGAGATTGCTAACTATTAAAGGTAGATATTAGGTAGGACAGGCTAAGGAGACACCCGCTAATGTCCCTCTCCTCATCAATCTTCAACTCTACTATTGTTCTAACTCTATTAAGTTGAAATGCAAGGTTTGCTCTAATCCATAAGCATAAAAACTGGGTTTCCTATGAACACGTTTTATCAAGCACATTCTCTCTGTTTTTTTATTTTTGTTAAATTTTATTTTTGGAATTTAAATTGTGTGTACTTAATTTCATGCGTTAAGTCAATGAGACTGAAGAACGTAAATGACATATCTCCAAACAAAGTAAAGAGAGCTGCCATTGGTTTGCTGTTCATTATTGCCTTTTTGGGTTGTGCTTTTTTTAAAGAAAATTCATTTTGTGTGTTTCTTGATTGACTTTTTCTTTTACCTGTTGGCCTTCAATGCTACTGCTTGGAATTTAGTTTTTGTCTAGTTATGGAAGAAGTGTTTGCTTGTAAAATATTCTTACTCTAGTTAATAGATACAATTCAATACAACGAGATACAAGAACAATGCTCGCGTGTCTTTTTTGTTTACTTCCTCTTTGTAGTTGGTTGCAAATATGAAGATTAAAGCGACAGTTTTAAAACTAAAATTTGTTTGCTTTTAATCCACATCATTGTGTTGCTGGAGGGATGCTGCATTTGGGTCCTCCTATTTTAGGTTCACATCTATCGCCTGTAAGCCATTCCTAACTATATTTCCAGTTGTGCGTGTTCGTGAACTTGTGTTGCATATAATGTCATTTAGTTCCATATAATCCATGGAATTATCAGCACAATAAGATTTTTATCTATTGTGCAGAGTTTTAGAGATGGCTGCTGCTTCTACTTTAAAGCTGCTTCTGATTAATATAGAAAATCAACTTCCCATATATCCCAGTGATACTCTTTAAAGATTTTGTATCCTGCTGCTATTGGAAACAGGGAAAAGAACAAATAGAAGTGAATTCAGCAACTTATGTAAGTATTTTTTATGCGTGCCAAAATTGCCAATATGAGTTGAAATTGTTGTTTTTTAGGAATTTGGGGAATACATGATATTTTTTTATTGAAGTAATCAAATCTCATGAATGAAATAAAATTTTCTTGGAAAGTGAAACAACAGATCGCAAGTTGGTGCGCAGAAAATAAATAAACCGTTAGATTGCTGTCACGTTTAACGCACTGGTAAAGCTACAAGTAAAAGAGGAGGGGAAAAGGGTCATAAGGATCGTGAATGTAAAGGAACAATAAAATGAAATAAAATAAAATAAAATAAATATATATATATATATATTACTTCTCAGTGGGAAAAAATAATCCTACAAGTAATTCAGATAATAGGACGAAACGAGCAGTCGCACCATATGAATTTTGTAAGGCAGCCGCTGCTATCCAAGACTTGAAAAACTTCAATTCTGCTTTACAAGTTTCTTTCATATTATGGGTACCATTAGTTACGGATGCTTTACAAGTTTCTTTTTCTTTTTTATTAAAAGATTCTTAGTCTTGAAATTTCAGTTCAAAAAAAGCACAATTTTATTTTATCAAATATAATAAAATTAATTACCCTAATTTTTAACTTACGTTTATATTAGTTGTTTAGCGCTTATTTATTCAAAATTGTTGCATATCTCCAATTATGACTTAATTAAAATAATTCAGTTAATTAAAAAAAATATTGATTGCTTTCTTGTCTCCATATTTAAACATTCTAATCCAATTAATTTTTCAATTAGTTTAACAAGCCAAATTCAATTTATAATAACTAAATTGAACTCAACGTGCATCAGTAGATTATAAATTAAAGTACCTATAATCAATAATTATAAATTTTGATTTGATTTAATTAATAAATTTTTAAATTAATAGTATCTTTTTATTTCCAATGTATTTTTTTGTCCCCTATTATTATTATTAAATTTCTATCATAATTTTTTTAAAAAAATTATGTTTCTATTATAATTTTATTTTTTTAATAAAATATAGAGAAAATAAATTAAGTCTAATCCTACTTCAAAAATTTGTTCTAATTTTAAATTTAGTATAAACAACTTATCTTAAACTGATATGGAATGACAAATAAATTTTATTTATTAATAATGGTTAAATATATAATAAAATTTAATTCAATAAAAATAATAGAAGACAGTCTATTTCTTACATTTCCCATATACTTCTCAACAATTTTTTTACACGTATTAAAAAAAGATTTGCAAAAGCAGTTAAAAGGGGTAAGTTTACCTACTTGGAGCAATCTAGAATCAAGGCAATAATTTTTCAAAACTAATGTCACCCAACATTAGATCATAGCTGTATCCTGCTTAAAAAAAAAATTCCATGAAAACCGACTGGTCAATTCTTGCAACCCAAATTATTGATAAATGATTAATGTAAAATGTGACACAAAGTTCTAGAAATGTTATCTATAGGGCTCAAATCTGTATGATCTTCACAGAGAAAAAAGAGGGTAAAAAAAAAAAAGGAAAAGAGAAAATTGCTGCATGTAGATGCGGCGGTGCAGATTGCCTCATCCTTAATCCAACCATTGAAGATTCAAAAGTCAACAGCATAGGAGATGAGCAAGCATACAGCTTATTCAAATCTAGAATGCTAGATTACATGAAGAACAAGCCTTTCTCTCTCAAAACACACAGGAACAAATTGTTTGAACCTACGGCATGTAAATGAGATTTCAAGCATATAGAGACAATGTAAATGACTAGCATCCTTTTCGATTAATTACTTTTCAATGAAATATTCGTAAGTTTTGTAGGACAACTTGCAAGGCTGGTTCTTTACACTAGATTTTGTGTTTATTAGAAAGCTACAGCAAGTAGAAAAATGGGTAAACCAGAATTTGTAACCAACAAATAAGAATAGCTACACAAAAATAGCAGAAGGAAAGCAGAAATAAAACGTACCTCTATCACTAGGTAGCTGATTCAGCTGTTTGGATTCAAAAGTTGAACCAAAAATCCCCTAAGTATTAGATGACCAGACTAGTGTTTTCTCTCTTTATATGTAAAGAGTTGTCTGGTTGTTGAGGCCTCCCTAAGATTCTGACAAAAATGGAAAAATAATACTTTTACTTGACCTTTGAAGGAAAGGCATTTTATTACAGCCATTGATCAGTAGAATACTAGCACAGAAAGCAGACACAAGTTCTCTTTAAACTCTAAATTGTCATCATCAGATTAGATTAGATTAGCAAACAGAAAATCTTACAACTTAAGATTTCAACATTTCTTCCTAAATACTTTAGGGTGTTAATACAACAACGAACTTTTTGTGCTCACTGACATCTGCTCGTCTTTAATCCCCTTCAATAACTTCAACACTTCAAGCATAGCAGGCCTATCAGCAGGATTATCAGACAGGCAACTCGAAGCAATCTTCAGCACTCGAAGCATCATCTGCTTTGAATCTGCGCGTAGAACAGTTGGATCAAGAACATCAGCAGCCTGCCCCTTTTTAATCTTTTGAAACACCCAACCAACCAAATTCCCGCCTTCGACCTCTTTGAAATCTGGTCCAGTTGGCTCTTTCCCAGTCACCAATTCAAGCAGAATTACACCAAAGCTGTACACATCTCCTCTTGTGGTCGACCTCCCACTCTGTCCATACTCTGGTGGAATGTATCCAAAAGTTCCAGCAATCTCAGTGCTAACATGAGTCTCACAAGCACTGATCAATCTCGCCAACCCAAAGTCAGCAACTTTTGGCTCAAAATCTTCATTTAGTAAGATATTGCTGGCCTTGATATCCCTGTGGATGATGTGAGGGATGAATCCATGGTGGAGAAATGCTAGCCCACGTGCAGCACCAATAGCAATTTTGAAGCGTTTGGCCCAATCAAGGATTTCAAGAGCCCCAGTCCGATTTCTTAGCCAAAGATCTAAACTCCCATTCACCATATATTCATAAACAAGAAGCTTTTCCTCATCAAAAGAGCAGTATCCAAGTAAAGGGACTAGATTCTGGTGCTTCACCTTGCCCAAAGTTTCCATTTCAGCTATGAATTCTCGGTTACCCTGTGTTTTGGCTTGGCTTAGCTTCTTAACAGCAACCGTTTTCCCATCAGGCAGTGTGGCCCTGTACACTGTACCAAAACCTCCATCTCCAATGATGTTTGTCTTGCAAAAGTTATTAGTAGCTTCAAGGATATCAACTAAGGTTATTTTCAGAAGGGGCTGCTCAAACATAGCTACATTGATGCTCAAAGGTTCCTTCGATCTGCTGCTACTTAAGAAGTAAAGATTTTGATCAATAAAACTGTTTAATTTGCTTTCTTCAATTTCCTCAGGATCACCCTGTTCGCTAGCTCTAGTAATCCATCTTCTTAGAGCAAAGGCTATAGTAAGAATGATAATCATGCAGCCAACAGCAACCCCTGCAATTCCCCAGGCACTTAGCAAAGATGACCTGTCAAAGCTTCCAATCCTACAATCTGAACCTATAACTCTTCCGCACAGATTTTTGTTGCCAGAGAGTGAAACTTTTGACAGGCTTAGGCAAACCCCACTTCTGGGTACAGGCCCTTCCAAACTGTTTTCTGCCAGATTCAGGTAGAATAGATTAACAAGGGTACATATTTTGTCTGGAATCCGCCCAGATAACCTATTACCTGAAATATCAACGTATTCAAGTTGCATCATGTTCCCAAGCTCCGGAGGAATCTCTCCTGAAAACTTATTTTCATGAAGATCCAAGCATGTCAAGTACGAAAGATTGCCCAAAGATTGTGGCAAGAATCCATCAAATAAATTATTGCTCAAATTCATAGTTTCTATCCTCCAAGAAATGGAATTGGACAACAGCTCATCTATAGGCCCAGAAAGCCTATTCTGCTGAACGTAAAGCCCCACAAGATTCAGCATTTGCGACAATGATGAAGGAAGCTGACCACCAAGCTCATTATTGCTTAAATCCAAGTGGGTAAGCTCTTTCAAGTTGCCGAAACGAAGAGGAACAGATCCATATAACTTGTTACCTGTCAAATTCAGTTTCACTAAACTACCCAAACGACCTAATGTTCCGGGGATAGTACCTGAGAGCTGATTATTCCCCAAATATAAACCCTGAAGCTTAGAAGAGTGACCAAATTCTGGTGGAATGGAACCACTCAACAAATTTCCAGATAAATCCAAGGTTGTAAGATTGGTTAACCTGGAAAGTGATCCTGGAATTTCACCAGAGAGCTGATTATTGTTAATTAGCAGATCAACCACCACCACAAGGTTCCCCAATTCCCCAGGTATCAAACCAGACAACATATTATGTGACAAATCAAACACTCCGTGGTGTTGAATAAAGCTCAAATCAGGTATATTAGCCTCACGAAAATATAAAGAAGGCTTCGAAGGAATGGGACCAGATAAATTATTGTGAGAAAGAACCAAGCATTGTAGTTGAACCAAATCTGCAAGTTTCTCCGGAATTGAACCGTTAAGCCAATTATTTCCCAGGTCCAAAGTGGTTAGTGCAATGCAATCTCCAAGCTCTATCGGAATATTCCCTTCCAGCAGATTAGAGTTCAAGTTAAGAACGGAGAGAGCTGTGAGATTGCCAATCTCCTTAGGTATAGCTCCTTTCAACTGATTGCTGCTAAGCACCAGCCTCTCCAATTGGACTGCATTGCCAATCTCCATAGGCAGAGAGCCCTCCAACAAATTATTTGCAGCAGAGAATTCCATCAAGCTGCTGGACTTCCATAGACTTACAGGTATAGCACCCGTGAAATTGTTGGAATCAAGGTCGAGAACCATCAAAGGAAGTTCTGCCAAATACTCTGGTATCGAGCCATTAATTTGATTATCAACCAAAACCAACTGGGTCAAGTTAGTACACTTCAAAAACGCATCCTCAATACTACCCGACAAGAAGTTTCCATCAAGATCAATCTCCAGAAGCGACACGGCGTTACAAAGCTCTCTTGGTATCTCCCCAGTCAACAGGTTGTTGCTTAAACTGATATGCTTCAATGTCGAACAATTCCCAATTTCAGGCGGTATTTCCCCCCGAAACCCATTACTAGAAAGCAAAAGCGACTCCATTTGATTCCATCTCCCAAGCCAGGATGGCAACGGCCCAGAAAGCTGATTCTTCTCAGCAGAAAACGTCAACAATGGCAGCTCAGAAAGCTCCTCTGGCAAAGACCCGGAAAGCGAATTGAAAGAGAGCATCAAAGTCTTCAAATTCTTGCAGTTTCCAAGCTCAGCCGGTATAGATCCATTAAGCTCAGAGTACACAAGATTCAGTATACTCAAATTTTGCAACTTCCCTATGGACTTGGGGATTGAACACTTCAATGGGTTATTGGAAAGGTCAAGTTTACTCAGAGACTTTAGGTTAGATATTTCTTCAGGCAATGGGCCTGTGATTGAACAGGAAGGTGAAAAGAAGTTTTCCAGCCGGGAAAGGTAACCGATTTCCGGTGGTAAATGACCAGAAAATGAATTAATGCCAATGTAAAGATCAGTGAGGTTTTTGAGGTTACCTATTTCTGGAGGGATTTCTCCTGAGAATGAGTTGTTTGATATATCCAGAGATGTTAGAGATGGAAGATTATCGAAGAGAGTTGCAGGGAAAGAACCTGACAAAAGGTTGCTCCCTAGGTCCAGGAATTGCAATCGGGTCAGCTCGCCGAGTTGACTCGGCACTGTTCCAACAAGTGCGTTACCAGACAAATCGAGCGTATGGAGTTGCGTTAATTTTCCAAGCTCTGGTGGGATTTTTCCGGTGAATGAGTTGGGACCGAGTTTGAGGGTTTTGAGTTGAGTCAACTCACTGATTTGACTCGGGATTTCTCCTGATAACTGATTATCACCAAGACAAAGCTGTTTTAAGCTTTTTAGAGAGGAAATTTGTAGAGGAATGTCACCAAAGAAAAGATTTGATGACAAGTCGAGGATGGTGAGGCTGGCGACAGAGAAAAGTGAATGGGGGATAGGTCCGTCCAGTAGCATATCTGGGAGGGTAAGAGAGGTAACTCGACCCTGTTGGCAAGCAACACCAACCCAGTTGCAGTGGTGGGCTGACTGGTTCCATGAAGAAAGAAGATGCGGGTTTTTAAGGACGGCTTTGAAGGAAATAAGGCTTTCCCTATCTGGGTTCTGCTTGTCTTGCACTGTGATGGAGTTGGAGAGCGAAATGAAGGGTTGCGCTAACACGAAGAGGGAAAGAAACAAATGCTTAAGCGCCATGTCCATGATCACACACACACAGAAAAAAGAGAAGTTTTTTACATAAGAAAACTGAGAGAGATAATGTTAAAAGCAAAACCCATTTTGAGAGGGAGAGAGATGAGGCTAAAACAGAAAATGGAGTGAAGATGAGGAAGAAGCTTAGGCATGGTGATATTTTATGTCTTTGGGAGGGAGACTCGGAGAGTGGCGAATGCCAAAAGAAGTAAGTGTCAGAGGGTGGCACGCAACTCACGTGATTCGAGCTTTCAGTAACGGCAATACTTTTTTATTTGCAAAGACACCCCTAAAGGACTTGAGAATCTCTTTTGGAAATTATCTTTGGGCCCCAAATACCATTTAATAAAGTGCAATGGAACCTCTTTACTTCTGGGAATCCGGCTTTTGTCTCTATCCATTATATTTTTCCTTCTATCTGACTTCTTTTTCTTTGGATTTTCGCGCTACCTATGATTGTCATTGCATGTTGAGGAAAGAGATGCCTTCCACCCCTCTATTAATAGGCTGTACCACCTCTGTGAATCTGCTGTTAATTTCCTGCCCAACCATGAGCATGGTGATTATAATATAACACCACCTAACACCTCACAATAATATCCTAAAGGCTCAGCCTTACAGTTGGTCAATAAGCATCTCAAAAGCATTTTTGATGACCTGGAACTCCTCCATAATAAATATATTTTCTTTATTCCTTTTTCTTTTGTCTTCTTTCTGATATATGTAATTCTTGAATTATGTATTAGTTGTGCTTCTTCATACAAAATCTGCAGAGTTATTGGACACAAATACAAATAAAAAAGAATTGGGGATGCGTAGCCAAAAAAAAGTACTAGACGACTGAAGCTTTCTGATCACAAGGGCACCAAACGTGAGTTGTGTGAGTGACCTGTGTACTTGCCACAGAATGAGAAAGAAACAAACAACGCACAGGCTATGGTAATTAGGTCTTGTTCTTGATCTATCAAACTTTTCTTTCATTAATGAACAGAAACAAAGATAGAACTGGTACTCATTTTTCGAAGCTATAATCAAGCATGCATATTCATGTAAGCATGCTTTTCTAATGCAGAGAATCCCAGAATTTTCATTCAGAAGTCCTTAAAAGATAATGAATTGAAGAAGGGCCCCTAAAGAATGGGATTTGGTTGTTTTGTTTGTTTATGGGGTTATTTATATAACAGTCTGAGTGTGTTGTCGGCATACAGTTGAGACATATTTTGTCTTGTAATTAGGTTTAGCAAAAAAACTGGTGTGTTTTAGCGATGATTCAAGAGTATATTGATTTGATATTTGATGAGACGTCAGAAACAAGTGAGAGAGAGGGCAACGGCCTGCAAATGAGCAGTCTCCTCAGAGGAAGCAAACCAAGAATCAGATTTTTATTTTTTTGGTGATTTTGATTTTGCATATATTCTCCCTGATATTCTTTATCTTTGCAATTGCGTTTGCGTACTTTTCTTTTCGTTTCATGTGCTTTTCTGACTCTTGAGTCTTGCCATTGATATTTGAATTTCAGTTTATAAATAAAATAAATTAAAATTTTGATCAAATTTTATGTTTGTCTTACCACAAATTTGCTCATTGATTAAAAAGAAAAAAAAAAGTGGAGAAATTTTGATTTAAAAAAATTGCCCATAAGTGAAATAAATACCCCCAAATCAACCCAAAGGCTAAAGAGGTAGACAAGCAACATAACAATAAAATGCATATATTTAGGCTTTGTTTGGAATTATAAATGAGAAATTAAAAAATTATTTTAAAGAAATATTTTTCTAAGGATACATGTTGATATTAATTATAGAGTTGATCTTCAGAAAAATATATTTTTAAATATCCAACAAAAATTGGTTAGAAGCTTTTAATTCTCTCGTTACAGTACAATTAAGTGCTCTACAGTCTCTGCCAGTGGTTTTCAGAATTTTTTTCCCCCCGAAATGAGTTGACCTTTTTATAAACACCCAAGTTCAATAATCACTTTCTAAAAAAAATTCAATAATCCCATACGCTCAACATAAAATCTTAATTTTCACTCTTTTTTTTATTTATATATATTAAAATTATATTTTATTTTTCAAATAATTTTAAATATATGCTCTCTAACATCAATTTAATATATTTAAAATTTTTAAATAATTCTAAAAATATTTTCTAATAAAAATAAAGTTTGATTATATTATTATTATTATTATTATTATTATTATTATTATTATTATTATTATTATTATTATTATGCTGTTGGGAGCCAACTTTTTCTAATTAAGAAATTTGTCCTCTTTCTCTTATAAGTAGATGGCCTATCATTACGTTTTCCACTGAAACACTGACCAATAGTGATTCGGCAATGGTGAAAACGCCAAAAGATCAGAGATTCCTTTATGAAATATTTGAGGTTATCTTCTTCTTCTTTTATTCTAATCATCTCACTTTATCTTATATAATGCAATTTGTAATTTAAATGTTCATACGTGGCAGACAAATGGGGTTAGCTTAGCTATCCAACCTAAGGCCTTAGTCCTAGATTATCATATGCAGCATTATTTAGCTTTCCTTTTGCCTTTCGCTTGACCATATATATATAGAGAGAGAGAGAGATTGGCAACGTTAAATATGAGGAGAATTAATGCTATGCCACCGGCCTTAATTGATGATGCCTACATATATTAAATTTCAATCAACTATAGATATATGATTAAACCTATCCCATTAAATCCAACTTGACTAGACGTTGCTCTATTATTTCTAAAATTTTTTCACAAAATAAGAGAACTTACCATTCAATTTCAAATTAGACTTGTTCATGCAGTTGAAATTATACTTATTCATGAAATTAGACTTCACCATGCTCGAACTCACCTGTAAGCCCTCAGGAACCAAGCTTTAGATGCTTCTTATTTTGGTGCCATTACTAAGGATTGTTTATCTCTAATAAAAGAATATTTACAATGGTTTTGATAGCTTTTAAGATTTTTGCATTTCAATTTTTAAGATAATATTTTAATATTGATTAAGTGATTGAGATTTATTTGAGATTTTATTTTATTTTATTAGATTTTAGTGCTTTATAAATAACATAATCAATCAGTATTTTGAGTTAACAGAGTTGTACACAAAATTTCATATCATTCAATAAAAATATTATTTAGTCTTCTGCATTTATTTTTATAACATTAGTGGGTGTTTAATGAAAGTTTATTTTTTTTTCCTTTAAAAAAAAAACTTAGACCTTGCTGATGCATGACCCATAATGGGAGAATTTACAGTTGCAGCTAACAGAAGTACAGAAACCCTGTAATGCAAATTATAAAGAGAGAGTTGGGATGTTAATGAGTCCATCAAATCAATTGCTTGAAAAGTGAATCCAGTTTTCAAGAGAGAGCTGGACTGGAGCTTTCTTAACTCAGCAAACAAAGCATTAACTGAAGTGAAAGGGTTGCTTTTGGAATTGAGAGCCATAAGCATGCGTACACGCTTACAACTTTAGAAATGGTAAAATTTCCACTGATGCAAATCTGGAAAATCTGCTTTATTTTGAGTTCTTGAATCTTTAAGTAAACCCTAAAATTAGATTTTTTTTTTTTCTTTAGACTGATATGAGTTGGTGTGATCTAAGCAAGTTTGCAATGACTCACTAAAAAAGCCGGCTATCTACTTTCTTTCCAATTGTGCAAATTTAATTTGCATGCTTTTGCTTGTATAGAAAGCGACTGATCAATCATTATAATGGACTGTTTAGATTTTTAATCTCAACAACCATAATAATATTAATAATTTCTCTTCTTCCTATGACTTTTTTAATAGAAAAATCAGTAACCAAGTCTATAAACTAGCTATTTAATATAACGATGATCTGCACAAATCTAATGAGATACATTGATAATCCAAAATTGAAGTGATACATTCAAACTTTTGATCTTCCAGGGCAAGGTGCTGCTACCTTATTATATCACAAATAAATTAATGATATGGATTGTTATTCATTATCTAAATTTTCCAGTACATTCAAGATCTATGAATATAGGCTAGGTCATTGGTTTGATTCCAAGCTAGCAAGTTAGAGTCTGACCAAAAGATAATTGAAATCAAACTAGTTGGTTATGTTTCCAACTGGTTTCAATTCTTGGTCAATATATATATATATTGAAGGGTAGCCTTCAAATCTAATAACTAGTAAACCCAAATGAAAAAATTTCAATAAAACATAATTATATACACAATTGCAATCATCCATACAGTAAACTAACCTATAGAGTATAATGTCCATTTCCATGACTAACTCGAGTAGCGAGATTGATTACACTATTACGTCGGCCGTAGCGATTTGTTAACAAGTAACTCAACAAGTTCACCTCATTTGCTTGCTTATGATCATTTATATATAAGATCAGAAATTGGGATTTCTGCCATGCTCACTGTTACATTTCCGAAAAAGTTTTTTAACTTTAATCTGCACAAAAATGCTATGGGCGTGAATCGGCAGCTCAAGATTGATTTTTCTTGTCCCATGATGGATAAATACCCTTTTTGTAGTCGATCTTTGGGGTGTAGTATTTGTTGGGTACAGAGAGGAAGATGACGAAGATCTTCCTCTTGAATGGACAAAAGCCGAGGCGCAGGCCGTCAATGGAAATGGCAGTGATTTCTAAAGGCAGAGATGATGATTGAGGTCTCATGGCGATGGATTAGGGTTAGGGTTTTTGAAGTAGGGAGAGGGAAGGGTGTAACAGTATTATAAGGAAATTGTGTAGAAATTAGAATGTTATTTCCGGGATATAGTGCAATGATATAGGACACAGATATAGCGCGACATGAAGACATGGCCATTAAATAAAACAAGGTTTAAGATTTTAATTTTAGAAGGTAATAATCTCCCATTATTGCTACTTATGTCATATTTCTTCTTCTTCTTCTTCTTCTTCTTCTTATTATTATTATTATTATTATTATTTCCTCCTCGAAGCACAGTTTAAAAAAAATTTAAATATAAAAATTTTAAAAAGAAATTATTAAAGAATACAGATGGTAATAAAAAATTAGTTAGATCATTGATGCGTAAGGTGATTCTCAAACAAATTTTATTTATAAGATTAGAATTTAAATTTTAGAGTACTTATTATTAAGAGATTTTTACCTAAATTTCACTACAGTTCAAACTTAAAAATCGCATACTTAAAATAAAAAAAGAATAGAGATAGTAACGCGGAGGATATATGTGGAGGGTTGTAATTAGGCTTGAAAATGGAGGGACCCATGTGAGTTTGTGACCCGAGAAAGTCCCCTTGCGGAGGTGAAGTTGTATGAGAGTGGCCCAATAGGTGAAATGGCCTGAAATTTAAAGTTACCTGGAATTTTTGGATGTCAATTATTACCGTTTCCAGGGCTGAGAATCGAGAAATGTAACAGAGTGTAAGTAGTAAAAAAGAATGAACAGCCATGAGGACGATAGTTGTGCTATATAACGCGCACATGTTGATTCATGCAACATTTTGAAAAAAAAAATTCAGAGTTAAAATTTGAGAAAAATTAAGATAAATTTTTTATGGTCTTAATTTTGAGTTGATTCGAAATCATAAATGGATCAATGTCTCCAATCTAAGTTTAATGAATCTGATTTCAGTTGGAGCCGGATTCTAAACCCGCTCATTGGGGTCTATTTTAAGCTCTAAAGCAAAGAGGTGGCTTGTCAAATGAAAATTAAAAAAAAAAAAAAAAGAACAAAAAAATAAAAGCCATGAGCCCTTAATTTTTGCTGATAATTGAGCGAGCTGGGTAATGTCAGTCAAGGAAACATAGAGCAGAAGGCTAAAACAAATTCTTGCACGCATTTTCCAAGGATATTTTGTTCTTGCAACCTCAAATAAGTTCAATTACATGCATTTTTGCAGTGCACACACCATTTACAGCACAACACTAATAGATAATGAAGAGAAGTTTAATTATTGTTGCCATGTATGCCTTTTTCATTGAATTACATGTTCCTAAGCTTCTTGTTGATGATGGTGATGAAATCTTTCTCTAAATTATGTAACAAAGCATATGTATAAGGAGCATCTTAAAAGCTAGCTTTAAGATTTTTAAGAGGGATCTCTGAGAACATACAAAGGAAACCGTCTTTAGTGGCTCCTCTCAAAACTTTTTCATAGACAAGACTATAGTTAATTATAAATAAACACAAATCCTGAGCTTATAGTGTAATTACTAGTCCCTTTCTGCCCTTGACTACTCCTTTCTGTCTATAAAAGCTCTTATAATATCGCTCTCTAAGACACCAAAACCTCAACACAGCACATCTCCTTGTTCCCTAGCTACGAACGATCTCCCACTTGTTGCAATTTTCTTTTTCAAATTAACGGCATTCATGTCAAGGGTCATGGAGCCACTTGCTGTAGGGATACTTATAGGAGAAGTGGCGGATATATTCACTAGTGTGAGAATGATTATCACGTATAATTCCAATAAGCAAGTGGCCAATGGCCATGAGGACTTCTTATAAGCTCGCAAGCAGTTAAAGAGCCAAAAAAATCCATTTAGGGGACTCAATTAAAAAAAAATATAATTCGTAAAAATAATATAAATTCACAAGAAAATTTTTTAAAAATAAAATCTACTTGTTAAAAATTAAATGAAAGTTATTGTTAATTAAAAAAATAATAAATATTTAATATTAAGAATTATTGTTCTTACAATATATTAATGGCTTAAAATTAAAAAATTTGTCTAATTTATCTTGAATTTATTATTTTTTTCATAGTAATCGCAAAATACAAATTTAACTGAAATTATAAATTAAATAAAATAAATGATATAGCTTTAATTTATAAAAGATTTTTTTTTTAATTTGAGTCTAAGAAAATTATAGTAAGAAAAAATTCTCAATAATAACAATAAGATTATGAAAAAAAAATCACTAAAATTTTAAATTAATGAAAAAAAATGATAAAACAAATGTACTAAAATTTCATTTGATAATTTATCTAATAATTTAAATTTTAAAGAAAAAAATTAGTGATTACAGTAAAATAAAATTGATGATAAAGAATAAGTTAATAAATAATGATATTTTTAATTTTTTTAAAAAAATTTACATTTTATTATTAATATCATTCAATTAAAATTTAGAGCTTTATTTTTTATAAAATTAATAATACTTTTAAAAAAGAAATTACTATTATATTATAACTCTAAAAAATTTTAAAATATTTATTAAAATTTTATGAGATCTACTACTTCATAAAATTTATATAATGATAATTAAAAAATACTAATATCTTAGAAAATTACTATTATATCCTTAAAAAATTTCAAAAACGGGCTCATGGCCCTTTCGACAAGTGCAGCTCCGCCTCTGCTCGCAAGTGTTTGCATTTTCTTTGGATTTTACACAATATTTACGAAAACATTGTACTGCATAAATATTTTTTCTATCGTCTGAAAATCATGACAGACCCTGATGCTCCAGGCCACAGTACTATATAAATATTTTTTCTATTGTCTGAAAATCATGACAGACCCTGATGCTCCAGGCCACAGTGATCCGCACTTAAGAGAGCATCTCCACTGTTTTGTATTAATGAACCTACTCATATATATATATAATTATAAACGCAAAAGCCTATTTTATTTTACACATTGTCCTCTCATAGAGTTTGAAATACGAGCGAGCTTGCTTATATTTCTATTTCAGGATGGTAACTGACGTTCCTGGTACAACTGATGCTTCCTTTGGTGAGTTTGTATTGTAGCTAGTTTCAGGCAACACCGGAAACATACAGCTTAATTAAAATAAAGATTACTTAAAAGGGTTTTGATTAATCCAAACTGCAGGAAGAGAAGTTGTGAGCTATGAGACTCCAAAACCAGTTGTGGGTCTTCATCGATACGTGTTCATCTTGTTTAAGCAGAAAGGAAGACAAACGGTAAAGCCACCGGCATCAAGAGACTATTTCAACACCAGGAGGTTCTTAGAAGAGAACGGATTGGGCCCGCCGTTGGCTGCAGTGTATTTCAATGCACAGAGAGAAACTGCTACAAGAAGAAGATGATCCTGAACATCTTTTCCAGATTTCCTTTCTTTCATGAGAATAAAGATAGTTGTAGATTCATCTGTCAGCATTATCTCCACATGTTATGGTTTGCTAGCTAATTGCTATCATCTTGGTTAGGAATGTGAGCGTTCCTCTCCGTCAACTTTCTAGGGAAGTAGTACTGTGAACTGGTGCGGCGCTCAGCTTTATGTACGTAGGTAGGAAACTGTTTCTATCTGCTACTGTGGGCCCCGCCCTTTTCAGGAGGATCTCTATCTGCCACTGTGGGATGCTACGAGCGTTGGCTTGTAAAGCTATTTTTCCTATCGTGAAAGCGTAGCCAGCTATGAGAAAATCTCGATTGAAATTTGCCCTGAGCAAGTCCCCAGTCTCTGGATCCGTCATAGAATAGAATAATGGGAGGTTGGCCATTACCTCCGTACACTGTCAATCTAATATCACCACTACAAATAATTCAAAGCTGCCTCTCTCTCTTCTTCTTCTTCTTCTTCTTCTTTTAACAAAAGGAAATATCATTGAAGATAAAACCACAGTTATAGTCTCCACGATACGATTGCACTATTTAGCCCATAAGTCCAAAAAGAAGCGAAAGGCCTTAAACACAAGACAAAGACATAGAACTAGAAAATGGGTGAGATCCGCAAAAAAGTGGCATGCAAACCATCCTGTCAAAAAGAACCAAGCCCCCAAACAGAGAAACCAGAAAAACCCTAGTAGCTGCCACTTCAACCAAAGTAATTACGGACCAAGGAAATGCCAGACAAACCAGAAATAGGCATAGCAAAACTCGACATCTCATTCTCATATAGCCCAAATGAAGTTGAAGACTCATACAGTTCTTCCTTTGAGAGTATCAACCAAACAAAAAGACCCAAAGAACAACTACTGAAACTTCACCTTGATTAGATCTGCATAAAAAAAGCGCACTAGATCTCCAAACTCGCATCAAACAGACATTCCAAAACTACGCGCACCCAAATCCAGGAAGGGGAGGAGGAATATCATCTTCTCGATTGGGAAAGAGCAATCTCCAACCCATAAGGGCTGGGGAATGGCCACCAAGAAAGAGAGGGTGTTCTCTCATTTACAAGGGAGATAGAGCTCCCAGTCTTTGCTTCCTTTTTGATTGTCATCTTCCTCTTAGTCCTCTTAAATTTTTGTGTTTAGAATCTCTTATCATGAACCATATGCTCAAATGGACGGACCTAAGTATCTAAGCAGCATAAGCAAAACATAAATCACCAAACAAAATCAGTGCGATTGCTTGCAAACGGCAGAATAAAGAGAACAAAATGTCTTGATCCTTGATAACATTCAATTACAATCAATCTAAAGAACCCACCCCCCAATACAATTTATACAACCCCCACCAAATATTTTAAAAAGACATCTAAACCCTAGCGTGTTTGAATCCCAAATCCATTACCATGTAGCTGGCCAAAACAAAAACTGGAAGCAAACATGGATTTTCAAAAATTTGAGTGTTTGAAAACAGTATGACCAATATCACCGCCTTGGACACAAATGTCAATGAAATATTCAGTCTTACATTATCCAAACCTCAAAGACATAATCATGCATTAATTTCTGAATTGCACTGATGCTCTCTGCTGCAGCTTCTTCTGCCCCAAAACATCATCCCTGAACAGGTTGTTTTCTCTAGTCTCGGCCCTTCAATTTTATCCTGATCTACAGATGTTGTTTGAGAACGACGAGGTGATTCACCTTGAGTTTCTACAGTTCGAGGTTCAAAAGATGGACATGGGCCATCATTGCAGGTGCATAAAGGGATTGCAACGGAAGGAAATGGGCTACAGGTAACTGGGCAGATAAAATCAGAAGAAACTGAAGCCACACGATTCATTCTGATCTCTGGTACACATGCTGGAGACTGCCCTTCTGTAGCACGAGAGTGAAGCATGCATGGGTTACAGAGGCCAAGGGACAAAGGAAGTTTCATTTCTTTTGCTGGGGAACCAGGCAACTTAACAAAAGATACAATGCCATGCCTGCAAAGAGGGCATGGAATGGAGCCAGGTGGGTCCACCTTTTCAGAAGAAATGTTGCTTGTTGAGCAAAGATACAGAGCACATCTTACACAAAGCTCATGCCCACACCCTGAATACAAGAAGAAATGCCCATCAACAACATGAAACTAATTACACAATATATCATTCCGAGAATTTATTCATGAAATATGAAACTGATCACACAATATATCATTCCGAGAGTTTATTCATGAATTATACATAGTGACAGCAAAAACAAACAGTGCAGTTCTCACTGTTTCAACATTTAAGATTGTGTACTATTTTATCAAGGATTGCTCAGTTCATATTTCTATCAATGACAATATAGGTAAAAAAAAAAAAAGAAAAAGAGCACAAATCAAAGAGATAAATTCATGTTAGTGTTCATGACCAACATGAAAAAGGAGCAGAAAATTTGTCCTTCACAGATTACATCAAAGAAGGATGTAGTGGTACATGAAATTTCCAATTTGCTCTCCATATACGCACCTTCTTGTTAACTAAGGGAAAAATGCGCAAACACAAGATATTAATCCTCTTCAACCAAAGAGATTGACCAAAAACCTGTTAAACAACAATTTGAAGAGGACCACTCATAGGCTTCATTTGAAAACTCATATTGGTTATTAGAATGACATGATCTGTTCACTAAGGTCACATATAAGAATATCCCTGGTAAGATGATGAAGTAAATCAAAGGTAGACATGAAAAGACATATATTAGATGAGAATGAGGGCAACGTAGCATTTTCTTTGAGCCCTTACATCCTTTACTCTTCAGGAATGTGTGGATGTAACTGTGGTTTTATGTTGCTTAACTACAGTAGAGTGTGGCTTAAAAGTTTCAGTCAAACTCGGAAGTGTTATCTAGAGAATCTAGTAATTTGATGGCAAAAGTTCATTATTGTGGACGAGGTGTCCAAAACAAAAGGATTAACATATGACCAGCATTCCTATAAATGAAATTATTCAATTTATATCCCTTTAGAGCATTGAAAAATTATTAAGTAAATAATTAGAACCTAGTGATAAGGAAAAAGCATTAACTACAATAGAAACAATATCAATTACAAGGCATTAAATAAGAGCTCTTCATTGGTTGGTGCAGACTTCGAATTTCGCTTATATTATTAAACACGTGATCTTTATTGAGGAAGGCAATATGGTGGCATCCAGCTTTGATAAGTAAGATACGCCAAATCACGAGATCCAATGTAACTAAGAATATAAAAGGAAAACCTAGATAAATATAAAAACCAGGAATGAAGAACAAACCTTCAGCAGCTACATTACATGCTCTCTCTAGGCAAACAGCACAAATATCAGGGTCATCAGAGGAGGTTGTTGAACACTGCATCCCGAACGCTCTACAAACAACAGTTCAGAAAAATCACATTTACTGTAATGCAATGATTTTGGATTGAAGTTATTTGCATAAGGATCCTAAACTTCCACTTATTAAGCCAAACTCCAAGGATGTTGTTACATATTATAGAAGGAAGAAAAGAAATAATAATGTTAGGCAGAATAATCTAGTAGAGAATGTTTTGGAGGGAAATGTTGTTGAGGAAGTTGGAAGGAAGAACTGAATCTGGTCACAGTTAAGGAAGAACTGAATCTGGTCACAGTTAGTTGTGTAACTGCTCTATAAAAGGAAAGACCCTCATCTGTATTCATGCATTCCATTAATGAATCAATAACAGACTTTCTCTCTCTCATTCTACTCTTTTCTTTTCTCATCTAAATCTAAATTCTCTTCTCATCTACTTCTATTCTCTTGATCTGTTTTCAATCTTGCATTCAGAAGATAAATTAGGGTTGAACCCTAACAATTTGGTATCAGAGCAAGGTTACGACGGGATTAGATCTGCAATTGTGATTCTGGCAGTCGCATGATGACCAGATCTGGAGTAGTTACTCAGGATTCAACTAATTCAGCCAAAATAGCTGAATTGGAGGAACAAATTAGGGTTATGCAGGAGGTATCGAAGAAGAATAAGGAAGAATTGAGGGGAGAAATTAAGCAAAATGCAGACAAGATCTTGGACGAGATGCGATCCTTGTTTGCAGTTGTTATGATGAATAAAAGTAAGGGAAATAATTCTGGAGAAAATGAAGTAGCTGGATCTGTAACTGCTGCTCTCGGAGGGAAGGGAATTCTGCCCAAACCAAACGAGAATGGGAATCAGCAACAGAAAGAAGATAATAATGCTGGATCTACAGCAGACAATGAAGGTATGTCAAAGATCTTGCCTAAAGTCAAATTAGTGACATTTGATGGGAAGGAACCTAGGGCTTGGGTTAGGAAATGTATCAAATACTTTGAGGTGTATAGAGTACCTAAAGATCAAATGGTAGGAATTGCTAGCCTGTTTTTAATAGATAGGGCTGATGCCTGGTATCACAATTGGATAAAGGGGGATGGATCTCATGCTTGGGATGATTTTGGAAGGGAATTGTGTGGAAGATTTAGAGAGGAAGGGCTAGAGGATATTGTGGAAGAATTTATGAAGATGAGACAAGAGAGATCTATTGAAGAATACTTGGATAAGTTTGAGGATATTAGAATAAGGTTGGAAAGGGTGATGCCTAGTTTGGGAGAAGCCTATTTCCTTTCTGGTTTCATTGGAGGATTGAGAGATGACATTAGACCCATGGTGAGAATGATGAGACCTACTAGCCTTGCCCACGCTTTTGAAATTGCAAAATTTCAAGAACAGCTACTTAATTGTAGTAAGAAACCTAATTCTTTCACCAGAACCTACCAGAACAGTACCAGAACTTCCTTTGTTCCATCATCATCATCTTTTCCTTACAAATCTGCCCCAACTTATCAAAATTTTCCTTATGCACCCAAACCACCCAATTCTGATCAAAATAATAACCTGAAACAGCCCATCTCCACCCAAAAACCAGTACTTGCAACCAGTCAAGCTTCTGTCAACCAAACTGCTACTAGACCAAATCCTAATACTGCACCTAATTCCAACAACATTAGACAACCAAGGCCCTGCTTTAAATGTGGAGATAAGTACTTTCCTGGTCATCAATGTAAGCAACAGAAATCTGTGATGGCTATTCAATCTTGTGAATATGAGGAATCTGCATTTCAAATGCAAGGGCAGGATATGGAAGATGGGGAAGAAGTGTGGCATGATGTTATGGAAGGGAATGGAAGTGGAGAAGTAGATGAAATAACCCTTTCTGTACATGCTATTGAGGGTAGACAGGGGATAAAAACTATAAGGATGTTAGGGAAGCATAAGAACAGGGAGTTATTGATTTTAATTGACTCTGGCAGCACTCATAGCTTCTTAGATGTTAAAGTAGCAAGGGATTTGAAGGTGCCTGTAGTAGATGTGACTGCTTTTGCAGTAACAGTAGCTGATGGCAGAAGAATTTCCAGCACTTGTATCAGTCCTAATTTTAACTGGAAAATGCATCATTATTCTTTCTGTTTTGACTTCAGGTTGCTGGATATGGGGAGCTTTGATATAATACTTGGAGTTGATTGGCTGAAAACTTTTAATCCAATTTTATTTGACTTTGAGAGTTCCTCAGTCAGTTTCCACAGGGCTGGTACAATGATTACATTACAAGGAATCACATATGCTACTCCACAGCAAACACTTTTGAATTGTATGAACTGTGGTAAGCTAGTTCATAAGAAGGGAGGAGACTTTCAAACCCCATTATTCTGTCTACAAATTTCTCCAGTGCAGGGGTCTAATGCTGAAAGTACTGCCATGGCAACTAATTCATCCTCTACTACTTATCCTATGGATTTGCAACTATTATTGGACAAATTCCATTGTATATTTGAGGATTCTAAAGTGTTGCCACCTTTTAGAAGCCATAATCACTCAATTCCTTTACTGCCATCTACTCAGCCTGTTAATATCAGGCCATATAGGTATCCACACTTCCAAAAGACTGAAATAGAAAAATTGGTGAAAGAAATGTTAGGAAGTAGAGTCATACAGCCGAGTAACAGCCCTTATACTTCTCCAGTGTTGCTTTTCAAGAAAAAAGATGGCTCATGGAGGTTTTGTGTTGATTACAGAAGATTGAATGATCTCACCATTAAAGATAAATTTTCAATTCCTATTATAGATGATCTTCTAGATGAGCTTCATGGTGCTTCAATCTTTTCTAAGATTGATTTGAAAGCTGGATACCATCAAATTAGAATGAATCCCTCAGATGTTCATAAGACAACCTTTAGAACACATCATGGGCACTATGAGTTTTACTGTCATGCCTTTTGGGTTGACAAATGCTCCAGCGACATTTCAAGCTCTTATGAACCACATTTTTCAATCTTTGCTGAGGAAGTTTGTTTTGGTATTCTTTGATGACATTTTGATATATAGTTCTTCATGGAAAGAGCATTTGCAGCACCTAGAAGAAGTGTTTAAAATCCTGCAACAACAGCAGCTGTATGATAAGCTTAGCAAGTGTTCTTTTGGGCAGCATGAGATTGATTATTTGGGACACATTATTTCTGGCAAAGGTGTAGCAACTGATCCTACTAAGATACAAGCCATGATATCTTGGCCTACTCCCAAATCAGTTAAAGAACTCAGGAGTTTCTTGGGATTAACTGGCTAATATAGGAAATTTGTTCCTCATTATGGAATAATTAGCAAGCCCCTTACTGATTTACTCAAAAAAGATGCATTTCAATGGGATGAGAAAGCACAACAGGCCTTTGAGCAACTTAGGGCTGCTATGTCCCAAGCTCCTGTGTTAGCCTTGCCAAATTTTACAAAACCTTTCATAGTGAGACCGATGCTAGTGGTATGGGTATGGGAGCTGTCTTTGCAGCAGGATGGGCATCCACTTGCCTTCATTTCTAAGGCATTTGGTCCTAGGACAAGGTCTTTATCAGTTTATGAAAGGGAATTATTGGCTATAACATTTGCTGTGTCAAAATGGAGACATTACTTGGAACAGGGACCCTTTTTCATAAAGATTGATCATGAAAGTATCAAACATTTGTTAGAGCAGAGGTTGCATACTAACTTGCAACTTCGAGGGGTTTCTAAATTCTTTGGGTCCGCAATACGTAATCCTATCTGTAAGAGGGTGGATAATAAGGTGGCAGATGCCCTGTCTAGGAGACCTGCACCTTTGGAAGCTACTTCACTGGCCTTGCATTCTTCTTCTCTGCATCCTACTTGGATGTCACAATTAATTCATAGCTATGCTACTGATAAGCAAGCTAATGACTTAATTTCTCACCTTTCTATTGATGCAAATGCACATCCTGGGTACTCTTTGAAAGATGGATTGTTGTTTTACAAAGACAGACTTTATGTGGGCAGAACAGGACATTTGAGGGAGCATTTATTAGCTCTCTATCACAATTCACACTTAGGAGGACACTCAGGAATTAATGCTACTGCAGTGAGACTTAGCAGGCATTTCTTTTGGCCTGGGATGCTTAAGGCAGTAGTTGAGTGGATAAGAAGTTGTGATGTTTGTGCCAGGTGTAAGGTTGAGACTTGTGCCACCTGGTCACATGTACTCTTGCCTGTTCCTCATCAAGCTTGGCAGCACATCACTATGGACTTTGTGGAGCAGTTGCCAAAGTCCAAAGGCAAAGACACCATTCTTGTGGTTATTTGCAAATTTACTAAGTATGCTCATTTTTTACCACTTCAGCATCCCTTTTCTGCCTCTGATGTTGCCAAATTATTCTTGGATTTTGTCTTCAAATTACATGATTGTCCTATTACTATTATCTCTGATAGAGATAAGATTTTTACTAGTTCTTTTTGGAAAGAACTATTCAGGTTGTTGGGAACCAAATTGGCTTATACTTTAGCATACCATTCCCAATCAGATGGTCAGTCTGAAAGGCTAAACCAAAGTCTGGAAGGGTACTTGAGGTGCAATTGTTATCAACAACCACATTCTTGGGCCAAGTGGTTACCATTGGCCGAGTGGTGGTATAATACTAGCCATCATTCTTCCTTGAAAATGACTCCATTTGAGGCTCTCTATGGTTACAAGCCACCTCCCTTGACATTTCTGCCTTTGGATAATACTGTTGTAGGTGCTGTTGTTGACTTTGTGAAGGATAGGCAGCACATGTCTCAGCTAATTAGGGACAATCTACTAATAGCTCAGAATAGGATGAAACAGTATGCAGATAAAAAGAGGTCTAAGAGAACTTTTGAAGTGGGGGACTGGGTTTACCTTAAGTTGCAGCCCTACAAACAAACATCAGTGGCTCTAAGAAAGAATTTCAAGCTAGCAGCAAGGTTCTATGGTCCATTCCAGGTAGAGGCTAAAGTGGGTTCTGTTGCTTATAAATTGAAGTTACCTCCCACAGCATCCATTCATCATGTTTTTCACGTGTCACTCTTAAAGAGAAAAGTAGGTGAAGGTAATGTTGTAGTCCAAGATTTTCCCACTTTTCAGGATGACATGATTGTGGTAGCTCCTGAGAGGGTGTTGAAGACAAGAATTGTAACTAGGCAACAGCAGCAGGTCCTTCAAGGCCTCATTAAATGGCTTCATTTGCCTGAGGAGGAAGCTACATGGGAAGATCAGTCTTTTATCCAAAGCCAATTTCCTGACTTCAAATCTTCTTGGGGACAAGAAGATTGTCTTGGGGGGGGGGGGGGGGTGTCGGTTTGTTACATATTATAGAAGTAAGAAAAGAAATAATAATGTTAGGCAGAATAATCTAGTAGAGAATGTTTTGGAGGGAAATGTTGTTGAGGAAGTTAGAAGGAAGAACTGAATCTGGTCACAGTTAAGGAAGAACTGAATCTGGTCACAGTTAGTTGTGTAACTGCTCTATAAAAGGAAAGACCCTCATCTGTATTCATGCATTCCATTAATGAATCAATAACAAACTTTCTCTCTCTCATTCTACTCTTTTCTTTTCTCATCTAAATCTAAATTCTCTTCTCATCTACTTCTATTCTCTTGATCTGTTTTCAATCTTGCATTCAGAGGATAAATTAGGGTTGAACCCTAACAGATGTCAACAGGTTTAGATTTGTTTGGCTAATCAGTGAGCAGTAAAAAAACTAGAAGGGATATTTTAGCACCATAACAAGAGAATTTTTCACATGGGCAGTTAAAGCCTTTAATACAGAGTTAGTAATGAATCATTATATGGCAGAATAATTCCATTCCTTGAGCAGATGATCGCATGCAGATCCATATGGCGTCCCCTAGACCAAGTTTCACTGGTTTATAGAAAATGCAGATCCATCTCCCTTTGCCTTCAAAAAACCAAAGGTCTCAACAAAACCACCAAAACACTGGGGCTGTGCTTCATCTACATTATCTTCACTCATTTTTTATTTATCAACAAAACAAAGACATAACAATTTGAAGCATATAAAAAAAGCACATGATTCTTTCTTTCCTCAATCATAAATTAATTTTTCTGGCCAAATAATTTAATTCACATAATTAAACACAAACAAATGGTATAAGTGATACCAATTTAGGCATTCTTTTAAGACTCCATCTGTCAAAAGGATTTTGAAACAAATCAGCCCCATAAGATTGAAACATACACAAGGATCCATTTCATCAATTAACTAGCAGGGAATGGTAACAAATTGCATCCATCTTGCATGCATGGACCAATAAAAGAGTCACATGAATGACATACAAGACCTTTTGTTATTTGTGGGGCATATGTTATAGGAATAGTGTACTCTCACAAAAACACACATATAGATATGTGCATATGAATGGACAAATACATGAAATATGAGAAGTACACATTTCCAACAAAATATATTCCAAATATTTCTGTATTTTATATGAACTTTCCCCCCTCCTAGAAGTAGTGATAGGAATTTCTAGTATATTGAGAAACACAAAAGTTTCCACTTTCAGTTTTAGACCATTCATCAGTCAGCTGTAGAAAGGGCTTATAAGTTTTATTTATTATCATCAGTACTATTATTTTAAGTTATTGGTTGATTATACAGTTCATACTAGAAAAAGCAGAAATGGAATAGCCAAATAGGCATATTGTGCTCTACACCAAATTACAAGAGACCCACACCTGCACTCATATTCATCTATTGTTGAAGTAGGCTCTGTATTAGGAACTAACTTTGCTGGCAAAACTTGTATAAGCTGAGGTTTAATCCATGAGAAACCAAGCAAGCTCAGGCTGTTCATAGCCAAACGAAATGACCTATTTGCTAATACGAAACTTGTAAAATTGATATAGGTAGTAGGCTGCCTCATTCGGCAGCTTATTATTTAGAGAACAAGGCCAGTTTCATGCTTTGTTCACCTATTGAAATCACCACCTTTAGTTACACACACAAGAAATGAATACACTTGCTCACATGTGCATATATATCATGTTGCATAAGTACCTTGCTATGGTAAGTACGCTCAAAAGAGGCAAGGATAAGTAATTAGAATAAGGAAATCTTGGTATGATGGAGTCAGAATTTTGCGTCAACAAGGGTTCAAGCCAATGACGCCCCCACATCCTGGCAACATCAACCGGCAACCACCTGGAAAGATGCAGGAATTTTATATGCCATTCTAAACATAGGTGCCAGCGAACATGCACCAACAAAATAAAGAACAAAAGCAAAAGGAAGACCAAAGCAACTACCCATTGCAGTTTAATGTCATCCGACTGGCACCTCTTGCAATAAGGATCTGCAAAATCAGGAACACCATTATCTCACACCAGAAAAAATGAAGATGAGTTTAGGTTCAATTTGAAGTTGTATTATTCTTGCCTGACAACACTTTAAATTCCCCCCACAAGCAGCATAGTGCAAAGGAGTGCTTCCAGCTCCTACAAATATATTTATAGTCATAAGTATGAATCACAAAAGCAAAGACTCATGAAACAGATTAGAATGCTTCAAGCAGAAAGGCAAACCAATCAAATCCATTGTTGTTCCATAATGAAATGTCACGGCCGACACATTTGCATGAATATCAACTAAAAGCTGCACACAATCAAAATATCCATTCAATGCAGCCATATGAAGGGCTGTGATACCACCATCAGCTGCCTTGTTGACAAACTTGGACAGTGCACTGCATTAGCAAAACATTAAGAGTTCCATAGAATTTAGGACCACTAAATTAAGCACAAAATTAAACATATTACTGCTTCTCCTTTAAGAAACATATATAATGAGAAGATGGAACTTCTAATTCTAGACTACTATTCTTCAGAAGGAAAAAAAAAAAAAACAATTTACAGAGGCAAAACCAATAAGCTATCAGGCGGGAAATACTATATAATCCTTAGTCAACTATTACCTGTGGTCCAATTTGTTCTTCATATTGGAAGCATCCCCATTATCATCTTCTGTCTGAGGATGCATAGCTTCGAAAGGAGCACTAGGAACAAAGTCAGCAACAACTAGTCTTATACATCTCGCGTGGCCATTTACAGCTGCAAAATGTAGAGCAGTCCTTCCACTGAGGTAATCTGCTCGTGTAACCTTTGGAACGAAGATAACTATGATGATCAATGGAAATCAAGAAAACACTTCCAGAAAAAATTTGAAACAAATTATGATAAATAATAGAATAATTTGCCCTTATGCCCTCATAGCAAATGATTACCAACCCAAGATCAAGTAGGAAGTGAAGGCCAGTATGAGGGGTTTTGGGTGGGAAGAGGTGGTGTTGAAGATAAATGAAGATGAACTTACATTGCATCTAAAGAGCTGAAGAGTCTGTACAACTTCCCAGTGTCCATAGCGACAAGCTTGCATTAGTGCCGTCTTCAAAGAGAACAAACAGTACGATAAATAGTTAGTTCGAGTTGGTTTTTTTTTTTTTTTTGGGTGTGGTTAATGAAGTAATATCTCTTATTCATGTGTGATTCCAATTTCCAAATAACAGACAATTAATTCCCAATCCAAATTTGATCATCAGATTCTTTGCGTGATATGGAAACATTTTAATTCCAAATGACTCCCTTCCAAATCCCCGAATCGATACAATTCTCAAATAAATCAAATTCGTATGTATCTCAGAATCTCAAAAAGAACCACAATTTGACAAAATTCACATTTCAATTCTATCAAATGATACATATCTGGAGGAAAAAAAAATCACAAAAAATCCACCCAAAAAAAGAAAATTCATAGAAAAAGGCACCTGGCCACAGTAATTCCTTGAATTCACGTCAGCTCCATTCTCAAGCAACAACGCGACAATCTAGCAAAAATAAACACATTAATACACAAAATATTTTATAGAAATTTTGCTAGAAAAAAAAATGAAGGGAGAAAACCAGGGAGGAAAGCAGCAACCTCGTTATGACCTTTAGCGGCGGCGAAATGGAGAGGAGAATTGAGGCCGCCAAAAGTGGAATACTTAGCGAGACAAGGATTGCAGTCCAAAAGCATCTTAGCCTCCACCAAATCGCCATCTCTGGCCGCCGATACTAATCTTTCGCCGGAGGCAGAACATCCAAATGAATTCCCCATTTTCTTTTCTCTCTCTTCCCCGATGTCTCCTGTTTCTAGGAATTTTTTATTTTTGAGAAAATATATTGGGTCAACCGTCTTGGAAACAAACTCAACAAAGCACACGAGAAATGTGGAGTAACTTCACATTAATCAACAGGATATTAGAGTACATTATACAGAGGGGAAATGCAGTGGAGATGGTGACGTGTCAGGTTATTTTCTCTAATTTATTATTTTACAAAATTCAGTTTATTTTTTAAATTAAATTTTTATATATAAATTTATATATTTTTTATTTAATTTTATATTAGTGTAATAATAATTAAATTCATATGTATTCTTATTTTATTATTAATAATGGGGTAGGGGACTGTTTCGGCTGGCTCACTTCTGTCTCTCTGTGACTAGGGCTGAGCACAATACGGTTCAAATCAAAAAATCGAATCAAATCGATTCAATTCGATTCAATCGGTTTGATTTTAAAAATTAATCGGTTCGGTTTGATTTTAATTTATAAAAATTTTGGTTATTTCGGTTCGGTTCGGTTTTGAAGAGAAAAAACCGAACCGAACCGAATAGTGATTTATATAGTCAAATTGAATTAAATCGAACCGAATCGATTTTTGAATTAATTTATTTTTATGGAAAATTTATGAATTATATTTAATTTTATATATATTAATTATTTAATTTCATTGATTAATGGTTATTAGGTTCAAACCAAAGTTAAAATTAGACCAAATAACTTGAAAATCAAGTCTAAATTAAAAAATCAATCAAAAATCAAACTGATCGGTTTAAACCGAACCGAACTGAATTAAAGCGGTTCGGTTTGATTCGATTTTTCACTAATTTCGGTTCGATTTGATTTTTAAAATTGACAATTTGATTTTGATAATTTAATTCGATTCGGTTCGGTTCGGTTCGGTTTGAACCGATTGCTCACCCCTATCTGTGACTGTCTCCGACTCTGCCTCTCTCCATCCATCCTACTTGCTCTTAAGGTGAAGCTGGGCCTTTTCTTTACCATTAACTAGCACGACATCCATGCTATGTAGGGAGTAATTTATAATTTATATTTTTTAATTTAACTTTTAATTATATTTTAAATAAAATAAATTATTATTATTATTATTAAATTAATTTTTTTATTTAATTTAATTTAAATAAATTTTAATTAATTATAATAATAAAATTTTAATTATTTATAATATAATTAATTAAAATATTTATTTAATTCTTTTTATATAGATATATTACTAGTAATTTTTATAATTATTTCATTTAAAATGTAATAAAAATATTTTATTTAAAAATAATAAAAACTTTATAAAATTTTTATATTTTATTTTATAATTTAAGTAAATAAATATTTATTTTTTATAAATTATAAAAAATATATTAAATTAATGAAAAAAAATATTATTTTTAAAAATATATAAATATAATATTTTTTATTAATATAATAAAAAAATTAAATTATTAATAATGAATTGAATTATTTAATTTTAATAATAATAAAATTATATAATATTATTATTAATTAAAAAAATATTTTATTATATTATTTTTTAAAATACCATATGTAAGTGTAAATTTTTTTTTTGGTTTATTTAATATATTTTTTATAAAATAATTCTTTGATAAAAATAGTTATCACTTTACATAAATTTATAATATAAAATAAATATATTTCATAAAAATTAAAATTTTAAAATTTTATTGTTTGTTATTAATATAATAAATATTAAAAATACATATCATTTTTTAAAAAATAAATTCTATAATTTTAATACTGTAACTTTAATTATTTTTAATTATTTTTATTTATAACTAAATTTTTGATATAATCATATTTATAATTTATTTTTGAAATTATGTATATATATAAATATAATTGAGAGATAATTCATATATAAAAATATAAGTATTTAATTAAAATTTAAAAATAATTCTACTAAAATTTAATGATAATAAAATATAGATAATCAAAATATTGGTTATCATTGCATTTGATATATAATTATAATGAAATAAAATATTTAAAAGTTTAGAAAATATTAAATAAAAAATTTTTTAAAAATTAATAATTAAATAAATATTAATTTAATATATTTAATTAAATAAATTTTGAGATTGATAATTAATAATTTTTAAAAAAAATAATACAAAAGTGTAAATAAAAAAAATTAAGAATATTTAGGTAAAATAAAAATATTTAGTGAGAATAGAGTACTTAATTTGTATTAAATATTTTATATGATATACTATACATTGACAAACAAATAAAAACTATTTTAATAAAAAAATTAATTTATAATTAAATACTATTTAATTGAAAAAGAGTAACAAACATTCAAATTTAATTTTTATAACGGTAACACGTTTTTTATTGACTTGGTCATTTCATTAAATCATCGTAAGTTGACCATAATGATAATAATAATAAATATTAATTAATTTAAAAAAAGTGAAATAAAAAGAATATTAAATTATTAATATAAAAAATATTAATTATAAATAAATTAAATTTGTATATTTTATTTTTATAACTTTTTATATAAATTACATTTTTTGTCTCTCAAATTTTTTAATAAAAGTTTTATAACAAAATAATAAAAAATATAACAATATAATAAAAATATTTATTAAATATAAAAAGTAATTTAATATTAATTAAATTATATGACAATTGATTATAAAATCACAAATTAATAATCAGATTTTTTTTAATTAATGGTCATTAATAATTTATTATTATTATTATTGAGGGTAACATATGATAAATAATATTTTATATAAATAAATTTATAAAAAATTAATATAAATAATTTTTAAATATTATATTTAATAATAGAATGTCTTATTTTTTAAAAATTTATTTTTTAAAAAATAATTTTTTAAATTATAAATATTAAAATAGTATTATATGTAATAATAATAATAATTAAAAAATAAATAAAAAATTAAATAATAATTAATATAAAAAAATATATTTAAAAAAAATTACATGTGATAAATTTTTAGTAAAAAGTGTTGTATATTATTTTATTGAGAATATCTTCTTATTTATATATATTCAGCATTAGGCTGCCAATTGGAGATCGCCACCTAAATTCTACCAATATATATTGCAATTTCAATTTTTTTCTTAACAATAATTACATGTATCTGAAGGTGGTACACGTGGGGCATAGGAAGTAGGCGTTGCGTTATAAATGAAGGGTTGGTGATTAAGGTGATCTGGAAGGTTTCACGTGCAAATACAGACATAAGATTAGTCTCGTCAATTTTACCTCGGGCTCCACGCATCGTGGATTAGGTGAAGTTAGATGAGATGTGGCCGTTGACCAGGCGGGCCCGCTCTTGCCATGCAACCTAAATCCAACACAATATTTTAGATTTATTTCTATCTTTCGACTTGGTAGTTTTTATTTGAAAAAAGATGAAGTGGTTGTTAGTGATGCAATCAAACCTAAGCTTGATATTGAAAATAATTTATTTATTTTGTGAACGAAGCTACCAATGTTTTGCACCAGTAAAAGGCCGAAGCTAGACCTTCCATTGGCCATTGCACTATATTAATGGGTTACATCTACCTGTGGCCACAAGTCAAATTAATAACGGGTCTCTTTCATCTCCATGCAGCCTCATCTGCAACCAAATCAGAACCATCGGGCCCAAAATGACTGAACAAGAGAGGCCCGTCCAATTGTCCCCATGCAGATGCTCCTAGGCCACCCACAACATGTTTGGAAAACTTTTTAGTGGGGAAAGAAAAATAAAGATAGAAGGATAAAAAAATAATAATAAAATAAAATCAATGAAACAAAATTGTGATGAATTTATTAATTATAATTTTATCTTACATATTTTTAAAAAGAATTCATATGAAAAGTATAATTGTATAATTTTTTAGTGAAAAGTAATTTTTTTATACATTTTTTTTCTTTTTTAAGAGTAAATAATAAGAGAAAAATAACATTTATTTTCTTTCTTCTTTTTATTTTTTTTTCTCTTTTCCAATCAAGAAAAAATGCTTATATCTCTTTATTTTCCACACATCCAAATAAAGGGCTAAGGCAAAAAAAAAAAAAAAAAAAGCATTCAGCAGATGTATTTAATCTTAATTTGGTAGATTTCATTCAATTAGGGAAAACCTAAAAAAAAATATAGAGATTTCATAAACTCCATTCCAACCATGACTAACTACCCAAAAAAAAAGGTGAGATTTAGACCAATACAAAGTTGATGAGGTTAGGAAGTCAAGAAAATAATAAAAAGGATTTATTGGTTTTGGATGCAGAAGCTGAAATCAACAGGACATGAGGGCATTAAAAAAGAATAAAAAATAAAAAAAGGAAGAAGGAAAAGATAACAGCTTGCAGCCATTAGAGGTCCCCATGCAATTGCTCCTATTGGGCATCAGGCAGAGAAAATTTCAAACAGTAATTAAAGATGGCATCACATCATATCAAATGTATCACAAGGAGCTAGATTATTTCACAAACTTGCTGGCAAAGTAGCTAAGTAGCTACAAATCACATGCAGAAAATTTGAAATTCCTAGCAGACAGAATTGTAGAAGGAATCCATCACGCATAACACACCTATTTGATTACTAGGGTTAATAATCCATATATCATATCTAAGTGAGAAATTCATAAGAGGCAGATGATCAAATAAAGCAATAATTTAATGAAACTGCTGTATATCATCTTCAAACTGATCAAACATATACATGTACAGTATCAGTAGTTTATTTTTCATATCAGAATGTTACAAATAAATCAACACATGTCTAGGTTGACCGACATGATTCTATGAACAGCCTGCTTTGATAACTTAGAATATCAAGCTTAGATTTCAACTCCTTCGACAGCTAACAAAACATTATGTTAAGGAAGTTGCAGTTCTCTTCCACTCTAAAGAATCTAGAAGAGCCACTCCGAGCACCAAAAGTCTTCCTGTGAACAATTAAGACTTCTTTAATAAAAGAATTCCATAGGAGGTCTTTCTTTTTTGTCACCAATACAATCAAGCAAGATTCATTCTTCAGCCCAGTAATGTCGTTGGGACATAAAATTTTTGAATGATTACAATGCTTTACAAGAGTGGAAGAAAGTGATCAAGAGGGGTGAATTAGACACTTTAAGTAATTTTTTAATTTTTACTTAAGACTTAATGAAAAATTATGATTTTACACTTCTATATATGTGTATAACTTTGTTCTTAAGATGTAATTTAAGTGATCAAACAAGTTATGCATAAATAGCAACTCATACACAAAATAATTATTTAATATCAAGTGTATCTTCTCACATAAAAATCAGAGTTTATAGGTTTAATTGTTCAAGGTCAGTATTAACTCAATAAAATAAATTCTCAACACATTCAATATATATAATTAGAGAATCAAAGTGCTGAAAATTAAAGAGTTGAGGGAAGAAAAGAATCAAACACAATGTTTATAGTGGTTCGGCTCTCTTAGACTACATCCACTTTTCTCAAAGTCCCACTTTGAGAGTCACTCCACTATTTGATCTTTTTTCAACAGGCAAGATTCAAAGTCTTTACAATCTCAGCAAGCTTCCCAGGTGCTTGAAAACCTTTACAATGTCTTTAGTTCCCACAAAAGATCACAAGCTTCACAAGGTGCTTGAAAACCTTCCACAAGTGTGTCCTCACACTTACACAACCTTAAATAGATTTTGGAGTAGATGAAATCACTCTCAATAACTCTTAGATACATAATTTAATGCTAAAAGATTGAGAGAGAAGATTTGTCACTCAAGCTCAAGAGTATTTGAACGAAAGTCTTAAAAATTGCACAATAAATTATCAATGAATAGAAACACTTTAATTAGGTAAAATTGTAGTAAATTATACTTTTTATAGGTGATTTTCATTGCTAAAAACGTCTGCTAGAGAGTGTGTCTAACGACTGTTTAATTTTCAAAAAACTAGCCGTTATTTCTTTGAAAGTCGTACAGCAGAGTTGTGTCAGCTCAGAGCATAAAAATAGTTAACTAAAATTTTCACTTGTTAACTAGTTTCGTAAGATATAAAATTTTAGACGACAAAACTAGTTAACTAATTTTCGCAACGAATTAACTAATTTCGCTACTCTCTAATTTAAATTTTAAAATTTTGAGTTTTGAAAGGAAAGTTGTAAAAATTATTTTGACCATTCAAAAACCTTAGAAATGATATAAAAGCACTTTCTAAACTCTTGAATTTAAAAATAAAATTGATTTTAGGTCTTAAATGGCATAATCTCTCCAATCTTGTACAATGGACCTAAGAACTTAATTTTTATTCTAATTCTTTATAGACTTTGATTCGTCTTGTGTTATACAAGACATTGATGGAAGGACTATTCTATTCGTCTTTCATATCATGACCTATAAAATCACTTCAAGTATTTATGCACAAAGGGTTAATGTATATTTCATTAAGTATTATTATCATCAAAACCAAGTTCATTATAGCTTACGGGGCCTACAGTTTTAATAAATAAAATCTATTTGAGGATATAATCATGATAATGATAGTCCTAACACATAATAGTGAAAGGTGACAACTAATCAAATTCATGTAATAATCGACTCATTCAAGTAGTTGGTTTGGAGCAAGCGGGCTTGCCTACTTATATATTGAGGACACTTCGACTTAAACTGCATTGAGAGAAATATAAATATATGCAAGAGTAATTTAGTTGCTCTAAACTATATTCTCTCTATCCATAACTAGGACACTTAATGAATTCAATGGCCTTGCTAAAGGGTTTTATCTTCTACATTTGTATTGCTTTATATGGTACCAAGCACTCTGTCCTAAGAGTATTCAAAGAGCTTGTCCTTTTGGTGTCAATGAGTGTTATAAATATGATTCTCTAGGAAATAAACTGATGAGTTCCACCATTTTCATTGCGCGGCCTATATGACTATTTTCAACGTGAAGGTTAATTGTAACAAGATTTTAATATAAGGCTAGTTCTGGTACGGTTGCACCATGGAACAAAATTTTCACACTGTTGTGACTAAAAAATATTCGATTTTTTCCAAGTACACACGCGTCATTTATGCAAGGACTATTTATTTATACTGTAGGAAAGTCCCGGCTCCTTTGCGAGTGTACATATATCTTTCATTCAAGGCCTTGTACATTTTATATTGTATCAGACTGGGACACTGACTTCTTGAAGGGAGATAGGATAGGTTTTAGCATTTCGGTATTAAATTTGACGAGATTGAAAGAAACGAAGCATTTTGGCACCAGTGGCGTTCAGGGTTTAGGGTTTTGGAGAGGGGAAACTGAGCAAATGCTGCCATGATGGGTGATCGAGTTAATTTTAATCTTTTCCTGATTTTTAATAGATTATAAAAAAATTTATACAAAAAAAAAAAAAAGAAATTTGCGCATCGAGCGGTGAAGACCACCAAATGCGCACTTACAGATGGCTAGGCCTGCACAAAAGAGAAATGAAAAACACAGGCCTAGGGCTAGACCCAACAATTGTGATCTGGGGGGGCCTTTCTTTGTCTCCTTTACATTACCCTAATTTTCACATTTTTTTTAATTGATTAGTACATTCTCCCCTTTCAAAAAAAATAAATAAATAAAACTCAATTATTATACGACAACAATTAAAGGTTGCCCAATGCAGAAATGAAAAAGCCAGAAGGCACATTCCAACCAAAATATTAGACAAAATGACAACCTAACAGTTAAAAGGAAGTTTGCCTATTCTTTGTTTTTCTATGTAAGGTTAAACAAAAGACGGGTCCGACTAAGTCAATGCCCGAACCACTGACCCGCAACCTGTTGCCACGGTTTCAAACAAGCCATCCACAGTCCGTTTAACAGCCCAGCTTTAAAACTATCCACTTGCGGTTCGTTCTTGACTAGAAACCCCCTTTCTCATGCGAGTTATCATCTCTGGATCCCTCCATTTCATTTCACATTCTGTCTGCTATACTTTCTCTATAATACATATGTAAATGTAAAAGTATGCTCAAAAACCAAAACCCAAAAAAGGTAACTACGCTAATTAATCTGGCAGCTAGAACAATTCCATATCAATTAATCTGGCAGCTAGAACAATTCCATATCTCTTTCAGCTATGTTAGTTGAAGCACTGTTTGATCCTTTGAATTGTGCGCGATATCAGACTATTCACCGTCTCCACTGACTCCAATGTGAGCTTAGCTGTAGGAAGGTTATTCACCAAAATTTGGAATCCAACTGTAAGGAGAGATCCTCCTCCATCACCCCCATCACTATCCCTTTTGATCAGGGTCCCGTTACAGAAATTTGCACCACCTTGACTGATTGGATCATCTGAAAGAATCACAAATCCTGATGGCAAGAGAGCCACATAGTTGGAATCCCCACCATTCATCACCAGAGTCATTGATGCTATGTCAATTGGTGCATATACTACCAGAGAACTTGACGCATCATTCCATGTTTCTTGCAATATTATCATGCTGCTCTCATTTGCGTAAGGACAAACAGTCTGCAAATTAAGGCACATCAACATGAGATTTACAATTGGTAAAGTCTAAGAAAATTGATTTTTTGTCTATTAGAACATAAATTATAATAATTAACTCACACTTGACCGCAAGAGAGAAACACAATTCCCGCGACAGTGGCCCTTGGAAATGTGGACCATCTCCTGCATCATCCCACCATGGGATAAAATGTCCCATTCACTTCTTGATCGTTCATCACGCAAGAAATCAAATAACCTTTCCCGCATAACTGGCAACCAGACAGAAGTTGCAGCACTCAAAACGATACCAGGTGGTTTGCCAGGTTCATTAATATTCTTTCGGGTCAAAATCCTAATATCTTCACTCACATTTCCAACTAGAAGCTTATCCCACTTGTGCAAAGATGAAGCACAAACTCCAGAACAAAAGTTATCCACCATGCGCTGTGCTAGCTTTGCCATGCTTTTCTTACCACTTATACTTATCACTGTAGCATGACAGTAAGTGTATTAGACTAACCACCTTTGTCACAAAATTTTATACATATATATATTAAAAAAAAAAAGTGAAGTTGCAAGACCTGTCTGATCATCACCAGAAATGGTCGGAGACATAAGGACTGACGTACACTCGCAGTACCTCTGTAGGGTGGCAAGCCACCTATGAGCACCAAAGCCCCTGCCAGAACTAAGTACTGACCGATAAAGTTGATGAACTGCACTCTCATCATACTGTGAGTGTTCCACCCAGGTAACCTGCATTTGAATATAAATCAACATTCTGTCTGCTATACTTTCTCTATAATACATATGTAAATGTAAAAGTATGCTCAAAACCAAAACCCAAAAAAGGTAACTACGCTAATTAATCTGGCAGCTAGAACAATTCCATATCAATTAATCTGGCAGCTAGAACAATTCCATATCTCTTTCAGCTATGTTAGTCGAAGCACTGTTTGATCCTTTGAATTGTGCGCGATATCAGACTATTCACCGTCTCCACTGACTCCAATGTGAGCTTAGCTGTAGGAAGGTTATTCACCAAAATTTGGAATCCAACTGTAAGGAGAGATCCTCCTCCATCACCCCCATCACTATCCCTTTTGATCAGGGTCCCGTTACAGAAATTTGCACCACCTTGACTGATTGGATCATCTGAAAGAATCACAAATCCTGATGGCAAGAGAGCCACATAGTTGGAATCCCCACCATTCTTCACCAGAGCCATTGATGCTATGTCAATTGGTGCATATACTACCAGAGAACTTGAGGCATCATTCCATGTTTCTTGCAATATTATCATGCTGCTCTCATTTGCGTTAGGACAAACAGCCTGCAAATTAAGGCACATCAACATGAGATTTACAATTGGCAAAGTCTAAGAAAATTGATTTTTTGTCTATTAGAACATAAATTATAATAATTAACTCACACTTGACCGCAAGAGAGAAACACAATTCCCGCGACAGTGGCCCTTGGAAATGTGGACCATCTCCTGCATCATCCCACCATGGGATAAAATGTCCCATTCACTTCTTGATCGTTCATCACGCAAGAAATCAAATAACCTTTCCCGCATAACTGGCAACCAGACAGAAGTTGCAGCACTCAAAACGATACCAGGTGGTTTGCCAGGTTCATTAATATTCTTTCGGGTCAAAATCCTAATATCTTCACTCACATTTCCAACTAGAAGCTTATCCCACTTGTGCAAAGATGAAGCACAAACTCCAGAACAAAAGTTATCCACCATGCGCTGTGCTAGCTTTGCCATGCTTTTCTTACCACTTATACTTATCACTGTAGCATGACAGTAAGTGTATTAGACTAACCACCTTTGTCACAAAATTTTATACATATATATATTAAAAAAAAAAAAGTGAAGTTGCAAGACCTGTCTGATCATCACCAGAAATGGTCGGAGACATAAGGACTGACGTACACTCGCAGTACCTCTGTAGGGTGGCAAGCCACCTATGAGCACCAAAGCCCCTGCCAGAACTAAGTACTGACCGATAAAGTTGATGAACTGCACTCTCATCATACTGTGAGTGTTCCACCCAGGTAACCTGCATTTGACTATAAATCAACATTCTTGCATACGCATGCAAGTTATACATGTGGGTATATTATGTATGCGTATATGATATATGTATATCTACCAACTCTAAGCATGCAGCAGAACTTATTGACCTAGCTAGGAACAAACTTGGAATTGAGAAGCTCAATTTACCAATACTTGAGTGACTTCAAGAAGATTTTTAGGATCCATTTAACTCATTTATTATTACACCATGGAGGCAGGGAAAGTTTACCATCTCCAGTAATGTTTGGGAATAAGAGAGAGACAGCATTAGCCAGTGATGTCTATCACAGCATATGTTGTGCAGGAGATTTTATCGATGCTTCAAAACTAACATATTTTCCATAATGCAGAAAGATGGTGAAAACCCACATGTTTCAACTATGTAACCAATGTCAAAAGCAACAACCTATAAAATAGCTTGAAGATTTTCATGTACTAATATTATATGGCCACATAGGAGGTCAGGAAAAAATGGATGAACAAAGTGAAATCTATAAGGGAAGTGTTCACGAGATGAAAGAGAGAGTTCCCAAACAATTATCAAATAGAGGCCTCCCTTACAAGTTAAAAGGGAAATTTACAGGAACTAAGGATATAAGATTACTATATAAAGATTAGATCCAGGTCATATCACCTCGTGGACGAATAAAAAAAATAAAAAAATAAAAAATAAAAAAACCAGTAATACAGCAGAAGAGATAGGAATAGAAGCATCAAATGCATACTTTATAGATCAAAGATTGTAAATTCCAAGGGCTAACAGGACAAAAAGATTATGAAAATACTAAATTAAAGATGAAGGAATCATATAATGACATTAAATTTAAAAGTCCCTCATTGTGTGTAATCATATTGAATTAAAGCACCCTTGATTTCCTCAACTTCAGAAGTAGAAATTGACTGAGTGCAAACAATAAGCAATCTTAGCATTGGAATTGAAGAATCAATTTATTTAAATAAAGGGAGCATCTTTCCTTAGTCAAATTATAATAAAAGGTCAAATTATTAGATAAATTAATGATATTTCATTAAGGGTAATGTCATCAAATAGTGCACAATGTTAGATAGTAATAACAATTCCAAAAAACATGGGTCAATGAAACACGTCCAATTGCCCAAATTTCAAAAGACGAAATCTAAACTGAACTCAAAAGTAGAAAAGATTATATCATGTAGTTATCACAATATCCTCATTATGTACCTATAACAATGACTAGTAAAGATTGGATGTAAACATATGCCATACAAATAAAAGAAATCTACATAAGCAGTTACCTTGGAGCAACCATTGGGCATATCTTGCATGATACAGCCAGAAGGAAATCTCCTGCAAGCAGCGAATGGGAATGAAATGGAACTTTCTTGGTTTGCATCAATGGAAACATCAACCACAGCCCCGAAACCCTCTGCGTGCTGCTTACAGAACCTAAGGAACCTCACTTGACGCACAGGGACAAAAGGTGAAACCACTTGAAACTCTGCCTGCATCTGGAATAGAACCTGCATTAGCGCCAGCTTTACTGCTAAAGACTAAAAACAGGTAGCAAATTAGCATACCACTTGCAAGGCACCATTTTTAGTTCCACCCATGCCACTCGAGATCACATCAATTGTGGAGGCTCTAGCAATCAGACCAGGAAATGCTTCTACCCACCGGTTCTACTTTCACAAAAACAGTTAAAAGTAGCTATTCAAACACTAGAAGTGTAGCATTAGCACAAGTAACTATGAAGAAAATTATTATTATTATTATTATTATTATTATTATTATTATTATTATTGAGAAATGTATAGCTATACTACTGAATAAGTAAATTGATTCAGCCAATGCAAAGAAACCAACAAGGATAAGATGGCAAGATTATATATTAACAAAGCAAGCATGCCTACAATGTTTTACAAAGACAAAAGTAAAAACAAATTACAGATATCAAAGCCTAGTAGTTTATAGTTAAAATAAAATCATTACAAGCTTCAAAATGGCATAAAGAGTAACATACCACATCCATCAAAGTCTCAACGAGAGCCAAGCTGTTGATGATTACTATACCAGTCTCTCTAGTCGCCTCAGTCACAAAGCTGCTGGGTTTCACACCAATACAAGGGGAAAACGTCCTCATATACTCCTCATAGTTCAGGGCATCCTTTCCTCCTTCCAAGCTTTTGATCCAAAGAGGACTATCAATCTGAGCTATCTTAATCAATTCATCCATGGCTGCTAATGCAAGATCTATAAACATAGATCTATCATAAGGAACTTCATTGAGCATAGGACTAGTCGTCGGCTTCATTAACGGCATTGTGATACCTCCACCATAATCAAGTCCAAACGGCAATGTCGTCTCTACATTGCATATACCTCCATATCCACTTCTCCCAACTGAAAGGTCCAACTTGGAATTTGAACCAAAGGGAGGGATAGGACAGAAGGACGAAGATAGAGGCCTACCTAAGAACTTGTTGGCTAAAGCACAAACACGACCTAATTCATCCTTGAGTCGACCATTTTCAATCCTTAATTGTTGTTGCTCATAAGATACAGGACCAGGAACCACAGGGCTGCCACAGTTGTTGCAAATTGGGTCTGTCATATTCTGCTTCAATAACTCATTCTCAGCTCGAAGCTTCTCATTTTCTTCTCTAAGGATGATATTCTCTTGACGTTCCAATTGGTTCTGATTTCAAAAGATCAATTGCAAAATCTTCAATACACACAAGGGAAAATGAAGGAAAAATCAAAGGGCAAACTACATTTTAGCAATTTACCTTCATTTGGGTTCGCCTATTCTGGAACCAAAACTTGATTTGCTTGCTTTCCAAGCCAAGCCTCCTGCTAAGTTCCGATCTTTGTTTTTCATCAGGATGAGGACACTCCTTAAAGAAACTATTAACACAGAAACAGACAACAAAAAAGCCCCCTTAGCAAAATCCCTCAATCAACGTTTAGAAAACACAAATGCAGATCCCTTAACCATAAATAAGTAGATAAATCCATACATTTCAAGCTCTTGTATTTGATGAGGAGTATGCCTATTGTATTTCTTTTTCCGGCACCGTTGATCCTCTCCAGCCTCCTGATCATCCCCAGATGCACCTTCCAGATTATCACTGCCAGACCTGCTCTCGTAACCATCCTCCTTGATCCTCCTCACTATAATAGGATCCAAATGTTCCCCAAGTAGACCCATATCACCATGAGTATCCATATTTCCTTTCTGTATTCCCATTCAAATAAATTAACCGAAAAAAGTTAGCGTCATTATCAAGAGCAACAATAAGCATAAAACCAAAATCACACTCAACAACAATAATGTACACAATGAATAAAGAAAAACGTTGTGTTGTAAGATGGGGCATACAAGAGAGAGAGAGAGGGCGGGTGATTTGGGAATAGATGGAGTGACGACTGGTGGCCGATGTCCAATGCCACCACTATGCATGGTATTGCCGTGTAACAATATCAGCCACAATCTTTGAACCCCCACCACCACCACCACTATTAACACTGCTACTATTACTGATCCTCAAACCCCAGAACTCATCCAAATGGGAAAACAAAAAGATGACCCTTTTCTATTCTTGGTTTATCCGAAAGGAGCTATCAGTTTCGCAAGGATGTGCTTAGATTTTTTTCCTTGTCTATCAAGTATTGATCTAAAAGCCCCAGCCACCTCCAGCGTTGAACAAAGGTTATTACAGTAGCATTTTTCATCAGAGAAGAAAAAGAAGTTTCATTGTCAACGCCCCATGCATGAATTTGCACTCCCTCTCGAGAAGAAAAAGGGATTAAAGAAATAGAAAAGACAAGGGGGAAGAAAAAAAAAAAAAGTCTTCTTTCTGATCCACCGTTCACACCTTTCTTTTCCCTCCCTAGAACACAAACTTATCAAAGGGAAAATCTCTGAAACACCATCCAAATGAGAGAAAAAGAAAAGAAGAAACCCTAATTTTCCGCCAGCTTCTACAGCATTCAGTGCTTGACCAACTGTTGGTCAGTAAAACGAAAAGGTTTCAAAAAGACGACAGAGAAAAAAACAAAAAAAAAAAGAACCAAAAGCCAAACAGAAAAAAAGTTGAAATCTTATTACGATCTCTCTCTCATTCACACTATTTACAAAGACTTTTCAAAATGCGATAATGCATCAGTATCCAACCAAATCAGAGGCACACAAGACCCAGTTGACCTTTACAGTTACCAAGGCCTGTTTCTGACGCAGAGCAGATATGCATAATCAGATCCTCTCTCTATCTCTTTCTTTCTCTGAAGTGACTTCAGTCCCTCTCACTATGTACTGTTTGGTATCTGTCCAAAGGTAAACGACAAAACCATGACGTAAGTGCTGGAGCAGATACATTATTATATATTGTATAGAATCGTATCATAAAATAAAATTTAAATTGAATGTGTGAGCCGACTTACAACGAGTGTAACGAGATCAGCCTAGTCAAATGGGAATTTAGTTTACTTTCTAATCCAAAACTCGCAAAGTACTTGATTTAATCAAGCCCCCAAAACCCTAGTTCTGAACGGTCATCAAATTTCTTGTACTGCTTGTTTCAATGGCCACTCGCCTCGCTCTCCATGCACAATTCTCTCCCCACTTTCCCCTCCACTTAAAAAGGAAAATTATGCGTGGGGGCAAGGGAAATAATATTGTGCATACATACCTATGTCACTATTTGACATTATGATAATTCATGTGTGCCTTACTTAAGTGGTTAATAGAATGCATTTTAACAAATGCTTTTATGTATAAGATTGATTGGTGTCTTTAAATTTATAACTAATCTCAAGGGGTTTTCGTAAATTTATTTTTTTATAAAATAATTAATTATTAAAATTTTATTAATTTAACGAAAAAGTTGAAGTTTCTTTACATAAAAATTATATATATAACATTTTTTAAAAAAAAATTAATAAATAATATTTAACAAACCCCAAAACCTGTTTCTTTTTTTTTTTTAACAAATTTTATCATATAAAAGTTATATCTTAAAATTTTTATATGAATAAACTTTTTTTTTTTAGTTAATAAAATTTTTCGTAAGTAATTTTTTTATTAAAAAATAATATTTTATGAAAATTTTATAAGATGAATTATAAATTTACGGTAAATTATATTATTTTCCATAATAAGTTGATTTTACTTTATATATAATCAACTAGCTATATATCCATGTTGATTTGGTAACTATAATTGGCAACATTGTTATAACACAATAGCAATAATATAGTAGCTTTTTTCTTTGTTTCCTTATATGAATCGGAGGAAATTATTGATTATATTTATTTTTATTATTTAAAATAAAATATTTTTAAATCAAATTTCATGTAATAATGTTAAATTTTATTTTTAAGAAATGTCAAGAGCTCACTCTTCCTTATTAACTTAATACATTCTGGTAAAAAAAAATAATACATGAATAATGAAATTTTAATTTTATCGGCTAAAATAATCGTATTAAATAAAATTATGAAACACATCTTAGTATGATATTTATTGGAAATGATAATCTTTATGAATTTCAAAAATTTTAAAATGGAAAATCAAATTATTTTTAACTTGATTAATAAACTTGATATCTTAAATTTCTTAATTATGAGATGCAATTTCAATAGATAGGGCATGCATATAACATGACTTGCACTTAAAGCATTAAATTTTATCGTATGGACTTTACTTAATTACGTCATGTCTTGACAATATTGATGGTAAGTTGATAACCTCAAAACATGATATCGTCAGTGTTTAAATTTCATTAAAAACCATATTATTCGGCGTTCAAGTAAATTATCAATTAATTGACTTTGATAATGGGTATGCCAAGCAATCCTAGACATTAACCCATGACTATTTATTGTTAGTTGATAATTAATGATAATAAATTTATGTTAAGTATTTAATAAAATTATATTTAATTATTATTATTAATATATAAAATAAATAATAATAATAATAATATTTATTATATAATTTATTTTATTATTAAAATAAATACATATTTATTAATTTAATATAGTATATCATTTATTATATTATTAAAATAAAAATATAATTATTGATATATTATATCATATTATTTATTTTATAATTGAAATAAGAAAATAATTATATCATTTTAAAAAGAAAACAATTCAATAATTTTAAAATTTTGGTTATAAAATAATAAAGTAATTATTATTATTATTGATAAAAGAATAAAATCTAATAATTTTAAGTTTTTAGAAAAAAATTTATTTTTATAATAAATAAGTATTTTATATTTTATTTTATTAATAGAAAATATTTTAATAAAATTGCAATCTCCTAATTAAAGTGTTAAGCTTGTAAATAAAAAAGATAAAATCAAATAACATTAATAATATTAAATTTTGAGTTACATGAAAAAATATAATATAGTTTGAATAAAAAATAAAATAAAATCAGTTATCAACAAATAAAAAATAACTATTAGAATAAAGTTAATACAAACTACAACTGATAAATATTATATCAGTTACTTATCAGTTATCAGCTCTATTTTTTAAAAGTTATCAAACACTTTAATTTATCTATTTAAGTGTCTATTAATTATTAATTGTACTCAAAAAGTGGATCAAACAATCCATTTTTAAAAAAAAAAAAAAACCATTAAAATGGGGGAAGAAAATGGAAAACTGAAATACAACTACGCCTAAATGTGAACTAAAGAGGTATTTGATTCAGCTATTGAATACAATTGATAGTTGATAGACACTCAAACAGATGAACTAGAGTTTTTAATAAATTTAAAAAAGTAAAGCTAATAACTAATGGGTAATTAATATAATATCTATCGACTGTAATTCATATCAATTCTATTTTTAGAACTGTTTCTTAGCTGATAACTGATTTTATTTTATTTTTTATTTATACCATATTATCATTTTTCAATTAACTCAAAAATTAATATCATTACTGTTTTCATCTTTTTCATTTATAATTTAACATCTTCATTAACATATTATAACTTTGTTAAAATATTTTTTTATTAATAATATAAAATATTTATTTATTATAAAGATATGTTTTTTATATTTAAAAACTTAAAATTAATTATAAGTATTTGAAGTTATTTAATTATTTTTTAAATAATTTAATTATAAAATAAATGATATAATATAATAAATTAATTAATATATATTTAATTTAATAATAATATAATAAAATAAATTTATAATATTATATTTATTTCAATAATAAAATAAATTATATAATATATACCTTTTATTAGTCATTTTACATATTAATAATAAAAATTAAACATAATTTTATTAAACACTTAATATAAATTAATTATCATTTACTATCAATTATTAATTAATAATTATTAATTATATTAAATAGTTAAATCAAACATTCCCTAAACTTAAAGCCATCAATTGAGCAGTTATCGGTTGGTAGAACTAAAATTTCAGGGGCCCATAACTCCAGCCCAACTACTAATTAATTTAAAGTCCTACCATATAGACTCAACCAGAGACTGGTTCAGATTAAAATCAAATTCGTAATCAATTGAACTAAATAATTTAAGGGCTTAAATTAAAATCGAATTAGCTGTGAGGGGATAGATTGAGTTTTCCCTATTTTTTAAATCTTGAACCATAATTAGATTAAAATCATCTATTTAAAGATTTTAATTGCATTCAAGTTTTTGTATATTTCACAGAAAATAATTTATATGTAAAAAATAATTTTAATAAATTATTTTTTAAAATATATTTTACATACAAATATTTTTTTGTTATTTGACCAATGTTTAGTATTTTATATTATTATTCACAAAATTTATTAAGTAAAGTATTATGAAAGTTGGCAGAGTTGAATTAAGAAAATGACTTTTGACTTTAAAAATGAAAAGTCATTTTTTCTTATTTTTATGTTATTTTACTTTGACAAATAACTTATTTTTTTTATCAAATTTCTTAAACACCCTTAAATATTAGAAAATATAAAAATATTTAAAAAATATATATTTCTTTAAATAAACAGAGCCTAAATTAGATTTTTTTTTAAAACAAAAAGGCAATTTTTTTAAATAGTAATAATTTTTATTAAAATTTCAACAAAAAATTGAGCACAACAGGTCAAATCTAAACCTAAACCAAAAAGTCAACCCACCACACCCTTAATTTTCACCGTTAATTTTAAACAATGCCATACGATATCATTTTCAAATCAAAATAAAAATATCAAAATTTCAAAATTGAAACTGAGTTTAAATCAAAATTAACCATAACCATGAATAAATATAATTCATTCCAATAAAGTCTTAAACAAATCGATTCCAGCGTCAAATCAATTTGGATCTGACCGATGGGAAGGCCTACACCTCCCCTACTCCAAATCGCTTACTAACTTTGCTCACATCAGTTCAAGAGCTAATTAGATAACGAGTGAATTAGCTTTCCACAGTAGCGCATGAATTAACTCACTTAGCTAATGTTATTTAGGAAATTGTGTTTTTAAAATTATTTAAAAATAAATAAAATTTGAGTGTGTAAAAATTAATTTACAAATAATTTTAATTATAAATATTAAAAATTCAAAATTTAAAATCAAATTACGAAAAACAATTTTTTTTACAAATTTAATATTCTCGTATTATAATTTTGCTTAGATTGAAAAATAAATTTAATATAATATAAAAGTTAATTAATAGAATTCAAGAAACAATTGATTTATTTACTACTGGGTGCACCCAATGCTTTACCATTAATGACCTAAACGGTAAATTTGAGGTTTAATTTGCATTTGATTTCGGAGTCTCTATTTCCAAACACGAAGCTCACACAACTGCACAAGCTTGCCAGGCGGCCATACAGCGCCCTCTCAAGCCCAAAATGTCATGACTCGTGGGCCTGACTTACTTATTTTAGGTTTTTTTATTTTATTTTATTTTATTATTTCTCTTCAGCCGAATTCTGTGTCTCAGGTACATTTGCTGCTGCCGCTGCCATGGTTCTCAAGTACGTTTTTCTTTTCTCCCAAAAGAAATTTCAGTTACCGTTGATTGCATTTCAGTGCCTGTAAGATGCATAAATGGAGAAGAAACGAAAATTTTATTCCCTTCATTTTTCACTCTCCTAGTGATTAACCAAACTATAGAAATTGTGGGTTTGTGCATTTTCTTATCCCTGACCTGTGTATGCGATTTTCTAAATTTTTGGGTTAGCGATAGCTGCAAATAGCTTTTGGTTGGCTTTCTTATTGTTGGCAAAGGAATTTTCTTTCTGGTTTAGGATTTAGGATAATTTGAGAAATCACGGTTTTGTTACAAGGAAATGGCATTGCTATGTGAAATTTCTTGTTTGTGGCTGAAGGAATTATATATATATATATATATATATATATATATATATATATATATATATATATATATATATATATATGTTTGTAGAATGTTTGATGCTAATAGGTGTTCCCAGTAAAACTGTTGTTAATATGTTAAGATGACAACAGAAATTTTGATATTGTAAGTAGGAATTAAATTTCTTGTAGTCAATAGATAACAGGATTTCAACCGAAAAATTCCATAGTCCTATGTAGTTATACTCTGATGATCATCATCTCCTAAGTAATTCTGTTTGTAGCGTATTGTATGCGACACCTGGAAATCTTTTATACTTGTCCTATTATGCTTTGTTTTTTTTCCCGGGTTTGATTCAAGATGGTGCAAAAACATTAACGTGTCTTTAAGATTAATTAAATTGAAAGTTTGTAGAATTTGTTACTGTTAGTTTATGAAATAGCATCAGAGAATATAGGTAATTATTGGGTACCATTTGGAGGTTTTTTGGACTTTGTGAACCAGGATCTATCATAATCATGACAATGTGGTCATTGGTGGTCTTAGATTCGTTATCATGATAGCGGTCGAACATGCATGTTCTGTTTTGGGATATCCCTATTGATGATAGATTGTCACCTTGTGGCTTTTTATCTGTTTCTTTCTGGGATTATAACTTCTAATCTTTTGAGAGAAAGTTGAATAGCATGTCTCCTATGAAGTGAATGCATTTAAGATGTGAATCTTGGAGTAATTGCTAATATTCGTAATTTCAGGACTGAACTTTGTCGCTTTAGCGGGGCAAAGATATACCCTGGTAAGGGCATCAGATTTGTTCGCTCAGATTCCCAGGTAATTGTCAGTGTTGTTGTTGAATGTAGATTGTTTTATCTGGCATACGTTCCTTTTTTTTAGTTGACAAAACTTAATAATCTCTGTGATTATGATCAATTAAGGTATTCCTCTTTGCCAATTCAAAATGCAAGAGGTACTTCCACAACCGATTGAAGCCCTCAAAGCTAACTTGGACAGCCATGTACAGGAAGCAACATAAGAAGGTGATTTTTCTTTTCCTTGCTTTTTCTGGTTGTTATTTTTATATCAGGGATATATTTCTGTTTATAAAGGAACAAATAATGCATTGCATGTTAACGTTCACAGGATATTGCTGCTGAAACCGTTAAGAAGAGACGTCGCGCTACAAAAATGCCTTACTCTAGGTCTATAGTTGGTGCTACTTTGGAAGTCATACAGAAGAGGCGAACTGAGAAGCCTGAAGTACGTGATGCTGCAAGAGAGGCTGCACTCCGGTATGCTTTCTTGTTGTTATGAGGATCAATATGTGTAGATTATTTTGTTACTGTTGGCACTTTGATTTTATGTTTTCATTTGTTGAATTGTGTGATCCTTTGTGCTGTGAAATTAAGGAGAGAATTAAGAAAACGAAGGATGAAAAGAAGGCCAAGAAGGCTGAGGTAATGGCAAAGACACAAAAGACCCAGAGCAAAGGTAGCTTGCCCAAAGGTGCTGCACCAAAGGGCCCCAAGCTTGGGGGTGGTGGAGGGAAGCGCTGAGATCCTTATGTCCTCATAATATTAGTTGATAAAAAAGTTTTGGATTAGAGATCTTACTTGCATCAATCAGTTTTTCTTAGATTTTTGTCTTCTAAGAGTTCAGCGAATTTTGTTTTTTCTTGGATTTGACTGTATAAATTGAATGATGATTTATCAATTGCAATTCTGCCTGGATGAATGAACTGGAATGAGAGTTATCAGCTATTGGATCAAAAGTAAAATATGATTAAATGCATCAGACTGCTGTGCACGCTGTATCATTATCCAAAATGAAACTAGGGAAGTGGTCTCTTGAGCATGTAATACCTCTGTTTTGACTGTTGTATCCCATACTATTTTTTGCCCCTTTCAAGGCTGAGATGGACCTCACGTTATCACAAGCAAAGTTAAACTTACGGAATCATAGGGCAGTACCTCATTTACAGTGGGATATACGATTTTTGCAGTCAACTAAATGGGAATATTTGCTTCTATAGGCTTTAGTATTTGGGATCTGTGTACGTGTTTAAAAGAGTTAATATATGTGGGACAGGGGGACTGATTTCAACGCTGAGAGAGCGGTAGGCATGAAACTATGGTCTTTGATAGGTAGCATTGAATCACAGACAGTAAATATGGTCCTGCTGGCATGTCCAAGGGATATCCACTGACATTTATGTTAGGGGGTCACCGAGATGATGTTTGTGTAGAAGTGAGAAATGGGTCGGGTCTTAAAATCTACAAATCACAGTTATTGAGGGCACTATGCCGTTGGCTCGTCATAAATGACGGTTCATTGCCATCGAACAATGTAGGCGCAGCTGGGTTTGTTCAGTTTTCCGTTTTTAGGTTGGTCTTACAGAAGATTTTTTTTTGGGAAGCTTATAGAATCGATGTTAGTGGATGAATGTAAAGAGATAAGTTCAGGTATAACACATTAACATGGACGTCGTTGTCCCATGAAAAGGAATAAGAGCAACCATTATTTGTCATTATCCGAATGGAAGAATCACCGGAAACTATTTTTGTACAGGAGGCAGGAAACTATTGTACCAAAATGGTGGGACCGTGGGAACTAACCTTGATATAGGCAAGAAGCAGTGATGATAGCCATGCAGGCAGATAAAGGAGTAGCTTGGAAGCAACAGAGGCAGGCCACCTCAACGCGGAGAGAGAATGATTTCTACATGTTTCGATTCCTTCCACTTTATTCGTTCCCCATTTCCTCTGTCACACCAAAACCATAGTTTTAGATGCTCCATGGTCTCCACAAGTCCAAATGGCTACAGAAAAATTATAATATGCACATTTATATAACTTTGTGAGAGATTTTATATGTATGTGAATATGGAAAACACGCATTTAAAGATAAACTTACTTCGATTTTTATATAATTTAATAAAATATAATTTCATATATTTAAAGTAATAAATTTTATTTAATATTTGTTTAATTTATATTATTTTATTAAAAATTAAATATCTCATCGTTAAATAATTTTTAAATTAATGAAATTTAATTTGTTAATATATATATATATATTAAATATTAATAAATTAATAAATAAATTACCATTTAATATAAAAAAGGAGCCTATAATATACATTAAATAAGAATACATTAGTAAATTAAAATTATTGATGTATTTTCTAATATTTCTTATGTTTAAATAAACATAAATTTCTTCACACGTGAATAAAGGTTTACCAACTTTACAAATCTTCATGACTGTATTATTAATCAACCCAATCACAAAAAGACGAAGATGAGTGGTTCTTGTCAAAGAATTGGGAGTAACAGGTTACAAGCTAGAATGAATGGCTATAAAAGTTTGATTCAAAGGTTATTCTATCCTCTTTCACTAATTTTCTTCCAAAGGCTGCCTTTATTAATGGAAAATAATAATAATAATAATAATTTCATCGCATTAAAAACAAAATTTCACATCATAAGGATAGTTTTTTTTTATATAAAATTATAAATCTAAATATAATATAATTTACCAAAATTAACCTATAATATCACCATATTATTAGAATAAAAAAACTTTTCACATATTTTAGGGATTTTTTTAAAATATATATTTTTTTTAAGAAAACAACTCATCAACCTCATGATGATAAGTGATAGAACTCTTTTTTCCATTAATTGATTTAAAAATAAAATAAAGATCATATTGGATATTCAATGAGAAAATAAATATAAGATAAAGACAAGGAAAGCGCGTTTTCTCATTAAAAAAAAAAAAAAAGGAAAGCGTGTTTTCTTTTTAAAGTTGCTTTCTTTTACAGTGGAATTAATAAAATGAAAATAATGGTGGCAATTAATCCTTCTCCCGAACACACGCACACACTTAATTTTCTCCCATTTAAAATATCAATAAACATCAGCTTTTTGTGTACATACATTATATAGTAAACAAATTAAAAATTCAAATTTATAATCGGAAGGGAATATTGGATTTGACAAATATTATTATATTTAATATAAGTTAAAGTTTTAATTATATTCCTACTTTTATAAAAAATTCTATTGTAATTTTTAATATAATAATTTCATAATTTTAATCATATTTATTTATTATAATAAATTAATAAAAACTTTAAACACCAAATCTTACTTCTATTACTTTATTTTATTAATTATTTTAAATATTTACAAATTTATAATATAAAATAAATAAAATTTATTTTAATTATATATATATGGAAAGAGGAAAAAAAAATAGGATAAACAAAAAAATCACAAAAATATCTTTAACATAATTATAAAATTATTATTATAAATTAATTATTTAATTAATATAATTATAAAATTATTATTAAAACATTAACTATTTAACTAAATAAAAAATTACATTTATATTTATGGAAGCCCAATATTTTATCTATTTAATTATTTACTTGTTTTAAGTAGCTAATAATAATTTATTATGTTTATAAAAAAATATATATTTTATTAGATGACCTGCTTATATATATATATATATATATTATTTTTAAAATTAAATATATATCTATAATCTGAATAACCCAGTTCAATAATAACTCTTAACCCATTTTACACATAATAAAACTCTTGAAATATATATACCCTAATCATCTCTTTCTGCTAAACTTTGCTCTCAAAGCCTGTTTATCATCTCCTTGTGTATCACATACTCTCAACAGGTATTTTTCATCATCTTTTATTTATTGTTATATATATATATATATATATAAAAATTTACGATTTATAATCTGATGTGCGCAGAGAATCCCTAAATTTTTACTTCTCTATTCATCACCTTCGATTCTGTTTCAATTTAAAAATTTTCATTCTTTGTTCAATAATGGGTGAGCCTGATTTTATTTTCTCTCCTTAAATCATTACAACTACTCTAAAAATTTATTTTTCTTCTCTTTGACTATTAGTATTGAATTGGATTGATCATAATTACTATGTGATAATAAACTAAAATTTAGAGATATATATATATGTAACAAAAAAAAAAGGAGAGCTGGGTTTCTTCGTCTAGATTGTTGCGTGTGTGTGTATATATATATATTAAAATCATTTTATTTTATTGTTATTTGATATTTTTCTTCTTTATTTTGGGTGTGTAAGAGATTCGAATATTCAATCTATCAGTTGAAATTGTCTCTCGTCCATTGAAAATAACCATTATCTTGGAGGTTCCAGGTGAGTGATAATTATAGTATATGATACCGTTTTAGTCCCTTTTAAAATTTCTTAGCATTAAAATTGTTATTAAATAAAATTTTAAATCAATATTTTCATAATTATTTTACATGTGATTTTTTAGAGTTTTATTTTATTATTAAATTTTATTCCAATTTTGATTAAATAATTAATTTTATCAATTATCTCAGCATTAGAGCAATTAGGATTCCGGGAACAGGCCTTTAATGTCTTTATATTAATTGATATCTGAATATAAAATTTATCGATATATTACACTGAATTTATTTGAGATTGATTTGATCTTATTGATTCTCTGAAATTATTGAAATAAACTGTTAGAATTGCACTATCAATTATCATTTTTTATCTGGAATTTTTTCGTGGATTTTGATTGATTTGTATAATTTGATTTTCTATGTCATGACCCAACCTATGGGCCGGACTGGCACCAGGACCTGGGCCAGCTTAAAGCCCCCGAGGCCCGTAGTAAGCCTAACTGTTCATTAACCCAACTCTAAGGCCCATTTGGGCCCAATATCAAGAAAACAAACGGACAGAGTCCAGCCATAAAATGGACTTTCCAACGGGGAGTTTTCGACTCACCCGACCTGTAAACACAATATATAGTCAATTGGGGAGCTCAGCTCACCCTCCACATACTCATCAACATAATAATAAATGGGAGCTCAGCTCCCTCATCCAATCCATCAAACATGCATATCATTATACGTTTACAGGTCCAACATGATAATAATATTACAGACCATAATCAAATAAATACTTCTAACACATGCGGAAATTCTAGGAGTTAATAAAATTACACAAACATTGATAAACAACCTGCGAGGGAGAAAAGCAGGTTAACCAAAATAAAATCCTCCTGTAACCTGAAAAAAATATTGAACAGGAGTGAGCGTTCGACTCAGAGAGTAAAATATCAATTTTAACCATAATCTCTATAACTATCTAAATCTAATGCACCCTGTAGAGTGAAATGCAACATCCACATCATTTTCACATCATAACATCACAAAGGTAATTTGGAGCACTCACGCACCCTGTAACATCAATCATAATATATGGGTGATCCCTATCTGACTCTCTTAAATCCAACTCGTGCGTGAAGAACTCATTTCGGACTTCCACTTAAATACCAAATCGGGGTCCCAGTGAAGAACTCAAGCCGTGTCTACCCGAAGGCCGGGTCCCGAAGAACTCAAGCCGTGTCTACCGTCCTATCCATAGTCCACACCACATCACACGCACGCGTCAACGCACGCTGCTGCTCCAAATTACCACAACAACATACATGGCACTTTAACATTTATCAATGCATCAAAAATCGTGCCTAGAGTTTAACTACATAAATATATGCATATAAGTGATGCATGGGCATGCTGAACATATAATAATATCGAAATTACAATTAAAATTAATATTCTACTCACAGACTTGACGATCACTGTGGCGGCTGGGCGGAGGAAGAAGGCATCGCTCACGACAATCATATTACATTTATTTAATACAATCGACTCAATACAAACAAAGAAAAGACCAATTACGTCCTAAGTCGTGCGAAAATCCGTGAGTCTCCTATACCTAGGACCTACCCAACTGCAAAGGGCTAAAATTGCAGTTATATATTCACAATCCATATATCAACAGTTCAATCATATCACACAGCCCCTCCTGGGCCCATCAAATCAATCACCCATCACAATACGCAAAATTTCAATTTAGTCCTTATTATTGATCATTTTTGCAAAAATTGCCCAAACAAGCTCTAAAAATTATAAAACTTTGCCCCGCGGTCCTTAGCAATATTACTAAGCTATTGCAAAAAGAATCGTAATTTTCTAAGCTACCACGAATATTTTATGGATTTTTAATCCTATTTAAACACTAGAAAATTACGAAAAAGCAAGGTTCGGGTTTACCTTTGCCGATTCCGACTTCGGGAACGCGCTCGGGACGTCTGACAATGGGGGGCTAGCCAAAACCTCGATCCAATTCAGGGACTTTTCGATGCAGTGCATGCGGCGAAATTTGCGAACCGGTCAGCTGCCGAATTTCGCGAATCGAGGATACCTACGAAGCCCATAACACGGGGTTAGTACATAAATTTTTCAGAATTTTCTAAGCTCATTTAATGCTCGAAAATACACCTGCGAAGTTCGTGGGACCCACCGAAAAGCGGTGTCGGAAAAATTCAAAATTTATGTCGTTGCGAAGCTCGACGAATGGAGCGTCTGGTGGCCTCGGTTTTCTCGTGGGATTCACGGTTTTGAGAAATCTAGCCCAAAAGTCGAAATGGGCTAAAATCTTCCCGAGCAAAAATCGGACAATCCTCGATGGATTTGGCGTTCTTGGTGTCTATGGAAAGCTCGCCGAGTAGATGATTTTGGACACAAGACCCGGTCCAATTGGTGGCGGATCGGCGGATTTGGCCGGGAAGCCGGAGCGGCCGCGCGAGGCGTTTCGCGCGCGTTTTCTTGGCCGTCGGCGGCTGGTAGTGTGGGTGTGGCGGCGCTGGTTGGGCTGAGCGGTGGCCGTGGCGGAGGGAGGAGAGAAAGCAGAGAGAAAGAGGGGAGGGAACGTCGCGCGCGGGAGGAAGAAAAAGAGAAGAGACCGGTCCGATTCGACCGATCCGATTCGATTAGGCCGGTTCGATTCGAAATACAAAATTTTGAATTTTTACTCTGCCTCGGGTCCGAAAACGAGGTCCAAAAATTCCGAAAAAATTCCATAAAACTCAGAAAAATACGTAGACTCCAAATATATTTTTAGTTTTGCCACGTGGTCTTTAAATTAATTTTTTAAAAATCATCAAAGTTTATATTTTCGGAAAATCGAACCCGATTTTTAAAATCCGAAAAATCTCAAAAAAATTCCTAAAATTTAAATAAAATTAAAATACCAAAAATACTCATAAATAATAAAATTTAAAATCTTGGGGTGTTACATTCTTCCCCCCTTACAGAAAATTCGTCCTCGAATTTTTACACAAGGCAGAATAAAGCACATGATTATACATTGAACAGATAAGGGTACTTGCTACGCATGTCCCGTTCTGACTCCCAGGTGCATTCTTCCACTGACTCCTCCACAAAACCTTAACCATAGGGATCTGTTTTGATCTCAGCTGTCTCACTTGGTAGTCCACTATGGCTACAGGCTGCTCCTCAAATGTCAAGTTCTCTTTTAGCTCTATCACATCCGGCTGCAGTACATGAGAAGGATCAGGAATGTATTTCCTGAGCATGGAGATGTGAAACACGGGATGAACGTGAGAAAGGTTGGGTGGTAGCTCCAACCGGTAAGCAACTGCTCCAACTCTATCCGTGACCTCAAAAGGTCCAATATACCGAGGTGCTAACTTGCCCTTCTTTCCAAATCTCATGACTCCCTTCATTGGAGAAACCTTCAGGAATACATAGTCGCCCACTGCAAACTCCACATCCCTCCGTCTGGGGTCTACATAACTCTTCTGTCTACTGGAAGCTGTCTTCAGTCGTTCCCTGATTAAAGGAACTACCTCTGAAGTGTACTGCACTAGGTCTACATCATGCACCTTCGCTTCCCCCATTTCTGTCCAACACAGAGGAGACCTACACTTTCTTCCATATAATGCCTCATAGGGTGCCATCCCTATCTTTGGAGTGGTAATGCTTGTTGTTATAGGCGAACTCCACCAAAGCTATTGCTCATCCCATTGACCTCCAAAATCCAAGACACTCATGCGAAGCATGTCTTCGATGTTTGGATTGTCCTTTCGACTGTCAGTGCATGCGAGGGTGGAAAGCCGTCTGAAGTTCAGCGTGTGCCAAGTGCCTCCTGCAACTTTCTCCAAAACCGAAGTGAATCTGGGGCCCTACATCGGATATTATGGAAGCAGGAACTCCATGCAATCGACTATTTCTCGAATGTAGAGGGCATCTTGTGCCCGCAGTATGTAGTCCTTACGGTAAGAAGTGAGTGATTTGGTCAAGTGGTCTACAATTACCCATATCGAATCATATCCTCGCGTGGTACGAGGCAACCTATCCACAAAATCCATAGTGATCATTTCCCACTTCCATTCGGGATAGGGAGCTCTTGCAGCTTCCACGGCGGTCTCAGTGTTCAAACTTCACCTTCCGACAAGTCAAGCACTTGGACACAAAGTCTGCGATGTCTCTCTTCTTGCCATTCCACCAATAGCTATCTTTCACATCATGGTACATCTTGGTGGAACATGGAGGGACACTGTACAGTGTGTAGTGTGCCTCTTGCATGATTTCATTTCTGAGATTGTCCACATCGAGCACACATATCCTAGAACCTTGCACTAGGGTGCCATCATTGGCAAATCCAAACTCACCACCTTCGCCTTGCTGTACTCTTTCTATGATCTTCATCAATTGTTGGTCTCTGTCTTTGGGAAACTCTAACTCTGTCCCTCAAGTCCGCCTCACCTGAAAAGTGAGCCAACAATACCCCCTCATCTTACAGAACTACGATTAAACCTTGATCAATCAACTCATGTACTTCCTGAATCGACGGTCTCTTATCTGCTGAAAAGTGCGCCAAACTACCAGAAGAGTTTCTGATCAAAGCATAAGCCACAAAATTCGCCTTCCCAGGTGGTCTTGGATGGTGCAATCATAGTCTTCGTAAGCTCCATCCATCTCCTCTGTCTCAAGTTTAAATCCCTCTGTTGGAAGATGTACTTTAAACTCTTGTGGTCGGTGTATATCTCGCACACTTCACCATACAGGTAGTGTCTCCAGATTTTAAGTGCAAAGATTACAGCCGCCATTTCCAAATCATGGGTGGGGTAGTTCTGCTCATGCCTCTTGGTGCCTTGAAGCATAAGCCACTACCTTCCCACTCTGCATCAAAACACACCCTAGGCCAACTCTGGAGGCGTCACAATACACGGTGTATCCTTCACCACTCACAGGTAGTGTCAACACAGGGGCAGTGGTTAGACACTCCTTAAGCTTCTGGAAACTCACCTCACAGTCATCTGTCCAAATGAATGGAACATTCTTCCTGGTCAACTTAGTTAGGGGAGCCGCTATCCTGGAGAAATCTTGTACAAAACGCCTATAGTAGCCAGCTAAACCCAGAAAACTTCGCACCTCGGTGATTTGTAGGCCTAAGCCAATCGATTCTGACTTCAATTTTCTTGGGATCCACTTGAATGCCGTCACTAGAAACCACGTGTCCCAAGAATGAGATGCTTTCTAGCCAAAATTCACATTTTGAAAATTTGGCATATAGCTGGTGCTCCCTCAACGTCTGCAACACCATCCTCAAGTGCCACACGTGTTCTTCCTCGGTCCGAGAGTATACCGTAATGTCGTCTATGAATACGATGACAAAGCGGTCCAAAAATGGCTTGAACACCTGTTCATCAAGTCCATGAAGGTCTTTGGTGCATTAGTGAGTCCAAAAGACATCACCAAGAACTCATAATGACCATATCTTGTCACGAAAGCCGTTTTGGACACGTCCTCATTCTGATTCTCAACCGATGGTAGCCGATCGCAAGTCTACCTTGGAAAGAATCTAGCTCCTTGAGGTGATCAAGCAGATCATCGATCCGAGGAAGTGGATACTTGTTCTTCATCACCTTGTTCGGTATGCGTAGTCGATACACAACCTCAATGACCCATCCTTCTTTCTCACAAATAAAACAGAGCGCCCCAAGGTGAAGTGCTTGGGCGTATAAAACCCTTGTCCAAAAGCTCCTGTAGTTGTTCCTTGACTCTTTCAATTCTGCTGGTGCCATCCCGTAAGGTGGCATCGATATGGGGTTTGTACGGCACAACATCAATGCAAAACTCTATTTCCTTCACGTGGCAACCCTGGAAGCTCCTCAGGGAAGACATCCATGAATTCTCTGACAACAGGAACGTTTTCCATGCTGACACCTTCTACAGATGTATCTCTCACCAATGCCAAATACCCTTGGCATCCACGCCTCAACATTTTTCTAGCACTAATTGCTGACACCAAATTATATGGAGCCACGCTCCTGTCACCATCAAAGCTAAATTCTTCCACACCAGGTATGTGGAAATACACCTTTTTGTTCCTGCAGTCTAAGGTGGCATAATGAGTTGCCAACCAATCCATCCCCAGGATTACATCGAAATCCATTACTGGTAGAGGAACCAAGTCTGCTGGGAGGATCTTTCCATCCACTACCACTGGGCTACCCGGAAAAACCATATCTACATCTATGTTGTCACTAAGTGGGGTAGCTACTGACAAATGGCACTCTAAAGTTGTGGGGTTTCTACCTAACCTCATGGCAAACACAGGGGAGACAAATGAGTGCGTAGCACCCGGATCTATCAAAACACGAGCCTCATAAGAAACGGACGGAAGAATACCGCCACAAGCGCATTGGAAGCTTTGAGCATCTGGTGGGTCGGTGAAAACCCGAGCTTGACCCCTACCCCAATGGCGGAACCACGACATCGACTTCTACCTCGATCGCCTCCAAATCCACGTCTCCCTTGTCCTCAGCCTGTTGGCATGATCGATCGCTGCCATGTTGGAAGTACCCGGATACAACTGGCGAGGAACATTAGCAACAGAACCCTGTGACCCCATCTGTGGCTCACTGAAAACGGGGCATTCTCTAGCAAAGTGACCTGGTTGGCCACACCTGAAGCATACTCCTGACCCCATCAAACAAGGTCCTGAATGTGCTCTTCCACACTGTGCACACGGTGCCAAAGAGGATCCTGAACCAGCGAATCGCTGCATTCTCGAATTACCATCTTTGGATCCGTACCACAGTGAACCCCTCGATTTGTGTCTAAAACCACTCCTCTTATTCCTGCTTCTTCCTCTGTAAGTAGTTTGGCCACCACTATCCGTAGTACCCATGTGGGGAACACCTGACGAACCCTCTGCTCTGTTTTTCTTTGCTCTCCCACTGTCATCCGCAGTATAGCTAATCTCAATCTGTCTGGCTCGATCAACCACCACATCAAAAGACTGATCCGACATCATGGCCAGGTTCGCATACCTCCTGTCAAGCCCCTTTAGGAACCTCTTCACCTTCATAGTCTCTGTAGCTACTGCTGTAGGGGCATATCTGCTCAATTCCAGAAATTCTGTAGCATATTCATCTACAGACCTGCCATTCTGTCTTAGGGCCTCAAAAGCCCACTGTTTCTGATCTCTGAAGCTTTCTGGCACAAACCGATTGATGAATAGTTCCACAAACTGAGCCCATGTCAAACCCTCCATCCGGGGTAACACGTAGTCATTCATCCATTGTCTAGGCATAGGCCCCATGACGTGCTGCATACATTCTATCAGTCTACCATCAGTCAACTGTAATTCTGTTCCTGCCTGTCTGCAGGAATCCAAAAACCGATATGCATCGTCTGACACATCATAAGTACCAGGCACCAACTTCTTAAAATTTATGATCTGTTTGTAAGGTTCTCCTCTTGGTGCGGTGGACTGCTGCTGCTGTGGAGGGTGGACCATATACTGCGCCATCATATCGATGGTCCTCTGCAAACCAGCTAGAGTAGCTGCCATGGGGTCCATGGGACCCTGTGCCATGAAAGACTGTTCCTGAACTGTGGGTAGCTGCTCTTCTACTTGAGCAGCTCTAGGCCTCCTACCCCGCCTCCTCGGGGCAGGCGCCTCATCCTGTGCCGACACCTCGTCAGGCACATCTGGTTCTGGTGCAGTGGCAGCTCTCCTGCTTCTACGCATTTTCCTGAAATTCAGCAGCATTAGCCCACAAAATTCAAAACTGCACATTGCACAGCTCTATAGACTCATATTTACACACAATATATGAAGCAGAAACTAGAAGCAAAGATGACAATGCAAGACGAATGTGGACCCTATATTTCCGCATGTGACTCCTATTGGACTTTTCCCAACACTTTAGACAACATTCCCTAAGAATCTGGAGCCTAAGCTCTGATACCACATTTGTCACGACCCAACCTATGGGCCGGACCCAAGACTAGGACACAGGCGACTTAAAGCCCCCGAGGCCCGTAGTAAGCCTAACTGTTCATTAACCCAACTCTAAGGCCCATTTGGGCCCAATATCAAGAAAACAAACGGACAGAGTCCGGCCATAAAATGGACTTTCCAACGGGGAGTTTTCGACTCACCCGACCTGTAAACACAATATATAGTCAATTGGGGAGCTCAGCTCACCCTCCACATACTCATCAACATAATAATAAATGGGAGCTCAGCTCCCTCATCCAATCCATCAAACATGCATATCATTATACGTTTACAGGTCCAACATGATAATAATATTACAGACCATAATCAAATAAATACTTCTAACACATGCGGAAATTCTAGGAGTTAATAAAATTACACAAACATTGATAAACAACCTGCGAGGGAGAAAAGCAGGTTAACCAAAATAAAATCCTCCTGTAACCTGAAAAAATATTGAACAGGAGTGAGCGTTCGACTCAGAGAGTAAAATATCAATTTTAACCATAATCTCTATAACTATCTAAATCTAATGCACCCTGTAGAGTGAAATGCAACATCCACATCATTTTCACATCATAACATCAAAAAGGTAATTTGGAGCACTCACGCACCCTGTAACATCAATCATAATATATGGGAGCTGATCCCCTATACAGCTCTCTTAAATCCAACCTGGTGCCAGCGAAGAACTCAGCTCGGACTTCCACTTAAATACCAAATCGGGGTCCCAGCGAAGAACTCAAGCCGTGTCTACCCCGAAGGACCGGGTCCCAGCGAAGAACTCAAGCCGTGTCTACCCGTCCTATCCATAGTCCACACCACATCACACGCACGCCAACGCACGCACACTGCTCCAAATTACCACAACAACATACATGGCACTTTAACATTTATCAATGCATCAAAAATCGTGCCTAGAGTTTAACTACATAAATATATGCATATAAGTGATGCATGGGCATGCTGAACATATAATAATATCGAAATTATAATTAAAATTAATATTCTACTCAGGACTTGACGACAATCATTGTGGCGGTGGCGGAGGAAGAAGGTATCTGCTCACACGACAATCATATTACATTTATTTAATACAATCGACTCAATACAAACAAAGAAAAGACCAATTACGTCCTAAGTCGTGCGAAAATCGTGAGTCTCCCTATACCTAGGACCTACCCAACTGCAATAGGGCTAAAAACGCACTTCTATATTCACAATCCATATATCAACGTTCAATCATATCACACGACCCCTCCCGCCCATCAAATCAATCACCCATCACAATACGCAAAATTTCAATTTAGTCCTTATTATTGATCATTTTTGCAAAAATTGCCCAAACAAGCTCTAAAAATTATAAAACTTTGCCCCGCGGTCCTTAGCAATATTACTAAGCTATTGCAAAACGAATCGTAATTTTCTAAGCTACCACGAATAGTATGGATTTTTAATCCTATTTAAACACTAGAAAATTACGAAAAAGCAAGGTTTGGGTTTACCTTTGCCGATTCCGACTTCGGGAACGCGCTCGGGATGTCTGACAATGGGGGGCTAGCCAAAACCTCGATCCAATTCGGGGACTTTTCCTAGCAGTGCATGCGGCCCGAAATTTGCGAACCGGTCAATCGCCGAATTTCCGCGAATCGAGGATACCTACACGAAGCCCATAACACGGGGGTTAGTACATAAATTTTTCAGAATTTTCTAAGCTCATTTAATGCTCGAAAATACACTGCGAAGTTCCGTGGGACCCACCGAAAAACGGTGTCGGAAAAATTCAAAATTTATGTCGTTGCGAAGCTCTCGACGAATGGAGCGTGCTGGTGGCCTCGGTTTTTTCATGGGATTCACGGTTTTCGAGAAATCTAGCCCAAAAGTCGAAATGGGCTAAAATCTTCCCGAGCAAAAATCGGACAATCCGCTCGATGGATTTCGGCGTTCTTGGTGTCTATGGAAAGCTCTCGCCAAGTAGATGATTTTGGACACAAGACCCGGTCCAATTGGTGGCCGGATCGGCCGGATTTGGCCGGGGAAGCTAGAGCGGCGCGCAGCAGGGCATTTTCAGCGTTTTCGGCCGTTCGGCGTACCGGCATTGGTTAGGCGTGGCCGACGGTTTGGCTGGCGGTGGCCGATGGTCAGGCGAGGAGAGAAAGCGGAGAGAAAAGAGGGGAGGGAACGTCGCGCGCGGGAGGAAGAAAAAGAGAAGAGACCGGTCCGATTCGATTCGGCCGGTTCGATTCAAAATACAAAATTTTGAATTTTTACTCTGCCTCGGGACCGAAAACGAGGTCCAAAAATTCCGAAAAAATTCCATAAAACTCAGAAAAATACGTAGACTCCAAATATATTTTTAGTTTTGCCACGTGGTCTTTAAATTAATTTTTTAAAAATCATCAAAGTTTATATTTTCGGAAAATCGAACCCGATTTTTAAAATCCGAAAAATCTCAAAAAAATTCCTAAAATTTAAATAAAATTAAAATACCAAAAATACTCATAAATAATAAAATTTAAAATCTTGGGGTGTTACATTCTATTTTGAATTGGTACCTGTGCCCAGTATCTGTATCTGCTATCTGGCCCCGCCGTGTGGACTACATGGTATTAGGTTGCATTATTGAGTCACGCATCATTGCACTTTATAGTTTGCATTAGTATCATATGCATTGATATCTGTGAAGTAGGAGGAATGTATCTAATATCTGGTAATGCGCTTATCGTCTGGCCTTTGGTGATGTGGGGTATCATCACCCTGGTGTACTGTAGTATAAAATTTTATTGAATGAATTTCTTTTATATATATGTTTTATGACATTATTTTATTAATGATTTTGATAGCACAAGTATGATTTTATTGAATAGAAAATTTATTGTGAAATTAATCACGCGTCTGCCTGTTTCCATTCCGTTGTGTGCTATAATTATCATTCACTGAGCATTAGCTTAAACCACGTTTTCTCTGTCTATTATTTGTTTCAGATAAGTAGAATTCTACAGCTGATCCAAATATTCAGTACATTTTCTGAAGAGGGACAATCTTTGATTTGTTCTCATAGTATGCCCGAATTCATATTTACTCGGCTAATAATTAGTTTAATTTATTTAATAGTTTAAGTTTTCATTTGAAATCCGTAGAGACTCCGCAGTTTACTTATGGAATATTTATGATATTTATTCAGTATTTTGTTTATTTAGATTTTATTTATTTTTTGGGATTAGTAAGTGATAATATATCTATTCAAGATACTCTGATAAGGCTTGCATGATTTAAGAATACTTAAATTATGCACCGGTCGCGACACAGAATTTTGGATCATGACAAAGTTGGTATCAGAGCCCGATTTAGGTCTAGTAAACTTGCGGAGCATAGGATCCTTAACGTCTTTTCAGTTTATCATTACTTTAGATATCTGCGTCCTTCGTAGTTTTTCACTTGTCTTAATTTGACTCACTTATTCAGATTTAATGCTTGTTTATTAAAATGAATAAGTGTATGGGTCTGTTAAACGTAGGAGGAGAGCTAGGGCCGAGGGTCTTAATGGTGCAAATCTTGATCCAACAGGGGAGGTACCACCTCAAACTATTAATCAGACATCTGAACAGACGCCTATGGCTAAGAGGGCATAATCATTCATTTGTTTCTCCATACTTTTCCATGAGATTTAGTACAATAACTACTTTGTTAGAGTATCCTTTATCTGTATCAACACCTATGGGTAATGCAATAGACACTGATATGGTGTATAGGGGATGTATAGTTCATATTGGAGATAGGGAATTAGTTGCAGATCTTGTTTCTTTAGATATGTTTGAGTTTAATGTGATTTTAGGCATGGATTGGTTAGCCACTTATCACATTTCATTGGATTGTCATAATAAAGTTGTGTTCCTTGAAATTCCTGAGGAGACAGAATTTTAATTTCAAGAAGATCGTAGTATAGCCTCTAATAATCTTATCTCAGCAGTGAGTGCTAGATGATTATTGCAAAAGAGGTGTAAGGGGTATCTAGCTTATGTTAGAGACGTTCAGGTAGAAGGTGCAAGTTTGGAGAATGTTGCAGTGATTAAGGAGTTTCCTGATGTGTTTCCAGAAGATTTATCAAGTTTACTCTTGGAGCGAGAGGTAAAGTTTAGTGTAGACTTAGTTCCTGGAACTGAACCCATATCTATGCCACCTTATCGCATGGCACCTACAGAACTTAAGGAGTTGAAGGAGCAGCTACAGGACCTACTATATAAGGGGTTTATTCGCCCTAGTATTTCTCCATGTGGTGCTCCTGTGTTATTTGTATGAAAAAATGATGGGTCTTTGGGAATATGCATTGATTATAGGCAATTGAATAAGGTGACTGTGCATAATAAGTATCCTCTTCTATGCATAGATGACCTATTTAATCAACTTCAAGTTGCAAAGTGTCTTTCCAAAATTGATCTTCGATCTGTGTATCATCAATTGAGTGTCAAGAAAGAAGACATACTTAAGACTGCCTTTAGGACTAGGTATGGATATTATGAATTTCTCATAATGCCTTTTGGTTTTACCAATGCCCCAGCCACTTTTATGAATCTCATGAATAGAGTCTTCAAGCCTTTCTTAGATTAGTTTGTTATAATATTCATTGATGACATTCTAGTGTACTCAAAGTGTAAAGAAGAGCATGAGCAGCATTTGAGAATTGTCCTTCAAACCTTACGAGAACACAAACTATATGCTAAGTTTCCAAAATACGAGTTCTAATTAGATAGTGTGGCTTTCCTAGGCCATTCAGTGCCTAAGGATGGGGTGTTTATTGATAAGAAGAAAGTTGAGGCTGTGCTTCATTAGCCTAGACCAATAATTATGTCAGAGATTTGTAGTTTCTTGGGTTTAACAGGGTATTATAGACGGTTTGTTCAAGACTTCTCTTGTATTGCAGTACCTTTAACTAAGTTGACACAGAAGAATGTGAAATTTCAGTGGACTGAAGCTTGTGAAAAAAGTTTTCAGGAGCTTAAGACTCGTTTAACTACAGCACCAGTGTTAGCCCTTCTGTCTGAATCAGAGGGTTATGCAGTGTATTGTGATGCTTCTAGGATTGGTTTATGATGTGTTTTGATGCAGCATAGACGGGTTATTGCATATGCTTCTCGTCAGTTGAAAAGGCACGAGCATAATTATCTAACTCATGATTTGGAAATGGCTGCAGTAATTTTTGCTTTAAAAATCTGGAGGCACTATCTATATGATGAGACTTGTGAAATCTTCACTGAGCATAAAAGTCTCAAATACATCTTTGACCAATATAATCTTAATCTTAGGCAAAGTAGATGGGTAGAATTACTGAATGATTGTGATTGCACCATACAGTATCACCCTGGAAAAGCTAATGTGGTGGCTGATGCTCTAAGCAGGAAGTCTTTTGGTAGTTTAGCCCATATATCTACCAAGAGGAGACCTTTAATTGGTGAATTACATGAGTTACTAGATCAGGGAGTAGAGTTTGAAATCTTATCTGGATCATTCTTAGCACATTTTCGAGTTAGGCCTATCTTGATTGGTTGAATTAAGGCTGCTCAGAAGAGGAATTCTCAGTTGCATAAGATTATAGATAGTATCCATCAAGGCCAAGCTCAAGGGTTCATGTTAAATGATGATGGAGTTCTTTATGGCACTAGACTTTGTGTCCCCAGTGTTGATGAGTTGAGAGGAGAAATCATGGAGAAGGCACACCATTTTGTTTACACAGTACATCCAGGTTCAACTAAGATGTACCGTGATTTAAGGGAGCATTATTGGTGGGGTGGCATGAAGAGGGGATGTTGCCGGCATTGTTGCTAAATGTTTGACTTGTCAACAGGTTAAGGCAGAATATCATAGACCATTTGAGTTACTTCAGTCGTTGCCTATCCCCGAGTGGAAGTGGGAGCACATTGCTATGGACTTTGTTGTGGGTTTACCTAGTACATGAGGTGGTTATAATGCAGTATGAGTGATAGTGGATAGATTGAGAAAATCTGCTCATGGCCTTCCTGTGAAGACTACATATGACTTTGCTAACCTTGTACAATTGTATATAGACAAGATTGTTAGTCTTTCCAAAATTTCTGTGAGATATTGAATTGAGTTGATCATAATTACTGTGAGATAATAAACTGAAATTTAAATTTATATATATATATATAAAACAAAAAAAAAAGGAGAGCTGGGTTTCTTGTCTGGATTGTTGCGTGTATATATATATAAAGAGAAGACTGCGTCCACCGAGAAGACTGTGTCCACCGAAATATATATATTTATGTTCCTGCGTCCACCTATATATATATATATATATATATATATATATATATAATTGTTCATCCATGCCCACCATGCGAACAGTCCCACCAAGCCATCCCGAAATATATATATATATATTAAAATTATTTTATTTTATTGTTATTTGATATTTTTCTTTTATATTTTGAGTGTGTAGGAGATTTGAATATTCAATCAATCAGTTGAAATTGTCTTTCGTCCATTGAAAATAATCATTGTCTTGGAGGTTTCAGGTGAGTAGTAATTATAGTACATGACACCTTTTTAGTCTCTTTTAAAATTCATTAGCATTAAATTATTATTAAATAAAATTTTAAATCAATATTTTAATAATTATTTTACACGTGATTTTTTAGAGTTTTATTTTTTTATTGAATTTTATTCTAATTTTGATTAAATAATTAATTTTGTTAATTATCTCTGTATTAGAGCCATTAGGATTATGGGAACAGCCTTTAATGTCTTTTTATTAATTAATATCTGAATATAAAATTTATCGATGTATTACACTAAATTTATTTGAGATTAATTTGATCTTATTGACTCCTTGAAATTATTGAAATAAACTGTTGGAATTGCACTATCAGTTATTATTTGCTATCTGAAATTTTTTCGTGGATTTTGATGGATTTGTACAATTTGATTTTCTGTTTTGAATTAGTACCTGTGTCCATTATCTGTATCTGCTATCTGGCCCCGCCGTGTGGACTATCACGGTATTAAGTTGCATTATTGAGTCATGCATCATTGCACTTTATGGTTTGCATTAGTATCATATGTATTGATATTTGTGAAGGAGGAGGAAGGTATCTAATATCTGGTAGCGTGCTTATCATCTGGTCTTTGGTGATGTGGGGTATCATCACCCTGGTGTACTGTATCATAAAATTTTATTAAATGAATTTCTTATATATATATATATATATATATATATATATATATATATATATGTTTTATGACATTATTTTATTAATGATTTTGATAGCATAAGCATGATTTTATTGAATAAAAAATTTATTGTGAAATTAATCAAGCGTCTGTCTGTTCTCGTTCCGTTGTTTGCTATAATTATCATTCATTGAGCATTAGCTCAAACCACGTTTTCTTTGTCTGTTATTTATTTCAGATCAGTAGAATTTTGCAGCTGATCTAAATATTCAGTTAATTTATTGAAGAGGGACAATCTTTAATTTGTTCTCATGGTATGCTCGAATTCATGTTTAGTTTATTGAATAGTTTAAGTTTTCATTTGAAATATGTAGAGACTCTGCAGTTTACTTATGGGATATTTATGATGTTTATTCAATATTTTGTTTATTTAGATTTTATTTATTTTTTAATATTAGTAAGTGACAATATATCTATTCAAGATACTTTAATAAGGCTTGTATGATTTAAGATTACTTAAATTATGTGCTGGTTGCGACACAGAATTTTGGATCGTGACAGTATTACGCATCCTACAAATAAATATAAACAATATGTAACGCAAGTAAAAAAAATTAATATTAATAAAAACATAAAAAAATTACCATGATAATAAAATTTGACATAATGCGTAGTTTAATTTTAGTTATAATAAAATTAAATAAAATATAAAATAATTTCCTAGTAAAAGAAGTATCGATATTTTTTTTTATTTGAAATCATTATATCTATATTAATTTAGTATTATTTAGTGTTATTAAACTTGACCTAGAGATTGACTCGGTGAAGGGACAAAGTGAATGAGTTAGTGGTTCAATTAATGAGTCAATAGTTCAATTAGTGAATCAGTAAAAATTAATTAAATATATAAATTAATTAAAATTAATTAAATATAAAACTTATTAATATAAATAAATATAATTAATTAAATTTTAATTATTTAAAATAAAACTTTAACATGTATTAAGTTATACTTAATAAATTTTAATAATATTTTTAAATTTTACATCGCAGTATTCAAGTAATATAATATATAAAAATTTATATAAATGTATAATTTTTTTTAATATTTATAAAATATTAAATATATATTAAAAAATAAATATATTAAAATAAAAAACATATAATTACTAAGCTAATTCAATTAATTCTGATTTTAAATATTTTTTATAAAATTTTAAGTTCAGTTTTATATTCCAAAAATTAAAAAATATATAAAAAAAGAAATTTTATTGAATAATTGAATTGTTTGAGTCAACTGAATCACTTTTCTATCTAATTCAATTATAAACTCAGACTAATTTAAGGGTTGATTCATTAATTTAATTAGTCAATTTGATCCGAATTTAATAATTATAATATTATTATTTAAATAATCATCTAAAAAAATTAATTTAGATATTTTAATTAAAAATTATTTTATATTAATTTTAATAAAATTAAATTTAAAAAATTGTACAAAAAATTTTAATTTTTTTTAATGATATTTTAAAATCATACTTAAAAACTATAAAATTTGGAGATCAAATCCTAATTGAAATCAAATAAAAAAAAAAAATAATCAAACGACTTTCGATCAATGTATGTAACGGCAAAACGTGGGATAACAGACAGCGAGGCACAACGTAGAAGTAGCAACCATCTACTGGTCACACGACCTGTCCTCTGCACCATATCGAACAAATAGTATTTAGCCACGTCATCAAGAAGATAAATCGAGTCAACGTGATCTAATAAAATTAGTTGCAGTAAATCATAGTCGAGGGCAGTTCTCGGTACTTACTGCGACAGTTGAGAATCCGAATGCCCACACACCCACTTTCCCTCTTGAAAAAGCTAGCCACTTTCAACACGCACACACATTCTCTCTTTCTCTGAACCCCGCATTAAAGCCACTCACCAACTCTACCAAGTACCATCCTGTTATCCCAGAGAGAGATATAGGAGCAAACGTTTCTTACTGGCCAGAAAAACACCAAAAGAACTTACTTCAAACATGCCAGGGGATGATATTGAAAGAGGAGGAGGAGGAGGAGTGAAGAGCAGAACAAATAACAGCTACCCATCATCGTCTTCCTCTTATTTGATAGAAGAAAATGAAACCCAATGGACCTCGTGGCTCGTGCCTATGTTTGTGGTGGCAAATGTTGCTGTCTTTATTGTTGTCATGTACATCAATGATTGTCCTAATCATTTTCATTCTCGGTTCCAAGGGAAGTGTGTTGCGAGGTTTCTTGGGAGATTCTCTTTCGAGCCCTTAAGAGACAATCCTCTCTTTGGTCCCTCTTCTGCTACGTAACTAGTTTTTCTTTCTTCCTCTGCTTTAATTTTTCCTTTGTCAATCTTTTTTTATTTAATTTTCCTTTTCTATACTCTTCCTTGAATGCTGTGAGGAATTTTGGACTATTGGTAGATATAGTTTTGTTGGTTTTCTATTTCCGTCGATGAGTAAGAATGGCTCCCCTGCTGATTTTGTACATTTCAATACCTGATTTTCCATACTGTTAATGACAATTTCCATGGTGGGATTTATGAGACATATAAATCTTGTTACTTTGTGTTAGTTTCGTTTGCTTTGGATTAATAAATTAATTTTGGAATCGAATTTTGCTTCTATATTGCAATCGCAAATTTGAAACTTGGAACTTGAAACTTTTGCATAGCTTGACATGAATATGTGATACCTTGGACATGATTTCCAAGTGGTTTTGATTGATTGTATGCCAGAGGTGAGAATCTGGCGAATTTGGAAGTGGAAAACAATGAGTTTGGTGGTGGTTGAGTGCTTGTGTATTTCATATGGTCATCTTAAATTATAATAGAAAACTGGAAGTTGTCTAAATAATCATGTTTAATTGAATTTGCTTTTCCCTTTCCTTTTCTCTTTTTTGGGTCAAAGATTGAAGAAGTTGGGAGCTCTTGAGTGGGAAAGAGTTGTACATAAGCACCAGGGATGGAGGCTTGTTACGTGTGTTTGGTTGCATGCGGGTATTATTCATCTTCTCGCAAACATGCTGTGCTTGGTCTTCATTGGTATTCGCCTCGAGCAGCAATTTGGGTTTGGTATGTAGCTCTTAAATGTTTTCTAAAGTATATGTTGTAGACTTCCTATATGTGGGGATATTACTTAGACAAGAAAAATCAATGTATATTTTTGGCCTACTTGAATGTTTTCCCAAAATATTTGGGCAACGTACCATTGAAAAGGCTTTAGTTTTGTAGTGCTTAATGTCTGTGTCACAAGGTCACACTTCTTGATGTCTTTGAACTTAAAATTTTATGATCCATGCTGAAAAAGGTACCTTTACTATTGAGAATTTAATTTTAATGTTAATGGGATCTAATTTTCTTTTCAAAATTTGGCAGTCCGCATTGGTATTATTTATCTGCTTTCTGGATTTGCTGGGAGCATTCTTTCCTCTCTATTTATTAGAAACAGCATCTCTGTTGGTGCCTCTGGTGCACTTTTTGGCCTTCTAGGAGCAATGCTTTCTGAACTAATTACAAACTGGACTATTTACACTAACAAGGTCAGCATGCTCATTTTTTTAATATATTTACTTATTTGCAAGTTTCCCTATGTTAATTTGGAAAATACTTTGATACTATGTCCAATCTATTATTAGATCATAACCAAGAGATGCTAATGGCTGTCAGTGTGCTGTGTGCACAAGATTTCCTATTTATTTTACCTTAATAATTCCTGTTCTTTGTTGCTTAAACAGGCTGCAGCACTCTTTACACTTCTGGTCATCATAGCCATCAACCTTGCTATTGGAATTCTGCCACATGTTGATAATTTTGCTCATATCGGTGGATTTCTTGCTGGGTTCCTCCTCGGCTTTGTTTTGCTACCTCGTCCTCGATATGGGTGGTTAGAGCGTCAAAATCTTCCTGCCAATGTTAGTGTCAAATCAAAGTACAAGTCCTACCAATACGTTTTATGGCTGGTTTCTCTGGTTCTCCTAATTGCAGGGTGAGTCATGCCCAAACTTCAGAATATCAAATAAAAAAGTCATTATCAGTCATATGGTTTTTGGGCCCAGGAAACAAAATGATATTGTACTTTGTTGTTTGAATGCATATTTTTATTTGTAGTTTCTCCTGCATTATTTTTGTGTTTGGTGGAACAATATTCTGAAATCATGAAATAAATGCCAGGCTGTAGATCCATTTTCCATGTCATGAAAAAGGCAAACAGATGGAACTACCTTACTTTTATGTGTGTTGTAGATGGCTTTGTTAACCAACATTTTCCATCATTTTGATACTGAATTTTTGGGGTTATGGGTCATGTTATTATTGTTCTGATTTGTGGCACATTGCCAGATTGCTGTTAGAGAAAAGTATTGTCAATCTGTTTACTGCCGCTTGGAGCTGAAATGGATTTAATTTAGTGCATGAATAAACATTAACCTGAATTGATTTGATGCAGATTCGTAGTTGCATTAGTGATGCTGTTCCGGGGGGAGAATGGGAATGATCGCTGCCATTGGTGTCACTACTTGAGCTGTGTACCCACCTCCAGTTGGAACTGTGATGAAAACCAGCTCTAGGGGAGGGGGAACTTCATGATCGCTGTGCTATCAGTTCCCTTATGTAAATGCTTAGCAGTAGCTTAGGAACCCCTACTGGGTTTGTTTATTTGCTTTCTTTTAATATCTGATTCTTGGCCATTCAATAAATAATAGAATTCTTATCTGTAAATCTCTATGTTGCCATTTTGCGTCATGTTACTGTGATTGCTTAGGTGGGTGTCTCTTGGTTTTGAATAATGAAGCAATAATTTGGTATACAACAGCTGCAATTGTTGATGATCCTCATCTAGTATGAATGTGGAGTTAATGACTTGGGGATTGGAGACTTGTAAACAGTCAATTGAAAACAGTTAAAAAATTAATAAAATGTGAAACGTCATGAAATTTCAACAGCTTTGAGCTCTCTAAAACCTTGAACAAAAAATACAACAAAATCCGAAAGTTCAAATACATGGCGTCACCAAGACTCAATCAAAGGTCTCAGTGTTATCAAAGGCGTGAGAGGTGACTAGGCGAGGCGAGACGCCCCTCTGTCGCCTTGATCGGGACGCCTCTCTTGACATTCCGAGAGGCAATAGGTGAGGCGCCAGGCAGACGAGAGGCTCAACTCCTTCAACGCAGTAGTAACCTTTTTTATTTTATTTTTTAAGACAAAAAAATAATAAAACCCTAAAAGCACTCATCTGCCGACAAAAAGGAGCTGCAACTTTCTTCCTCTCCGCGTCGCGACTCCAGGTATGTCTCTCTCTCTCTCTCATCTTCTTCTTCCTCCTCTGTTATCCTGTCTCTCTCCCTCTCCTACTTTTTTCTTTCCTCACAGCTCATGCAACAGTTTCCTTTTTTTTTTTTTTCCTTTCCTTCTCCTTCTTGCTTCTTCCTCCTCTGTTTACTCAGTTATCTTGTCGGTACAGCAGCAGTTTCCCTCTCCCTCTCTCTTTTTTTTTTTTTTTTTTATTTTTTTATTTTTTTTATTAATTAGTTATTTATTTATTATTAATTTAATTATTTTATTTTTTATTTTTATTAATTAATTATTTAAATTTTATAAAAATTATTAAATTAATTATTTTACTTATTAATTAATTATTTAATAAAGGTGTTATTAATTTAACGGTAATTACTTATTATTTTTATTATTTTAATTAATTTTATTTTTTATCTTATTAATCAGACATTAATTTTTATTAGTTATTTATTTTATATAATAATTATTATTTTATTATTAATATGATTATTTTACTTTTTATTTTTGTTAATTAATTATTTAATTAATGAATATTATTAATTTATTTATAATTAATTTACTTTTTAATTATTATTTTTATTAATTTAATTAGTTTGATTTTTTATCTTGTCAATTAATTATTTATTTTATAAAGTAATTATTAATTTATTAATTTATTTTTTATTTTTATCAATTAATTATTTAATTTATATAGATATTTATTAATTTATTTTTACTTTTTTATTAATTAACTGTTAGTTTAATTAATTTTACTTTTTTTTCTTATTAATTAGTCATTCATTATTAAATAGTTCTTTTTAATATACTTTTTGCTTATTAATTATTTAAAAATATAAATTTTTATGTTAAAAGTATATATATATATATATATATATATATATATATATATATATATATAATTTAAGTGCACTCAAATACATATATAATTAAGATAATTAAAATTATGATGCCTTACTTCAAAAAAAAGCTCTCTACTCGCCTCTTACCTAAGATCATAAAGTACTCTATCGCTGTAGTGTAATCTTTCGATTTGATAATACTGTCTTCATGTGTTGGTTTGGCGTGATAACCAGCTACACCACGACACCATACACCTGCTACATCATATGCAAATAGCGGGGCAACATTGTACCTGCCTGAAGAAGCACAAGTTCGTCGTTGCATCCCAACCAACTATTTCTATGATTCAACTGTACAATCGTTGAACCAATATAGTAGAAGGTCACCGGAATTAAGTTCCAGAGAATGAAGATAGGACTGCTGATGTTGCTCTCATGGGCTGCCATAGTTGTGGCAGACGGGGGGGTGCACCCCTGTGATAGGGCTTATCTCAGCTTGCTCCACATCATCTATGGTTTACCAGACCCACTTCCGGGTTAGCCATGCTGTGATGCGATGGCAGAACCCGGGAGATAATAAGAGGTCCGTTTGTAGATGCTTTATGGGCCTGCCTTGTGCCTATAATCCATTGGGCACTGCTATTGCTACTTTGCCGGGGTTTTGTGAAAGCAAATCTGGGCCTCGTTGTTTGTACTAATACAGATTGCAACTCGTAAATCAATCTCTCTCTCTCTCTCTCTCTGTCCCAGCCCATCACAGTGATTCAGCTGCTTGGTATTTTACTAAAAACTGAATTTGGCATAATTTAAACATCGAAAGCAGTTATTAAACTTGTTAACTAGCTTCATTATCTTTTCATGCATTCTAATGCTGTTTATGTAATGCAGCTTTCATTGAGTTTGATTCTAGAGGAAGAGGTTGGTAGAATATGAATTAGAGATTGAATAAGAAGTCTGTCAAGTAACATTGTTAACCAAATTAGAAAATAAGACAGACTTTGCTCCCCTCTTTCTGAAGGGGAAAATAAGAGATTTTTGCTATAGAAGTTTCTTGCATAATATATGTTTAGTATTTCTCTAATTATCCTTTGGATCTGCGGAAGAAATGAGGAGGGTGTATTTAAGAAGCTTGTCTAATTTGTAAGAAAAAGGGAATTAGTTTCATATGTATAAAATGTTAGATCCATTCCTAAATACTAAGCTTCTATGGATGATCAATTCTATTTGCTTCTTGAGCTCAAAATACAGAACCAAGCAGAAGAACATGTTCTAATGGCAGTCATTTATTGCAATGATGAATCCCTATAAAGCATGCATTTGTTTGTCATTTCCTAACGCCAAAAGGGAATGGAAGGTTTAAAAATCTCACAGGATCGAGGCAGTGGTAATGCTAAAACATGCACTTCAGGTTCAGGACATGCTATCCATTCTTTCAAGATTTGCTTTAACGCGATGCAATCGCTTATCATTTTCTTGTGAGCAAAGACAAAAACTTAAATGATTTACTTTTTCAATGTCACCATCATAATTTATTTCATATCATAAACATTCTTCAACTGTGTGATTCATTGGCTTCTTGTGGGTATCCTAGGTTACATTTGACAGATATGGTAAATAGTACATTGCATTTCTCCGTTCATTTGGTATGTAGCGATATCAGACAAATCTCTGGTAGGACAAATTGGGCCATTCACCACATATCAAACTAGAAACTTTGTCTTAACATTTATGAATGCACATGGGGATAAATATAGAGATACTATTTCGTTTTTTTATATGAAACTCACGACGACCACAGAATAGAATAGGATACCATCCGATTTACATAGATCAAATAAGTACTCAGTTTACGTAACGCTAGTTCCTCTCTTAACCTGAAGAGGAGAAATTATCTATCATTATGACTACAACAGCCAGACATCAGATATAAACTGTCGTGACAATGAAAGAATGGTTTGTAGAAGTTTGTGCAGCTGTTCTGCTGAAAATGACATGGCTTGGAAGTATCGCTGCTTCAACAATTGAATTTGAGGTGGTAATGACTCCATGCTAAGCTAAACACGTTTAAATTCTTCTCATACACACAAGTTCAAAAAGTTGCTGTTACTAATGGTGTTTTGAATTCGAAGCAAGTATGCTAGTAACCACAACGGCTAAGTTGTTTGAAAATTTAACATTAAGAAACAATAAGCACAACTGTAATAAATCAAGGTACAATCTAAATTTTGGAAAACTACATCCATTTGAAACACCAATAATAATTCTGTTAAAGACAAAGTTTGTGAGAACATGGTTAATTAATTACAACAATTGCATTCTGCCACACATGGGGGAAAAAGAAGTAGAAAAAACAGGGAAAAGGTAAAGAAAATTATTAAGAAACAAGCAATTGTCACCTTGCATTGGTACCCCCTTGTCTATTCAAGCGCCCAGATGCTGGATAAGCTCTGTTCCTGAAGTTGGCCTGTTGAGCAAAGCTTCTTTCTGAAATAGTGTCTCCATCATGAAACCCCTGGACAGATCTTTTATCCGAACCATATTTTTCAAACTCTAGCCTCTGCTTTGGGGCACTTTGTGATCTAACCTTAGCCCGAAAGGATTCTGTGTTAGCCATGTAGTTTGGGTAACCTGAGTACCCATTAAAGAAGCCCCATGAGTACTCGCTCCTTGTGGGTGTAAAAGGACCTCTTCTACCGCTACTTCCAGGTCTAGATGATGGGGAAAACACATGGGGGTTGTTCTCTACATTCCTCAAAACCGTTTCATCTTTTCCGAGGGGGAAATTAAGAGATTTCAATGATAAAACTTCTCCTGAAGAGACAGTTGGCATTTGATATGTTGCTTTTGTTGGTAAGGTAGATGGCAAGTCGAATGTTGCAAAGCTCTTATTGTTATGATCTGAAGCCAAAACATGCCGTGAGGCCTGCAAGGTTCTGATACTTTGTTGGGATTTCATGTGGGGCTTCCAAGTATCCACTTCAAGGATTTTGTCGCTCTTTTCATCATCAGCATGTCGATTTCTCATTGGAATGTTTCCATGGTTGTTCTGAAAGCTTTCCTCCATCCAACAATCTAACCAATTTGAACCGAGGTTTGCTTCATCTAGGTGAATGATCTCTCTCAGGTTTGAATTTGAACCACATCTCTGCATGTATTGAAATGCGAATGCAATTAGAATTCCCTAAAGAATGGGAATATAATATAGCGACGGCATTGGGATTGTTACTCATAAGCTCTAAGATATAGAATTCTTAATTAAAAAAAAAAAAAAAACTAAAATTTCTTATTTCTCAGTGAAAAAGGTAGGACAAAAGAACAACTTCGAATGTGTGCCACATTGTATAATCTTAGAACAGTGATTCATAATTTCCCATAAACAGCATGAGGAGCTCACTTGAAAAGCCTCTTCTGGTTGTTTGAAGATTAATTTTTTTTTTCTTTAATAAAGTATATTTTAAAGACTACCTGTAGCTCGTCCCTTCCCTCCCCCCCTCTTCTTACTTACAAAAAACTAGAAAATGGAGATTAGAAGTAACTCTGTACGTGTAGAAATATCAAGGTTCTACAGAATCAATTAAAAAGTACCTTAAGGATGGAGGGCCCATCAAATTTAGCACCATAATCATGAAGTACACGATCCTTATGAGGACGTGCAAGAACCTGCAAGTAAATACAAATAAAAGAAGTGTATAACCTAAATGCACATAAAGATCGAAAATTGTATCAGCTTGAAATTTCCACTAAAGTTAAATTATGATTTGGCCCAACAAAATCAGGAGTTTGGCTGAACAGGTATAAACTATTAAGCACTTGCAATTGGTAAATTCCACCAATCATAAAATTTCAATGCCTTTACTACTTTCAAGACTCGACATGCATTTGATGGTTCACCTTGGCTATGCTCAATAAGATACCGAGTGAAAGAAATAAAAAAGGGAAAAATAAAATATCTACCATGACTGACCGATATAATAATTTCAAAGGCAATTTCAGATACCTGAAAGGCAAATTGACATGATATCTTCATAGGCTTATCTTAATCTATCTCTTTAATTCACTATTCACAAGGACAATTACAGACCACTAGTCTACCAGTTTAACCATCATTTAAGACAATAATGATTAAAACTAAATAAAATTACCAGTCCACTAAAATGCAGCTGCAATTGCTTTAATAAAAATTAAAAACAACCATGAAGAAAGGCACTTTCACCAAGCTGATACTCCTCAACTTTAGATATTTTCACTTTTCCCAGGCAAAGATACTAAGTTCCTTTCAACTAAGTGGACTTGCCACTTTTCTCCTGCAAATAAAATATTATTATGATGTAACTTTGTATTTTAAATATTTTTCTATTGAGCTCCTGATTCAAAAAGTGTGCAATATCCAAATGATATATTTTGTGTTACCTGTAATATGAATTCGTATAAATATTATAAATTTCACTTTCTGCAATTATGGGGTTTATAAGATAATATTTATAACTAGCTTTTTTTCACCATATTTAAACTTTTGCTCTTGTTTTGTTTATGAGTACATTTTATAGTTGAATAGTGTAAAATCTTGTATTTTTTTTTTCAGTGCAGTATATGCTTTAAATTTGTATGTTTGTAATTAACTAATTAATTAATATGCATGTATATCAAGAATTGTTCGGGGTGAAAGAAAATATTTGAAGAGCCAACTTCACAGGGCACAATCTAATAGAAGCCACTTAAAGATCTACCATCAAACTAGACCAAAAAAAAAAAAAAGGAAGAAGAAGACGGGTGTCTTACGGTATGCTGTGACTGAGAAGACTTGCCCGGAGAATGCCATGATTCTGATACATGGGTGCGGCTAGCACGAGCTCGAGCCTGCACTGTCACCAACGTTTGCATTCGCCTAAGCATATCTGCTGTTTGCTTTCTCACAATGTGGCCTCTAACTAATGCTTGAAGCTTTACTAACGCTTTCAATGCTCTTAGTGCTCTTCTTGCCTAAAAAAAAAAAAAAAAAAAAAAAGCCCTGATTAATCAAAATAGTCCAAAACCAATCACATGGATTTACATACACGCGTAACCTGCAGCAAGCCAGTCTAAAATGTTACTAATAACAAGATGCTATTGATCCTTATTAATATCCCATACAAAAAAAATGGAAAAAAAAAATTATGGTCTTGATTTTTTCATCCATATGGACACCAATTAAGAAGCCCTTCTTTTGAAGTGTATACAGAGATTCCCAAAGGAAAAGAAGAAAGTCCTGGTACTGGTATTTGGCTGCTAAGTACCTCTTCAATGGAAAAACGGATGACAGTGGAATTGTTTTAAGTCCCCGAAGTGCTTTGGCTCCATAATCCATGACTTTAGTATGATTGGGGCCAGATTAACAGGAAATTTTGAATAGTGGGAGCCATGCACTTATTAAAAGAGGTGTTGTGTCAGAACACATCAAATATATATATATATATATATATATGAAAAAAAAGGGAGAGAAAGGAGAGGACTTGGGGTGGGAAAGCAGGACTGAATTGAAAAATAAAGTCATATGCAAAATCATTTTCCCTTTGGACACATGAAATCTGAAATTCATAGGAAAAAAGCTTTGTATTTGTCTTGTACAGTTCAGCTGGCTTGATTTATTTTACTATGGGAAGAAAGTTCCATTATGACCATTAGATTATTATTGGTTCATTACTGACTAATGAAAATTGTAAAATTAAATGAAATGAACAAAAAGCTAACATTTTTCAGTGAAAATGTTAAAAAGACAGCTTCCCAAGAAACATCTAGGCCTAGAATTCCAAAGCCACCTGCATAGTACAAAACAAAAATTGGGGGAAAAAAAAACCTGCTTAGTTGTAGTAGTGATTACTTTTTGAATAAAAGAGACCTAACCAACTCATCTAAGAACTTGGCCAATCCACCTCTGTATGTAGTCCATGCCGCATCATACGAAAAACTGGCATGTACGGACAATCGTGATCTCACGGCCCATTTTGATGATTCATAATGATACATTTCCAAAAAGAAAGTTATTAACTAATAAAAAACAAATAATTAAGTACAAGACTGAAGACTCTGAAAACGGTCAAACACATCCCGATATTTTCACATGCTAGTGCTGCATAAACTCCATTCGATTACAGTCAAGTCAACAAATACTACAATTTCAAGTCCCATCAGTGGTCTCCTTGTCTTGTGGTTAGCTAGAAAAAATAAATAATTTATATATATATATATATATATATATATAGAAAAATAGCGCGTGAGTTTGGTGTCGTGGTAATGTCACAAAAACGTCGCAGATGATAACGCACGCAAAATATGTACGTGTGAGGACATGGCACGTGTGAGATAAAAAAAACTTTGAAATAAACGACATTTATGATTTTTCTCATAACTAGCTCATATGGCTGAAGCTAACAATCGCTTTTCTTCCAGCCCTCAAGTGATGCTGAGATCACCAGAACTACTTGTATCGGCGCTTATTTATTGGCCTTTGAACTGTTTTCTTCTGTTTCTTTCAGTTTGGACCACCACAACTCGTTTATCAAAATGAAAAATCAGTTCAAAGAAAGGAATTTTAGTTATTGTTACGGACCAAATAAATCAGGATGATGCCAAATCTAAATTTACAATGGAATTTCAAAAGGCCTTTTTTTTTTTTCAAAAGAATGATTAATTTCCAATTTCAATTAGCAAGATTTCAAATATCACTTTATTTTCACTGCCCAATGTTTCCAGCAGCCCATGGGCTGATTGAATGACAAAAAAGCATCCGATCAAAACCACCGAATGTCCAAATCCACACAATCGCCCTCTCATTCAAAGGGCTATTTATGGAATAAAGAAGAAAGAGTTGAACAGAAACACTAACCAGATAACCACGAAACTCTGACTGTATCTTGATAGCAGCAAGTTCCTCTTCCCGCCGGCGATGACTTCCAATGACGTGACCTGAGCTAGTACTTCTTCCACCACTGCCGCTAACACTAGTCAATCTCACAACCTCTGCTGCTGCTTGAGCAGCCGCGAGTGCCGCCTCGGCAACAGCCGCAGTGGCTGCTGCCACAGCTATAGCGTGCTTGTTCGCATCCAAATTATCATCATACGCACCCGATAAAGCTTCACACTTATTGAACTGAGACGGAATCGTATTGGAAGATCTAGAAAAGCTCCACCTTCTCTTCGCCTTGGCCGGTGGTGAGGGACCAGCTTTTTTGATGCCAAAAAGTCGCCGGAAAAATCCCATGTTTCATAGTTTAAAAAATTTGATTAGTGGAAGACATTACCGGGAGAGAGTGGCTAAAAGAGCGAGAATAGAGAACTCGGGGAGTGAGAGGAGGAAGCTTTAAGAAGAGTTCTGCCTTGGATTAAGTCAGTCAGAAATTAGGGGGATTAGTTAGACGCGCGTGTATGGACTTTGTAAAGTACGCGCTTGTCTTTCTGCATGGCAAATTACCCTGCAAAAACCCACACCCAGCCCCAAACTCCACGACAAATTTTTGACCCGTTCTATCGATTTTAATATTATTAAAGTAAAATTTATTGATTCCATAAAAAAATATAAAATTTATTGAAAGAAATTTTATTTGTTTTTAAATATATATTACTTATTACTATTTAACATGTTTAAATTTTGATAAAATAAAAAAAAATGAAAATCATAATTTTTTCTGCTTCATTTTCACTGTTAACAATAGACTGTTTCTTTACCATGGCATGTCGCTGTGGTTTTACGCCTAGAAGTTACCGCTAAATACTGCTGCATTCAGATAGACTAGAGTATATGAAAATTTCAAATTTTGTTGCACTTTCACTAGTTGTTTACGTGGACGTGGATCCTCGACTGTCTCTATTGCATGATTTTATGTTAGAAAGTTTGCAAGGCCAATGATAGATTTAATAGAAAAATAACACTTTCTAAAAGCTGTCTAAATTTGAATTTTCATGTGTATGTAACGTTTGAGTGCCTAATAACTGTGATTTCCATATGGTAAAAACATGATGGCAAAGCGTAGCGTAACAACATCAAACAATTAGCAAAACTTAATTAACTGTAGAATAGAATAAAAGGGCAATTTTATCAACAATACTTATTTTTATTTTTTAATTTTAATTTGATATTAAAAAATTTTTAAACTTTAATTTTTATTTCAAAAAAATCTTTTTAACTAGTAATAACAAATTTTTAAATTTAAAAAAAATCCTTTTACCCATTTCTTCGCCCTTTTCTTTCCCCTCTCCTTTCTTTTTCTTTTCTTTCACATTCGTCAGCCCAGATTTTTTTTGTTCCTTTTAGGATTCAATGGTTTCTTTGCACTTGGGAAAGTTATTCTTACACCCTTTTTCTTTTCCTTTGCTGTAATAAATTCCGAGAGAAACATAAGAGCAAGGAAACCAAAAAGAATTCCCAATACTTGCTGCTCACTAGTAAAACCAAGAAAAAAGCACATGCCTGCTGTGAAAGTTTCATTCCTTCGCTGCGCATACTCGTGAGTGGTGAAATCAATTTTCGTAATAGGGATCTGGAAACACGTAATGGAATTTGATCATTAAGAAGAAAAGGAAGAACTAAGAAATTTTTGCCTTAGTAAATCAAGAAGTGTAGAGCATATATAAGGGTCAACCCATAAAGAAATAAGAAAAATAAAAGGAAAAAAAAAAAAAAGGGGGAAGAGCTGGAGACAATTTTAGTCCCAGTATTTGTCTTAGCATCACACAAGGTTAAATTGCATTTCCACAAAATGGTGACAAATCCAAGGGCATGAAAGTACTCTAACTATGCAGTATGCACCCTGCAAATCTAATCTTGTTCACTTTCCATGTTTACTTTTTCCCCTTGCAAACAACAATACCTCAAAGGCTCAAACGCCCCCAAGTTCGCTTCTCTCCACAATGTTACAACCCCTTCACTCCCCCTCCCCCCCAACCACCACCACCAACATAGCCACCATTTTTGCTAACCACCACCACTGTTGTCTCACCCACTCCCTCTCCTTCTACCCACTCCACCTTAGACCCTCCGATCTCTAGATATCCCCACTTTTGGTCAGTAGGTCAGCCAAGCAGGTGTTCAACGAATGTAAGAGAGAAGAAAAGGGAGAGAAAAAGGGTAAAAGAGTAATTTTCTTTTTAACTTGAAAACCTACTATTTCAAGTTAAGGGGACTTTTTTGAATCAAAATTAAAATTTAGGGATATTTTTTAGTAATAAAGTGAAGTTAAGGGACAGAAGTGAAACAACCATCAAAGTTGAGAGACGACCAATGAAAATTAACCAAATAAAACGTAACATGTGAAAAATATACTTTTGTGAGAAAAGAAGGTATTCTATTGAGCAATATAGGAGTGGAAGAAAAGGAAGGCTATAAAACCCATTTGTTAGATTAAAAAAAATGGAACACTCCAGACTGTACAGCTGCAAAATTTCATTTGTGGAGGGAGAAATAATGTCATGCCATATTCTTCATCTTTACTTTGATCCAAGGAAAGATGTGTCTGAAGCTCTATATCTAAGATCATATAACATGAATGAAGAAGGTTGTGGATGTTGGAGATCAAGATCCATTGCCTACAAAGGAAAAAAAAAAAAGAAGCAGAATAATCAGCACAAGAAACAAGTTCAATTCGATCACCTATCCCGACCGAACTTTGTTTTGTATAGGACCCCATATGTGGCTGTGTGCTAGAGACTAAAGGTTCAATCCATGACAATGAATTTATCAATCAAACATACCTGAAGTAATGGAGTTTGCCGAGATGAGTCATGCTGGTCAGAGTAAAAGTTTGATGGTTGATATAGATTGGGATTATCTTGATGGCTTATGACTGGATTCTGCTGGTGGTACATAACCTCCTGGTTAGACTCAAAAATATACAAACCCTGTATAATTTAAGTGGAAGTATTGGACAATTTTGATTTTTGAGTAAAAAATCTAAGAAATAAAAGACAATAGATTAAACAAGAATAACTGTCATAGAAGGTAAGCTGAGAATCACCTGCAGAAGAGGATTTGATGTTAGGGCTTCTGTTGAAACACATGCTTGTTGAGGACTTGAAACAAAGGTATCCGTATCTGGTGCAGGTGGTAGTGCACTTGGAAATCCATGTTTCTTAGAGCTTTTTTCTTTCATATATTTCAGTTGGTGCCTCTCAGGGACAGCACCATCGTTGTCTTCTATTCCCGCTACTCTGTTGTCCTCATCCTGATCCTCAACTGTTCTCTTATCCAAGAAAATCTCTGCATTCCCACTTTCAGAGACATTTGCAGCAGTGCTGCTTGAGGCAATACCATGAGCCTCCTCATGTTTTATTGTCAAGATTTTCTCCACTGCTTCAATCATTTGATCAAGTTGTCTTGAAGCAAACTGAAATGCTTCCTCTGATTCAGTGGCTCTAGCTGATATTTTAAGCATTCTGCGGCACAAAGCTTTGTACCGGCTACCAGCAACCAACTTGGGGTTTTCTTGTGCAATGAACTCTTTGCTCTCTCTCACATAGCCAATCCTCGCATCTTTTGTCCATCTCTTCAGGATATATTTGGAGGGAAGCACCTTTATATTCTTCTGATCAAGTACTTTCAGAGCATGGCCACACAGAAATCCAACATTTTCAAATTTCCTACAACTGCAAATGACTGTATCATCTGAAGGATTGAATGTGACAGTATATTCTCGACTTCGCCCAAATGTATTCACTTTGTACTCAAGAAAAAGGCTACTCTCACTGCACTGGCTAACAACAAAATTTAAACACTTCTCATATTCTTTCTGAAATATTTCAAATGCCTTTGGCGTGTACATGTCACTTGCATGCTTTAGCAAAACTACATTCCCCATTAACCTTGGCATGCATCTAGTCATCTCATCATTAGCTTGTAATTCTTTGAAGCGTTGCTCATCCACCATCCTCTCAAAAACCTTGAAAAACTGAAGTGCATCTTGATCAGAGCTTAAGTTACTTCTCAAGTTCCTATGTAAATCTTCAGCCACATGACAGCCTCTGGCATCAAGAAAAAATGTGTTCATGCCATATACGATGGCCCATTTCTCTCTTTCTCTAAACATCCATCTTAGCCACTCATTTTGCTGAAGACTATATTTATCCAGCAAAGCCTCCCAGGCATGAATGAAATCCTCCTCATCATTGAGATCATAGATACAACTTCTAAAATCACTGGAAAAAGATTCAGTATCCTTCAATGCATGGCTAAGGTGATTAAGAGCATTCTGGCACATCTGCCAAACACAGATACGATGGCTTGTTTCTGGCAAGACAGATTTAATTGCTTCAACAATTGCTGCATCTTGATCAGTGAGAATAACTTTTGGCTTCTTTCCAGACATTGCCTCTAGAAAGGTTCTAAATAGCCACTTGAGCGATTCAACAGTGTCATCAAATAAAAGTGCAGCAGCAAAAGTTACAGCTTGATTGTGATGATTCACTCCTATAAACTGTACAAATGGCTGAATATCTTTATTTGTTCGGTAAGTTGTGTCCAAACAAATAACATCACCAAAATGGTCGTAATCCACTACCATCGTATCATCAGCCCAAAAAATGTTGCTTATTTTGTCATCTATATCAACCTGTATCGCATGAAAGAATGTTGGGCTTTCAAAGTGCAGCCTCTGAAAATAACGCAGTAAGCGTCCTGCCTCCCCCCTTTTCATATCTCTAACTCTTTCAGATTGTAGGTAATTATCAAAATCCATGGCTATATAATCAAGAGACTCACCTACTTCAAATCTTCTGTTCATTAATTCAAAGGCGGAATTTGACTCTGCCCCCAAATTACTTGGCAAGTCAGCTTCTGCAGCTTCGGTAACACATAATTCCTTCTGAAATGGTAATGTTTGAACATTATTTGGGTTTATACTGTCATGGTTGTGTTCCGCTTCAAAATGTGTAACCCGGTATTTACCATCAGGTTGACGAGTGATGATCAAGTGTGCCAAGCAACCAGTTCTGGTTTCCTTTCTGTGCTTCTTCACATTAGCATCTCTCTTGTCTTTCCGTCGATAACCTTCCTTAGAGCAAGTAAACTTTCTAGACACCACTAGACCATGCACCTTACTCCTATTTACCCAATCCTTTCGAACACTGAAACCTACCAATCTAGCATACTTGCTGTAAAAACTATAAGCATGTTCGTCTGATTCAAACTCTGTACCAATTTTTAGCACCCCATTTGTAATGGAATCACCTTTGGAGGAGAGACTGCATTGAGCTCCAGTAACCTGAGCCACATTTGGATTGTGACAGTCCTGATCCAGATTTAAGTCTAACCTATCTGATGTTTGGAGTCCTACATCCATGTCCTCATCATGAGGGCTAACCAAGTCATCCTCATCCCTACTCATTTACCTTCACTCAAAGAGAAAGACACCAGTAAAACATCACATCAAAGGATAAAAAGAAAAAAAATGAAAAACTGTGATAAACTTCATGACAAGGAATATAGTAAAAAAATAGAATAAGCATATGGAAAAAAAAAAAAAGTGGTGATTTGAACTCATAAAATTAAGAAACCTCATTTAGATAGGTAAGTTTATGCTGCTCTTATGTCCAGAAGGAATCAACCAAATAAGATGAAGGGCCAGACTAAACAGCATCCAGCTGTCTTTTAAACACATAAGCAGCAGTAAATTCATCTCGAACCATCACTTACATACACAAATTCTTTGCAGTCCTTGGTTATGGAATCCAAGATAGCAAATAAAATTTATATTCCCACCAAGCCTTGACCAAAATATCTCATTCGCCATTTAAAATTTATCCCATCCTTTTACTTAGTTTTATTCAATTTTTTTTATTTACAGTCTAGGCTATTGTTAAAGCCCTACTGCATTATACAATTGGAAAAGTGAGTCTCTAAAATTGATGTGTTCTTTTTGTTAAAAAGAAATCGGCCAGTTAAAGCAACAGTGGAAAATCCACGAAGAACCATAAAACTCCACCAGAAACAGCTCACTGAATTGACATCGCGGACTTAAAAATGGTCTTTATAGCTCAAATTGGACATTGTGTTTACAGTCAATAGTTAGCATTTCTCTAAAGCCAAGCATGCATTTCATTTAGTTCTCTGGTTAATTCGAAAAATCTAAATTCAAAAAATCAGAGTACAATAAACTACATTTGTATAAGCTGGAACAGCCAAAGGAAACGGAGAGAGAGAGTGTGTGGGTGTGTGAGTGTGCGTGTGTATACCTTGATGCTAGGGTTGCAGCTCAAACCTTCAAATCATCGACAGAGAATTTGTCTGTGAGGGAGATAAAGAGAAAGGAAGGTAACAGGAGCTTGTGGGTGAAGCCCGTTCGGGTAGTGGTGGATTGAGAATTCGAAATCCGGTGTTACAGCGATCGGAATTTGTTGGTGACAGGCGATTCCATTACAAAGACGGACCGCAAAGCTAAACCCAACAAAAAACTTAAATGGGGGATAAGTATGATTCTAAAAAATACGGGGGATGTTTCTCGAGTTACGGTAAAGTACTGCGACGTCGTTGCAGTTCACAGAAAATTTTCTTCTATTTCCCTTTGTTTTTTTCGATGGTTTTTTTTTTCCTTCATCAATCAGCAATAACTAAATAAAAAAATACGAATAAAATATAACTCAACTCAACTCAACTAAGCCTTTATCCCAAAAATTTGGGATCGTCTATATGGATTCGCTTTCTCCACTCTGAACGATTTTGGGTTAAATCCTCAGAAATATGTAATACTTTTAGGTTTCGTTGTACTATTCTCCTCCAAGTTAATTTAGATCTATCCCTTTTTTTTTTTCTATCTTCTAACCTAATGTGCTCTACTTGTCTAACTGGAGCCTTCGTATGTCTACACTTCACATGACCAAACCACCTCAATCTACCTTCTCTCAACTTATCTTCAATTGGCACCACTCCTACCTTTTCTCTAATACTCTCATTACGGACTTTATCTAGTCTAGTATGGCCACTCATCCACCTTAACATTCTCATATCTGCAACTCTTATCTTAGATGAATACGACCCTTTCAGTGCAACAACACTCACTACCATATAACATAGTCGGTCGTATGGCTGTACGGTAAAATTTTCCTTTCAATTTATTGGGAATCTTACGATCACATAAAACTCCCATGGCATGTCTCTACTTCAACCATCCGACTTTAATCCTATGACTAATATCCTCCTCACATCCCCCATCTACTTGAAGGACTGAGCCTAGATATTTAAAGTGATTACTTTGGTACAGTACTACTCCATGCAAACTAACTCATTCCCTATCACCAATTTGGCTTTCACTGAACTTGCAATGCATGTATTCTGTCTTCGTTCTACTTAACTTAAAACCCTTTAACTCTAGAGTAATTCTCCAAAGTTCTAGCTTTCTATTGACTCCTTCTCGTGTCTCATCTATCAGAACAATATCATCCGTAAACATCATGCACCAAGGAATACTCTCTTGTATATGTTTCGTCAGTTCATTTAAAACTAATGTAAAAAGGTAAGGGCTTATGGCTGATCCTTGGTGTAATCCAATTGAGATCGGAAAATCTCGTACAATAGTAGTTGCTCCTTCATACATATCTTTCAATACTTGTATGTACCTAATAGTTACCCTCTTTTGTTCTAATACATTCCATAAGACCTCTCTTGGAACACTATCATAAGCCTTCTCCAAATCAATAAAAACCATGTGTAGATCTTTCTTCACATCTCTATATTTCTCTATCAAGCTTCTAATGAGAAAGATCGCTTCCATAGTTGAACAACCGGGCATGAAACCAAATTGATTAAGAGAGATACAAGTATCATGACGTAGTCGATGCTGCACAACTCTCTCCCACAACTTCATAGTATGGCTCATGAGTTTAATTCTCCTATAGTTTGAGCAACTCTGTATGTCTCCCTTATTTTTAAAAATAGGTACTAAAATACTCTTCCTCCATTCATCAGGCATTTTCTTTGAGTTTAGAATCTTATTAAATAATTTAGTTAACCATGCCACTCTCATATCTCCCAAATACTTCCACACTTCAATTGGTATTTCATCGGGTCCATAGGCTTTACCCACTTTCATTCTCTTAAGTGCTTCCTTTACTTCTGAAGATCTAATCCTTCTGGTATAATTCACATTCTTTTATATTGTTCTATAATTTATATTCACGCTATTACCATTTTAACTATTATTAAAGAGATCATTAAAATAATTTCTCCATCTTTCTTTAATGTCCTCATCTTTCACCAACACTTTTCTTTCTTTATCCTTAATGCTCATAACTTGATTGAGATCTTGACATTTCCTTTCTCTCCTCCTTGCTAATCTATAAATATCTTTCTCCCCTTCTTTAGTTCCAAGTTTCTCATATAACTTTTCAAAGGCTTGTGCTCTTGCTTGAGTAACTGCCTTTTTTGCCTCTTTCTTTGCTATCTTGTACTGTTCATATGCCTCATTATTATCACATTTAGGTAATTTCTTATACCATTCCCTTTTTCTCTTCACTGTCTTTTGTACTTCCTCATTCCACCACCATATCTCTTTTGAGGGTAGTCCATGTCCTTTAGACTCTCCAACTACTTTTCTAGCTACTTCTCTAATCTTTGATGCCATCTGTATCCACATATCATTGGCCTCCATATCCAGCTTCCATACTTCGGACTCGAGAAGCTTATTTTTGAACTCTACTTGCTTTACTCCTTTGAACTCCACTTGCTTTACTCCTTTGAACTCCCACCACTTTGTTCGAGCTACACTATTTCTTTTGACCTTACTTGAATTGTTTCTAAACTTGATGTCCAAGACTACCAGCCGTTGTTAACTTGTTAAAACCTCTCCTGGAATGACTTTGCAATCCTTGCATAGAGCTCTATTTGTTTTCCTGGTTAAGAGGAAGTCGATTTAGCTTCTATGTTGCCCACTTTTGAAAGTCACTAAATGTGACTTTCTTTTTATATAGTAGGTATTTACTAGTATTAGATCGTATGCCATAGCAAAATCCAGGATGCTTTTTCCCTCCTCATTTTGACTGCCAAAACCAAAATCTCAATGAACATTCTTATAACCTTATCTATAAAAAAAATATGAATAAAATATAATTAAATAAAAAATTCTTTGGATCTAGTGTTGTATTTTCCACTTTTTCTCAGTTTTCAATCAAATAATTCCTTTTATTAAAATAATTTTTCTTTAAATTAATGGTAATAATACAATTAAAGTTGGTTTAAATTTAAATTTTCAAATAATATGAATTGAAAAGAACCTTCAGAATTTCATATATAATTTTTTTTCCTTATGATTTAGATTATATTATATTTTATTTAAATTTTATATGTTTATATGTATATAACTATATATAATTAAACAAAAACCCAATCAAGAAAAGGAAATTTTAATACATGAAAGGACTTGCATTGCATATAATAATGACAAGTTGAACGAGTTATTTATTTAGTTAATTTCTTGACGTGCAATGTAAAATATAAATGGATATGGAGTTGAATATCGGGGATTATATAGAAATTTAACATATGGTGGTCAATATGATTATGATACCCCATGTGAAGTACGTAATAAATTCCCACTGCCCCAAAGCTGAAATTGCTTTGATTATATTATTTTCAGTCAACCTTAACGCATGCATGTAAATTACTGCTATAATAGAATATATTAGCTTGCTAATTAACTATACATAAATGCTAATATTATAAAGTTGATACGTCAATTAAGCATATGTCCCCTCCAAAAGCAGAAGGAGAAGTACCGTTTTGTTTTATTTCATACCATGAAGCTTCTGCTTGGCAGCAGATCGGGATACATAGAAACGTAAATTTGAAAGGAACAATTAATATTACACCTTAATGGCGTTAACATATGTATTGTTCTTTGCTCAATTTCGTCCTACGTACATTTTTGTATCTGCAATTACAAAAAGAACACAAGTTAACCAGTTTAATATATACATATGATAGATTTAAAGAAGTAATATTAATGCAATTAATTACCAGTTGGCGCAATTGAGAGGTGGGAGATGGCACTGGGATGGAAGGCGGGCAGCGATGGCGAGAGTGTTGCAGAGGCAGTCATTGTTCACCGACTGGAGCGCATTGCAACAATCACTACTTGGGTTGTTTTGGGAACCAGGCAACACAAATGGTGCGCACACATTCAGGGTGTTCAGCTGGCTTGAGCAGCCCTGCGACTCACCCAAGTAGGTTTGCGCCCCAAGTGCTATCAACAGGAGAAGCAGTGCAGCTTGCGAGCAGCTGAGAGAGATCAGGGAATTGCGAGCTGCCATCACGTATTGATCAATATTCTGCTTAATTAATTACTTCTTGTGTTTTAATTATTAGGCTTTTTACCTCATTTTATAGTGGGTTCCAGGACACATGCACAGCCTTCACGTGAGCCACCTAATACAAGTCCTGAGCTCATCTCTTTTGTGTTGGCCTCCAAAACCAAAATAGTTACGAGATATGCAGTTGAATCCATTAATGTCATAAAAGAAACAGATTATTTTCATTGTAAACGCAAGAATATCCAATATAACATATATTGATTCACAAATACTAATGAATACACAAATAAGATTGGAAAAAGAAATAGAGGCTAAACCATGTCCAATTCAGGAGGTGTAAGACAGTTCTAAACATGGTTATGCCAAATTTTTTTTTTATAAATTTATAAAAAAGAAAAGTAGAACAAAAGAATTTAAACTACGAATCAAATCAAATAATAGAAGGCCATAGAGGCTTTAATTTTGATCAGGGGCAGCAGGAGCTGTCCAGTACGACTTCACTGCATAAAGAAGCTTCTCTCTTTTGGAGAGGTCCATCTTCATGATCAACAATTTGACTATCGCAGTTTAATCCATCAGTTATTGATGAGGATCATCATAGAGCACCACCATCCTTCAAATAGGCAATCACTAGGGCGAGAGCTAAGTAACTTCAAAACATGCTCATAGACTAGAAAAGGGTTTTTGACTTAGGAGGGGAGTTGCATGAGGAAAGCTTAGTTTGCTTGCTCCAAGAATCTAAGTGGATCACCGTGTGGAAAGTTGGGGCTTCCATTGCCATGTCACCAGCCACGTCACCGACCACATCAGCTTCCCTTGCCACGTCACTAGCCACTTTGGACATGCCTCACACCTCCTTGGAGTCTACTTGGCAATCACCTAGGTATTTGTAAGGCTCACACTATGTGGAGGGAGCTCATTGATTCATTTAAATTAAAGAGAGCTACTTTTTAACTAAGTAGACCCTAATATTCTGTCACAAAGAGGGATCAATTACTACCACCTTCTGCCCTTTTGCAATTAATACTGCTGCCACCTTTTTGTCTTTATAATTAATATGCTTACTATTCTTGTTAGGATTGCCAATATGGCACAATTATTTTTAACTCTTATCTTAACATTTCCAGCTTGTGTTTATGTAACCCTGGGTTTATAAGGAAGAGAATATCATCTTCTTCCTTTAGTTTTTCATTTCTGCTGCACATAAGAGCCTCCATTAGAGAGACAGTCTGAGTTTTCTTTCTTGCTAGTTTCTTGAAGAACTAGAATTTAGGTAATTTGATCACTTGCCTATTTTATTTGATGATCAATGTAATCTCCCACAAGTTAGATTATTGTGTTGACACTTATATGTTTCTCTTTGAATATATATTCTGGTGCTTCTTTTTCCATAGAGATTGCATTTTATTTTATTAAAAGAAAACTAGTTTTGGTGGTGATGATCCTTGAGTTCCATTAGAAGTCTGCATTCTTAGGTAATGTTCATTTAGGTGCTTATAGGTTATTATATTGATCTTCACTAATATATCAATATCGTCTCTAAAGATCACACTCCTTCAGGCCTTAGAATTCTATCCATTTCTAGCAAAATATCTTCCACTTCATATCTGTTACACCAATATGCAAGTAACCTGTTAGCTTACGTGAATTTGAAGAGTAAACTAATTAAAGAAGCTAATTTTGCGGCTTCTTAATCCTAATCATGTCATGTGGAGTCGTCCCCAGATAGCCATGCGTTTGGTATTCTTAATTGACACAATTAATAAACAATCTTCACTAAGACACAAATTTCCTTTTTCCCTGTTAAGAAATTACAGGCTAACAAAAAAGTTACCTGCCCTGGTAGAGGCTGAGCACAGAGTCAGCATGAATCAGATCGTAAATTCTTGGATAAGTAGACATTGCTTCACACCCGCCAAAAAAACCAACAAAACAGGAAAAAATCTTGAGGCAGGAACTTCAAGTTGTTACGCAGATTGATCAAACCAATTAACATGAGTGTGAATATATGCTAGTTTACCAATCCTGATATGTTCCTATTAATCCTCGTTCGTAAATGACTCCTAGAGTGTTGACCTTGGTTTGGACAGGAACCACATTCATTACCCAAACTGGGTCATCGATTAGAGCAGCAGCAAATCCACCCAAGTAAGCGTTCTTGTCCAAAAGGTTACGGCACCTTCCAGCTTGTCCTAATTGGTTGTTCACAGTTTTATAATATGTTAATCTCCTATTCCATAACCGCATGTCTCTTGGCGGGATAGCATTCAATCTCTCAGGCCACTTCTTAAATTTTCCACCTGCAACTTCTTGATTGTTTGATACCTCGGGCAAATTAGTCAAACAAGTCTCCATTTTTGTATACCAGAAGAAGGATGAATTGAACTTCAATTAAGAACAAAGCTAATTAAATATATTCAACACTTTGCCATATATTGAAGAGCAGACCCACCAGGCCTTATCTGGATCCTGATATTCTGGGCAGAAAGTTGGATTTTGTGTGATCTTCCTGCTAAGTTTGCAGTTTAAATGATTAAGTGGTTTTTGCCGAATAGCGATGTCATCTTGCTCTACCAATTTTTTCCAGCATAGGCTTTTAGCCACATTCTCAATTTTAGTCCGGCGTTCAAGTCTTCCTCTGTTTTCTCCCAGCCTTTCCAATATTTCTTCCAGCGGATCGGAAGGCCAGACAGAATCCAGTAGCCACCAGGACGCAGAACTTGATCTACTTCAATTAAATACAACCCTCCTGTTGCATTAAATAATGTATAAGAAAACTTGCTTATATATATATATTATATATAAATATAAATATAGGACGACTAAATTACTGTAACACTATGAAAAGTGATCATACCAAGCTCAGCCCATGGAATAAGGCAGCGAGAGCAATGAGCCATGTCAAAAGCTCTAGATGGGCATGGGAGTCTCTTGGAGGCCAGAACTCCGAGTAAAGCAGGAACTCCTCTTTCAAGGGCGAATTGCACTTGGGCCTCATGGGTGTCCCTCGGTGCAAACGACATTGTTAGTATGTTGCGTGACAGAAGATAGGCACCCCAACTTGCAACCTGCATTGTGTATTGAAATGCCACTTCCCTTGAAACACGCAATCTCATAAATTCCTCCAATAGGAATTACCATAATTATGCATACTACATTTAGCCAAAATATTGTCATATTTTTTTAAGGCACTTCTGGACAATAATTTTTAAGACGTGTATTGTGTTAGTGGCACAATATTTGTATTAATTTTTAAAAGTTGGGGAGAATAATTTATTAAAAATTAAATTTTTTTAATTTTTAAAAATTGAGATACTACTATTTTTATATTTAATTACTAATAAAATAATTGAAATCATTATATAGATAATTAATAATTAATATATGAGGATGCAGGGATAGCAAAATAGTTAGTTGCTAAAATAGTTAATATCATAAACAGAGGCATAAGTATGAAAAATCAATTCTTACCAAAACAAAAATCTAAAATTAACACTACTTCACAATAAATAATCGTGGTTATTCTCCTCCATTTTTATAACATTTATTCAAATTTATTCAAAATTAGCTTTTTTTTTTTTAATTCAACTTCTTTTTGTTGAGTCATTCTCTTGAAAACTAAACTTTTCGACATTTTTTTAATGCTTAACACAGAGTTATGATATGGAAACTGCAATATCATGAAGCTTAACCCACAGCCGGTGTCAATGGCGGTCCTAATAGACCCACTTTTGAGATTGATCAATCTCCCAATATCATCAATGTACGCGTCGGCGCCATTAGGAAACATAGTCCCTCCCCCAGGAAATCTGAAGCGATCACCTTCGTATCTGATCCAATTCTGCACTGCCTTCTCCACCGTCAGGTGTTTGTGAGGCACGTTCGAGTACCAGGCGAAGTTCCTGCTCGCCGGCCATGTGAAAGGGTCCTTATACCCGTAAGGAGCTGGAATGCGGCACTTTATTTTCTCATCTTTCTCTGGGCAGTGCTTCTCTCTGTATATCAGGTTGTGCCTACTGAATCTCAGTGATCACTGAGTGTCCTCACATGGAGTGTACTCACTGAAGTTCCCGTTGCATGGAGGATAGATTTTGACCTCCGACGCTACCGTGGTTCCTCCATTTTCCGCCGTGTGGTGGGTTCCAAAGTGCAGCAGTTCTTCTTGTTTTGTGGCAGTGGTGGTGATGCTTTTCGCGGTATTACATGGGATTGAAATCCTATTGGTGGTGGCGGTGCTGGGTGCAAAGCCGCGAGATTGTTGCCAGAGACCGAAGAGATAACAGAAAATGCAGAGAAAGAGGATAAGAGAAGGGGATAATGATGGCGAGGGATTTGGAGGGCTTGGAAGTGGGGTGGTAGTGAGGGCTAGCCATGGATAATGATATATACATTCTGCTTAGCAGCTGCTAGTTAATTTTGGTTTTCTGCCTCTCCCCTATGATAAATCTGTGGATTTTATTACGGTTGGGGATTTGGGAGAAATTGAAAGAAAGAGGGTTTAGGAGAAATAGGTTTCTAAATCAAGAAGATCATGCAGAGAGATAGATGAAGTTTTGTTTAATTTATAGTAATGCGTGCTTTTAAAATGGGAAAGGGCTCATTCATATGCGAGCTAGATAATTAAGAGAAACAGGAAGTGATAGATTTAGAGGACAAGATTTGAACGACTCGATGGTGCTTCTCTAATATTACTTAATTAAAATAATAACAATATGATTTGTATTAGGATTTAGGAAGTAAGTAGTGGCTTAGTGGGTGGACTTGGTCAATTGTCCAGTCCAGTCCAGTAGACCCTTTCCAGGTATTGTCTCAACAAAATGGGTATGCATGTGCGACGTTTGTATCCAATTGGGAATATATATATATATATAGTTTGATTTTGTAGCCATTTTCTAGATGATATTGTTTTCATGACTTGAAGTAAGTGAGATACAAATAGGTCCAAATATATATTGCCAAAGGCGGAATAGGGCAGCGAAAAGAAAGGCATATTGAAGGCAGGCGTAATTAACGCAGCGTGGGTGAGGAGACATCCAAGTGAAGTGAGAGAGTTTCTGTTAATTCCTAGCTGCCAAAGGATCACTAAAGCTCTGGTTCATGTTGGATTCCGTGTGGTCTCTGCAACTGCAAAAACGTGCAGGTAATTTGGGAGAATTTGATCATCTGTTTATTTTGTTATAATGAAATGATTATATTTACATGTATGAAGGAATAATTCTAGTGTAATTATTTATTTTGAAATTTGAGTTCCATAGAATCGAGTAATGGAAATTATATTTGGCCATAAGCATGCATGACAAATACTAACCAGTATTTGACTTGGTTGTTAATTTTCTTTTTCTCTTTTCTTTTTTTTTATTTTTTTGATAACTTCAATTATCTTTAATTTTTATCGCTATGCCTGATTTGGAAGTATCTGTAACCCATTACTATTGAGGTACCAAAACTAACTGTAGTTACATTTTTAGACAAGCTAAAAGTAATCCATTAATATGTCATTTGGAAGAAAATATTGTTTAATAATTTCTTTATCACTTAAATCCATACCTAAACATTTTTACCTGATTTAAATTTTCCTTTGTAAAATTTATTAAAATATATATATATGTCTACCTACAACAAGTACTAGTTTAATTTATTAATTTAATTTAATTTTAATTTATTTATCCAGTTTTTTGCTCTTTGATAAAATAATATAATATACTTTCTTACTGTTCTTTAATTGCATAATTTTTTTAATTGGAAATGTGTGTGCATATATATATATATATATATATAGTTTTGGCTTTAATTTTTTTTATTTCGGTTTATTTATTTTTAATTTAATTTGAATTTTTATAAAAAAATAAAATAAAATTTAATTAATAATATTAATTCAATTTTTATAATATTAATTTTTTTTTATTACAATTCGATTCTTAAATTCATTTGAAATACCTAAAAATGGGACATAGCTATAATGCAACACCTGAAAAAGGACTATGAGACGTGTGCTGTGCTGTAATTACGATACTATATAATAAAGTGCAGTTGTACATTTCTGCCCTCATCTTTTACCTTACTGTGCTGCATACTATGGACCGTATATGTAAATTTCCTTTAGGGTTACATTTATAAAATTACCCTCCATTACATGGTGTGTCCACTTTTCTGGCTGGATCATTTTGTAATTTGCCTTTTCCCCCTTGCCATTTTTGCCGTCACTCACTCTCATACTCTTTAACAAAAACGACGACGTTTTAAATTTTCTTCTGCTTTCATCTTTAGCTTTCCTTCCACGCTTTTATGTGTTGACATGGAAGTCAAATCACAGTATATCCTCTGTGGGTTAGTTTGGAGTAGCTTAATGGTGCAAAATGAAATTAACCCAGCTTCTTCCTTTCTTTAGACTTGAAAAAAATGAAATATACAGGCAATTTCAATATAGGTAATTAAGCTTATTGAATCTAAATTCTATCTTTCACAAAATTGTCGTCATATATGAGACGTTGATTTTTGAGAGCCTTGATTTCAATTTCTTTGTGCCCGTCAGACAAGCCAGGCCAGCTTTAGAAAAATCTTCTATGGTAGGGTAGGGACGCAATATGGTCAAGAATTCCATCCTTTTCCACATATTCAATTTCAAACACCAGATCAGTTTTTCTTTTCTTTTATTTTATTTTTTTCCTTTCCTGATCGTGACCAGATAAATTTTTATTCAATGGCCAACATTGTCAAGAGTCAAAGTTGAATGCAAAACACAGTCATGAAAGAAAGCTTTTATTATAATATGCGCATACAAAATGGAACAAAAGTTGAAAGGCAACCTTGAATTTAAAATTTCTTTTTGGGAATAATGCGTAGAGGTTTTTCCTTCTGCAGTGTTAAGCCAAATTTATCATTCATGTCTAAGGTTGCTGGATCTTCGCCATTTTCAAGAGACCAATCAAAGTAATGTATTAAATGGGCTAAAATCAAGGGAATTTGCCTTGTAGCCATAGGTAGTCCTGGACAAATTCGCCTTCCTGAACCAAAAGGTATTAGCTCAAAATCTTGACCTTTCAAGTCTAAACTTGATCCGAGAAATCTTTCTGGTTTAAATGACAAAGGCTCTTCCCAAACTGTAGGATCGCGTCCAATTGCCCAAACATTGACAAATACTTGAGCATCTTTTGGAATTGTATAATTCATAACTTCACAAGTCTCAAGAGCTCGATGTGGAAGGAGGAATGGAGCAGCTGGATGTAATCTCATCGTTTCCTTTAAAAGTGCATTTAAATATGGAAGTTGAGAAACTTCAGATTCATGCATTGGGCCTCTGTTGATTACCCTGTCTAGCTCTTCCTCAACTTTTACCATGACTCGTTTGTTCTTGAGAATCTCAGCCATTGCCCACTCTATTGTTGTGGAAGTAGTTTCTGCCCCTGCATTAAACAATTCCTGCGCCGCAAAATGATAACCAAGCATATATTGTTATATTTCAATTAAAAATAAATAATATATGCAAAATAACCCACTAAAAAGAGAGGGATGGTCTGCATACAACAAACAACCAATTGATTAGATCGTCATCGAATCCATTGGACAGAAAAACATCCAAGAAATCTGTTTTGGGAGCATCCTTGACATGCTTTTCTCTTCTTTCCCTGATGTAAATTTCCCATAAACCAAACATTTTTTCAATGCACTCAGACATCTTTCTTCTTAGACGCTGAGGATCCAACCCCTCTAAGATGGGATAAAAATCAGCTATATTTGGAGTAGCGCCCAACTCCACCATCCTCGTTACCAGGCTTTTCAATCCACCAGCCAACCCTTGATCTTCCAAACCAATCATGTCCTTGGAGAATAACAGATTAGAAATTGTATTAAAAATAGTAGCAAACACAATTTCTCCAATATTGATTACTTTTCCTTGTTGGGTAGTCAAAAATTTCACCATCTCCGACGATTTCTTCTCCCTCAAAGTGGCTTGTGATTCAATTGCTTTGGCGGAGAAAAGCTCAGTCCTGAACAAGGCTCGTAAGGACTTCCACTGGTCATTGCATGTGGGGTTCCAAATAACCGATATACGTTCAAGTACATGGCTTTTGTGGGGAAGCACTTTAATTTGCCATCTAGCAGAAAGCAAACGATCGTGATTTTTCAGAATTTCAGTTGCTGCAGCAGGAGAAGAGCCAACAACAACGAGTTGAGTTCCGAGCCTTAATGAAATTAGAGGGCCATGAACTTTGGCAAGGCGTGTCATTGAGATGTGCAGCTTTTTCTCTAGATGGAAAATGTTGCCTATTATAGGCCATGGCCTGGGACCCGGAGGAAGAGGCCGACGCTTTGAAGATAGAGAGCTAATGTGCTTGATGATGATAAAGATAACAGGCAGAAGTAAAAAAAGGGGAGGGTATAAGGGACTGAAGTCTCTTGTAGAAGGTGTTTGATCCATGTCTCACAGAGGCCTGAACTGAATCCGGTCAAGATAACTTCTCTTTCTTATGGTTGATTGAATGCCGTAAATGAATTTAAAATCTTTTGTTTCGAAAAGTCCACAAAATGTCATTTTTATTATTATTATTATTGCTGGATTGCGACTGTATGCTGACTGCCGCTGAGAAAAATATAACTGATCTTCATATATATAAATTAATATATTCAAATCATTTGGCAGCCAGAAGTTGGATATTTGGCGAATCCCTTTCTCATCGCTGGATATTTTTGACTTCCTAAACAGCAAATTGCTCTAATTGTTTCATTTTCTAATCCAGGTGTCTGGAAGTACTGGTTATGCGTACTGAGCTTGGCGATTGCGTTCTGGGCCACCATTTAAGGTTAGGCCCGAGACCATGATGTTGCACGACAAGGCAAATCAGAACTGGGAGTTGTTGGGCCCCAAAGCCCAATATAATGTTAGTCATTACTCAATGGTCAAGGGAATGGTAATGGAGTGGTGTACTTAACCAAATCAGAGCCGGATAATACACAGAAGGGTTTTTGCGTCGTTTTCCCTGTTTAGGGCTTTGAGCACAGAGCGATTCAAAGGAAACAAGTTCTCTCTGTCTTCGACATTCAACCATGGCAGACGACGACTACAATGATGTGGATATGGGGTTAGTTCCGTCTCTTCTTTCTCTTTCTGTTGCACACGTAGACACACGCTCAATACCGCAAACGACTAGGGTTTCTGTTTTTTTTTTTCCTTAAATTTTTATGTTAATCTAATATATTTGCTACATGCTCTGATTGGTTGCCGAGAAAATTAATTTTATTGAATGAAACAATACGATAGTTAAGTTTTTGGTTCTCAAGAGGCTGATCAGGCTAAGACATCATTTATTTAATTTCAAGCATATGGTTTATTTCGAAATCAAAATAAAAAACTTAGAATTGGAAAAATCCTTATAACGAATCCTAGTTTTCGGAGCTCAAATGTTAGGTTTTCGGGTTTTTTTCCTTTTTTTTTTTTTTTTTGGAATCAGAGGTCCTGTAGTTTGTGCAAACCTCTAAATGTTTATGCCATAACGATGCCCTAACATTATAGTTGATTATCAGGTATGTACGAGTTGGGTTTCAGTTTTTGTATTCTATATTTATTTTCCTTTATTTATTGGTTTATTTCTTTTGGTTGTTGATCAATAACCTATCTAAGATTCCCTACGTTGTTGCTGCAGATATGAGGATGAGCCGCCAGAGCCTGAGATTGAAGTAAGAAGTCATTACTTGCACTTGATTAATGTGATGTAGCTGAAACTTCTTTTATATTATTTTAAATGTCCATGGAATGATTGGACAGGAAGGAGCAGAAGAGGATGTTGATAACAATAACAATGAGGATGTTAATGGGGAACCCATTGAAACTGAGGATAAAGAAGAACAAGAATCTGTGGAACGTCCTCGTAAAACATCAAAATATATGACTAAATATGAGCGTGCCAGAATTTTGGGAACTCGTGCTTTGCAGATCAGGTATCTTCATTTTTATGCTTAAAAACCTAATCATTTTAAAATTATGCTGATTGAGTTGAATTGATGGGATCATAAATTCCGTCGTTGGCATTGCAGCATGAATGCTCCTGTAATGGTTGAGTTGGAGGGTGAGACTGACCCACTTGAGGTAAGATTGTTGAAAGCGTTGCTTGTGTACATGTGAAACATGCTGTTGACTGAATAGTATGCTGGGGAAACTGCTTTTTTATTATAATTATTCACATTTTTCAGATTGTTGATTTCACATTACATATTTCATCTCATCTTCATTAACTTGTATTATTAGTGTCCTACATTGCACAATTTCACTGTTTGTGATATAGGACAAGTTGAGAAACCAGCCTGCCAATGCTTTTATGATTGGCAAATTGAAAGCAATTTATGATTTGTCGGGTTCTGATTTAATGAAGAAGAGACAATAGTGGTAGGATTTTGAATTGGAGCTGATCAGAGAGAGAAGACGAGAAATTACTGATTGTTTTGTAGCTGTGATCAGAGCCTGGAGTGCTGTAGTAGCAGCAGAGGGAAAGGGGAGAGAGAGAAAGGAGAGAGAGGGGGGGTTAATTGAAACTTTGATCTCAGCATTTCATTGTGATGGGGTGTTGGGCAGTTTGTCTGTAGCAAATGAGCTCTGCTGGCCATTTAGTTCACCCTGTGTGCCCAAATACATTACAAGCTGTTGGAGAGTCATCTCCAGCTGAAGCATAGCATTCTGAAGAGAAGTAAAACACTGGAACTCTATATCTCTGTATTTATCTTAGTATCATCGACATGGGCCATGTTTTTCTGGGTTCTTTTCTTATATTACAGCATTTTTGGCACAAGGATGCATTAATCTTCATCTGTGCACTCATGAATGTTGGTTGTGTTTTATTATGCACCACCTACTTGTACAGCCTTTTCTTCTGCAACACGCCTGCAATTATGAATTTGACACCTCTCTTTCCTTCACTGAATTTTAAACCATAAAATTTCATCATATCCTTTTTTTTCCCATTTTAAATTATTGATTGCTGTCTTTTTATGTCTTTTTTCTTCATTTGTCAAGATTGCAATGAAGGAACTCCGCGAGCGGAAAATACCTTTCACCATCCGGCGCTACCTCCCTGATGGAAGGTGATGTTCTTTGTTTTAAATTATTGTCATCTTGTAATCAATAAAAGTTGCTTGGTAGAATGTGAGGTATCCATGTAGTAAAATTTCCCCCCTTGCTTTGATTCGTCTCTTATTTCTTGTTTTTAACGTCCAGTTATGAGGACTGGGGAGTGGATGAATTGATCGTGGAAGATTCTTGGAAGAGGCAAGTTGGAGGTGATTAATCAAATGGCATTTGATCATTGCAGCTTATCATTTAGTCATTGGAAGACGGCTTCTAAAAGTGACTTCCGGTGTATGGTAGTGCAACATCATTTTATCATCGACAAGCATCTAGTTGTATAAATGGTCTCTTAACTTTCTGCTAGCCCCTTGGAACATGAAGTGCAAACTACTAATATATTTTGTCGTGGTGACTGGCTAATGGTTGCTGAACTCAATGATCTTAAGAATATATTTTTGCCTTAATTGGATAAACTTTGAGCCTGCCAACCTGCGATTTCTATTCAGTTGAATGGTGCGTCAATTTTTTTCTCGTTTGGTTACATTGCGAGTTGAGGCTATGCCTTCAATTGTGACTTTAGTCTTACATTTATCTTTTAAATATTTCTAGGAAAATCATTTCCGGTGATTTTGTTACTATCATTCAACAAATGAACTACTTTTTCAATAACCGCATCTTGCGCTACACATCAAAGCCAACATCCAGTAGAAATAAAGGCATGTGATTCTTGCTTGGTTTGTCACCGATCATGATTAATATCTTGATATGGGGCACTGGCATCGAATGTGATTCATGAACAAATCAAAGCTATTTGGAAGCTGTTCTTCATACCCATCAATTGTATTGGAATTGGAATAGAATCATATGCTGGATTTCATCAACCGACCTAGGAATCGCTAATTATCGTTCCCATCAAGCTTCAACTTCACGTTGCACATGAAATTTTTTGCAGGTGCCGAACCCTTTCTTATTGTTGGGCTTCTTGTATTGCATTTTAGCTGTGAACCCTTTTTTTTTTTTCCTTTTTATGCATACATGAAATTGTCGGTTTAGAACAAAAAATGCAACTGCAAGCAAATATTTTTGCCCATACTTTTCCAGCAAGTAATTTTTTTTTATATAATTTTAAAAATAATTTTATTATTTGAAAGTTCATTGGTCTGGATATAAAAGAATAAACTTTTTAATGATAAATATTTAATATATTTTTATGTTTTAAATTATGCTCAAATTAAATTGTGTATAATTATTTCATTTCTTTATCAATAAATTTTAATTTAATAATACTAAAATTTCAAATATAATTATAATTAAATAAAAAAAATCCCTTTTAAATAATTTCATTTAGTGTTCAGATCATCTCTCACACGTGTTGAAGATGCATATGAAACACTAGGCGTTGTAGATGGATATGAAACGAATATATGGACAGTGGCAGTGCTGAGTCGGCAACACGTCTAAGTTGGGTTTCCAGGGTGTAATGGTACTTGGCAAACATCATTCATGTGAATTAGTGGATGATATAATTTGTTTCAGTTTCAAGAGATAAGACTGAAATTTCTTTTCATTAATTAATTCCCTGTTTTGCCTTAATCTTTATGATGATTCCATTTGTTGCTTTATCGATTTGTTTATATCCATGGCTGTTGGCCCTTTCATCATGAGGACCAACTGGTCACTGTCTTTAGCAAACCGCATCATTTCTTAAGGCTTACTTATGCACTAATTAAATAGCTGGTCAACAAGTCATTAGTTTTAATTTAATTTATGTGTTGCTTAAACATTATTGCAAAATAACTGTTTTACTTTATTACGATAATTTAGGCCAGAATTTATCTGAAATTTTACATAATTAATTAGCTAAAATAAGTGGTAATTAAATGCTAAAACCAGAGCCAACTATTTTAAACCACGTCAAAAGGTAAACGGGCGTGGATTAATCTATATGTAATTTGCTCTAATTAAGTTGGTATCATGTGCGACTTACTGAAAGGAGTGGCTGGAGAAGCAGACTCCATAACAACTGATCTAATCAGGTAGCATCTTGGATATTACTACTTAATTATTAGTTAATATAGAGAGGATAATCAACTCAAAGACTTTAATCTGTCATATATAATAATAATAATAAAGAAGTCGAGATACTTCAAATTATCTATTACAACAGTCTTAGAAATTAATGATTCTGAAACCACTATAATAAATAATTTATTATAGAATAAACTGTTTTTTCCACATGCCACTGTCATATATTCTCTTCCCCTTTGATTATTAAATATTTTCCTCTAAAAAGAAACAGATTTTACAATTGCACTTTATGCTTACATCTTCTTCTTCTTCTTCTTTTTTTTTTTTTTTTTTTCACATGCACTTCCTCTTTAAACCCTGAAGACTCAGTATTCGTCTTCAATTATTCCTCCTTACATGAAGAAAATGGTGACACCTTCCTCAATCTCTCCTCCTCTTATTTCCCTTAGGATTTATCACCTCCTCCTCTATCTTTAAGCAGTTTCTTTATTTAGGATTCTTCTTTTTTTTCCCCTTCTCTTTTATTCCATATTCATCTTGGATCTTTCGTTTTCTTTATGGGAGCTGGTTTCTCTGGTTTTGCTTTGGCCAGTAATGGAGATCCTTCTCTACTAAGACCCAGTCTTGATGATGTGCCGGAGAGTTGTGTCTCTTCTATTCTTATGTACTTGGATCCACCGGAGATATGTAAACTGGCCGGGTTGAACCGGACCTTCCATGGCGCTTCTTTAGCCGATTTGGTATGGGAGACAAAGTTGCCTTCAAACTATAAGTTTCTTGTTGAGAAAATTTTACAAGAAAGTCCAGCGAGTTTGAGCAAGAAAGAGATTTATGCGAGATTGTGTCACGCTAATTGCTTCGATGGTGGCACCAAGGTGTGTGTATATATATATATATATATATATAGCTACTTCTGATTGCCGCTACTCTCTCATCCATTTATCGAAAATTCAAGCTTTTTCAAATATGTGAAAATCTTTTATTATAGATTAAAATTTAGCTTAACATATTATAAGTATTTTTTTATATAATTTGTACAGCAAGCTTGGCTGGATAAGAGTAGCGGCAAGATTTGTCTGTCGGTTTCGTATAAGGCATTAAGAATTACTGGGATAGATGATCGAAGATATTGGAATCATATTCCATCTGAGGAATCCAGGTAATAATATATTTTATTTTTCTTTTATTTAAATAATAAAAATTGAGAGAGATTTTCTTGTGTATATGTTTCTTATTGGCTTCAGATTTCGATAAATTTGCTATAGCTAAGGAAAGTGACACCTATTTTGCTCATTTGGATAAGCAATCATACAAAAATGGATCTTAATTGATTGCTTCTTTGCTTGGTGTTTGGGTAGCATTAAATGAAAATCCATTTTGAAAATGATTTGAATCTTTAATTTCTAAAGGTTTCATTTTTATGATTCTTCTCATTCATCTAAACCCAATTCATTTATATATATATATATATATATATATATATATATATATATATATATATATATATATATATATTTGGTTGTCATTGTCACTCGTAGTCTGGCTGAACACAAAGCGCAAGAAAAAGCAAATGCAAATAAAAAACCTGCTTTTTGTTGAAAGGTCACAAGATTCACAGAAGATTTGAATAATTAATATATATATATATATACAAAATCTGTTGCTTGTTTTCTTGATCAACTAATGTAGATAGTTTATTATTTGTTTGACTTGTATAGGTTCAATACAATTGCATATCTTCAACAAATTTGGTGGTTTGAAGTAGTAGGAGAAATGGAGTTTGAATTTCCACCAGACACATACACTCTCTCCTTCAGACTCCAATTAGGCAAAGCTTCAAAAAGATTTGGCCGACGAATATGTAATATCGATCAAGTTCATGGATGGAACATAAAACCCGTTCAATTTCAGCTATCAACGTCGAGTGGCCAGCAAGTTTCATCAGAATGTTATTTGCATGAACAAGGAAATTGGATTTACTACGATATAGGTGAATTCACAGTAGAGAAACCTCACACGCAAATAAAGATAAAATTTTCGATGATGCAGATCGATTGTACGCATCCTAAAGGTGGCGTATGCCTGGATTCTGTGTTCATATGCCCTAGTGAGTTGAGCCAGAAATTAAACCAAAATTAAGCAGTGAAAAATATAAATATGTTGAGGTGGTTGGTAATATACAGAGTATATGTAGATAAGGAGATGACCTTCTTTTTTGGTGTTTCTCTGCATGTACAAACAAATATAGTATCATGTAATTAGCTTGCTAGGTTTTTTTTTTAAATTTTTTTCCCTCTTCTTATAAAGCAGTTTGATTATTTTATTTTTCTTTTCCAATTCAAAATAATTCGATTAGGATTTAAGGTGACTTAATTTAATGACTAAAAAAATATCACTGATGATATCAGGTTTGAGTATCTAATTTTCTTCAAAAGAAAAAAGCTAAAAATGTGGAAGGAAGAGCATGGCAGTTGCGAGAGGGACGATTGAGCTAATGAGTATTTTTTTTTTTTTTAGAAAAATTATTATTTGATTTTTATATTTTAAAAAATATAATATTTAGTTTTTATATTTAATTTTTGTTAAACTATTTAATCCATCAATTAAATTTTTTATTATTCACAAATTATGATTTAGTCTCTCTATTTTAAGAAAATTAATTAACTAATTCTTATATTTTAAAAACGCTATTATTTAGTATTTTATTTTAGTAAAATTAATTATTTAGTCCATGCATTTTAAAAAATATATAATATTAGCTAAAAATAGAAATTTTATTATGTAAAAACTAAATTTGGATTTATATTTTTTAAAATTTTTAATTTATTAGACATTATTTTTACATTTTCTCTATTAGAAAATAATTTTCTTTGATTACTTAAAAATTTAAAAAAAAACTAATTGACTTTTTGATATAGATAACTTGTACCGCTTTTATTAACAGATGAAAACAAAAAGAGAATGAGAGAGAAAACAGTGTGAGCATAGAGGAAAAGAAATATGGAGAGAGAAATAAAGAAATATAAGAGAGAAATAATGAAGAGGGATTTTTTTTTTTTTTGCTAACTAGAAATGAGATATCTATTAATTTAAAGAGAAAAGAGCAAAATTAGTTTGCTCTAAAGGATTACAGGCGAAAGAATCATCCTGAAGCATTTTCTTAGCAAGATTATGAGCAACACTATTATAAGCTCTAGGAACACAATTAAAATTAATATTAGAGAGTACAGAAAATAAATGGGTAATATCATTAAAGATACCATGAAGATCACTCTGAATAATGTCTCCCTTAGTAGCTTGGATTACTAACTGAGTATCACCTTCCAAGCAAACAAGATGAAAGGATTTGTTTTTAGCCAAAAGAGCAGCTTCACGACAAGCAAGTGACTCTAAAACCATTGGGTCAATAATGCCGATTATCCTTTTGCAAAACCAAGCAATAGGATGACCCAAATTGTTGCGGGCAATACCTGCGATAGCTCCAAAGCCACGATGCTTATTAACTGCAGCATCAAAGTTGATTTTGATTTTAGGAAAAGAAGGTGAAGTCCAAGTGGATGGACGGTGGACTAGAGGGTGCTGTGGGGGAGATGATGACTATATGGACATTCAAAATTCTTCCAAAGAGGTGGAAGCTTCATAAGAACATCTTGGAAGGGCCAAATCACATTGTCAAATACCAAGGCATTACGACATTTCCAAATGTACCAAAAATGTAAGCAAGAAGTTGTAATAAAGCTTTAGCATCAACATGTTGTCGAATAACATCAAAAAGCTCAAGCCAATAATCAGCTAAATGATTACTATGTAGCAAGAGAGATCGTACTCGCAAAGGTGAATGGATCCATACTTCCAGAGCTTTAGGACATTGGAAAAAGATATGTTGCAAAAATTCCACAGTTCCACAAGTTTTACATTCTGCTGGAATATTTGAAATTCTGCGATGTAATAATTCTCCACAAAGGAGTCTTTCATGAAAAAGCTTCCATAAGAAAATAGAAATTTTAGTAGGCAATTGAATATTTCATAAATCTTTCCAAAAGTTGTCAATCATAGTAATAGAGGTTGGACCTGGACCCACTCTCAAATGTCTAGGTAAATCAGTATGAAGATTTTGAGCAACATAATACCCAGACTTGACATTGTAATTACCATGCTTACTGTAATGCCAGATTAACTTGTCTTCCTCTCTGAATAAAGAAATTGGTATAGACAGAATATTGGCAACTTCCTGTGGTTGGAAATTTTCCTTCAAAGCTTGAATATTCCAAGAACATTGAGTGGGCTTCATTAAGTCAACAACCCAATGGATGGATGGATTGGTGGAAGACGTGAGTTGGGGTGGATTAAGGAAGGATTTAGGAATCCAAACATCTTGCTTACAAAGAACAGATTTCCCATCCCTAATGCACCATCTAATACCCTTTTGTAACACTTGCCTACCCCATAATATGCTTCTCCAACCAAAAGATGCATCTGCATTCACATTCGCATTCAAAAAGGAAATGTAAGGGTAGTATTTACCTTTAATGACCCTAGCAAACAAAGAGTTGGCTTGAGAAATGAGACGCCAACCCTGTTTAGTCAATAATGCTTAGTTGAAGTCTTGTAAATCTTTAAAACGAAGACCACCCATACTTTTAGGAGTACACATCAAATGCCAAGAAATCCAGTGCATTTTCCGTTCCTGAGCTTGTTGGCCCCACCAGAAATTAGCTATCAAATGATTAATATCTTGCATACACCGAGATTGCTTGGGTCACTACTTTGATAAGAACTTCTTTTCCTCCTTGTGATAAATATTTTTCTTTCCATCCAGCTGTTTTTTGTTGAATCCTCTCTTTAATTAAAGCAAAAGCAACCTTTTTAGATCAAGGAAAAGTGGACAGTAAGCCTAAAAAACAATCATGACCAGAGATATTTTTGATATTAAGGATGGCAGCTATATTGGATTTAACAGCACCATGAGTATTTCTGCTAAAAATCAGGGTAGACTTGTCAAAATTAATGAGTTGGCCACTAAGTTCAGCATAATTCTTCAAAATATTGTCAATCAATTCAGCTTCATGAGTAGTTGCTTTGGAAAAAAGAATGGAGTCATCAGCAAATAGTAGATGAGTAATACGAGGACCTCGTCGAGAAATTGATTGACTCAAAAGACTTGATTCTCTAATCATGTGAGATAATCCTTCAGCACAAAAAAGGAAAAGATAAGGAGAGAGAGGGTCTCCTTGTCTGATACCTTGAGACGGATGAATAAACTTGGTATAAAAACCATTCACTTGAAAAGTGTAGGAAACCGTAGTCACACATTCCATTACCCAAGAGATCCAGGTAGGATGAAAACCAAATCGAATAAGCATTTGCTGAAGAAAAGACCATTTCACACATTCATAGGCCTTACTAATATCCAGTTTGACTGCCATTCCACCAGCGCCCTTACCCTGTTGCTTAGAAAGAGAATGCATGAGTTCATGACATATAAGGATATTTTCTGATATGTGTTTACCTTGAATGAATGCACTTTGCTCTTCCCCAATTATATTATCCATAAGAGGCTGAAGTCTGTGAACCAAAATCTTGGAAATAATCTTGTAAAAAACTGTACAAAGACTAATGGGACGTAGATCCTTCATAGATAGCACATGTCTAGCCTTAAGAATTAAAGAAATGACTGTGTGATTAAAGCCTCTCAATAGCTTTCCATACTGAAAAAATTCCTGAATAGCAACTTCTAGGTCATTTTGCAACACTGACCAATAGTTTTGAAAGAAAAAGGCTGTGAAACCATCTATCCCTGGAGCTTTGGATGGATGAATGGAAAAAACTGCTTTTCAAATTTCATCTAGAGTGACTTCTCTTGTAAGAGAGGCATTCATATCATGAGTGATCCTAGGTTGAAAAGAATCCAAAGGAGAAGCAGTGCTAAGAGGGTTACTAGTAGTATAAATATGGCGAAAATAATCCATAGCTACTTTAGTAACCTCTTGTTGTCCTGTGCGCCAAACTCTAGAAGAATCAAGAATTCTTAAGATAGTATTCCTTCTTTGTCGTTGAACAACTTGAGCATGAAAAAAAGATCTATTACAATCCCCCAAATGAAGCCAAGATTGTATGGATTTTTGAGCCCAAAAGGCTTCCTCACGTCTGATTGCATACAAAAGATCATGTTCTAATTGTTTGATCATTGTCATATTTTGTCCATGGGATGAAATTTTCACTTATTGCAATTGTGTTTAGAGGTTGGAAATGCAATGGTTGGCATTAACATGATGGGTCTTACTTCAATGAGAGAGAGCATATCGACAGTTTTTCAATTTTGAAAAAACTCTAGGAAGATTCAAACCCCTTGACTCCCTTTGCCAAGTATTTTCTATAATTTGTTCTACCTTAGGATTATGTTGCCATCGACTGTCAAAACGAAATTGTTTCCTGGATTTCATAGGAGGAGGAGTCATAGACATTAGAATAGAACGGTGGTCTGAGCCTTGATCATCAAGATAAGTTACAGCAGCTGAAGGATATTTGAGTGACCAAGTAGGAGAAACCAGAAATCTGCCAAACCTTTCCTGTATATTAGCTAACCCATCTCGCCTGTTATTCCATGTAGTAGGAAACCCAGAAAAACCAATATCAATCAATCCCCAGGAGTCAATGAATTGAGTGAAGGCTCTGATTCTTTGTTGGGAATGATTATTGCCTCCAATTTTTTCAAGAGGAGAAGTAATGCAGTTAAAATCCCCTGCAAAAACACAATCTTGACGCATAAGAGGCTTATATTGAAGTAAAGTTTGAAACTAACTATCTCTTATCTCTGTTAGTAGTATGTCCTAGAGCATATCATTTAGTATGTATCTTGTACATATTTTATTAATAAAAAGGCATTTTTACTTTTCTATTTACATAATATATTTATGTGTAATAGAAAAAGTTCATTGATATTTTGTTAGAAATTCTATTCTTAAGTTGTTAAGAATATGAGTGACAGTATTTCTAGCACAAAGTATCATAAATTGGTTCACAATCAAGGATACTTCACACAGGACATTAGTTATTCAGAAATATTGTAATCATGTTTGTTCCCAAGGTATTTATATGAGATATAAATAAGATGAAATGGAGAGTCTCATGCCATATAACAAACATGATAGGCACTTATATATGATAAGTAGGCCGAACCAGTAACATTTATGACAAGCACATAAAGTTTACTCTTGTCAATGCATTGTCATAAATCATATCAGTGCATATAATCTTTAGATCTGAAATAGCACAGTTATCTTATATATAGGAATTAACATAGGTAACAAATCATATCAGTGCATAAAATCCTATGTCCATTTAATTGTTCTTGATGTTTCAAGTTCCTGACAAAGACAGATAGATTTAATCAGAAAAGAGTTTCTGATGAGAAAATCTTTTTAATCAAGAATTGGAATTAAAAGAGAACATAATATTCATAGCAAATGGGTTTTAACATAAATCATGACTCCAACTCGAATTGGGATTTTGTAAAAAAGAGATTCTAGTGCATGGTAACATATGATTAAAGGTTCATTTAAGCTATTTCTTATTACTAATTTGGTGGCCATGACATGTTATGCTAGGTGTTAACCATGGTCTATGAGGGTGCATAAAATGATTTAGAGAAATCATTTATGGTAAGAAAGAGTTCTGATGATATTAAGAGTTAATATCATATCTCATTGCCAATTAGTGATGAGCCTAGTGAGTCACACATATACACAAGTAATCACCAAGTTAAATGTGATTTAATTAATTAGTTAAAGAGTTTAATTGATTAATTAAATAGGTTTAGTTTGCAATTAGATTGCAAAGTCTCTATCATGGCTTGAAACCAAATCTAGGTTATTGGATGTATAGTATAAGTTAAATTTATATTTAAAGTGTTTAAATATGAATTTAATTATGAAAAATTAATTAATAGAGATTAATTAATTAATTTATATTTGATATAAATTGATTAGAAGATGAGAAATAATTATTTTGGGTTGAGAACTCAAAATTACAACACAAGGGTAATTTGGTCATTTCATAGGGTGACATGTGGCACCATGAGAGGGTGACATGTGGCACCATGACATGGTGACACATGGCACCATATAAGCTTGCCATTTGTTTTCCAATCATATAAGATGATCAAAGTCAAGATTAAACCTAGCTTTGATACTTGGCTTAATGTGATTAGGTCAATTAAAATTCTGGCCAATCAGAAGATGACATGTGGCAAGGGTTTTAAGTAATGACTTAATTATATAATGTGATGTTATGAAAGAGTAAAAAAACAATCTGCTATTCTCTCATTTGTGCTGCCATCTTTGAGTCTCTCTTCCTCTCTTCTTCTTCATCTCTCATCAATTCAAAGAGAATTGCACACATTCTCTTAAATTAAAATTGCTAGAAATTGTTTCTAGTGTCCTGTATATATCTACAACATCTCTAAAGGCAGATTCCTATTTTCTAATTGGTTGGCAAGGCTTTAGAAGTTGTTCAAGGGGCTGCCATTGGTGATCTTGGTGTGGACAATCTAGAGGGACAACATTTGGGATCCTAGGATCTTCTCAAAGGTACCAAACACATCTACAGTGCATCAAAAGGTTAGTGCACATGTTCTTGAATTAATCTAGGGTTCTAATAAATTAATATGTTAATTCTAAAATCTTAAATGACAAATGTAGATCCAAATACATATTAAAAGTGTTTTAATATGCTATTGAACATTGAAATCAATAGGTAAATAATGAATCTTGCATAATGCATGAGACCCTAAAAGAAAATTTTTGAATTCAATATTCTAATTTAATTGTTTTCATGCTTCCGCTCCTTCAATCTCATCATTACAATTTGCATATATTAAAATTAAGTCCCAATCATCATTCAAATAAGAATCTGTGATTTGACAATGGAAGAAAAAATTGTCAACAGTAATAATATCAAGTTTCAGATCATCAATCCAGGCTGCACACAAACCACCAGCATGTCACACCCTACCCCTCTGTAAGGCATAACATGATCCCGTAGTATACCTAATGAATTACCAACTCCGTCTACTGATAATCCATTAAATACACTACAAGGGATTTTAAAAACTTTTCTATGTATTTTCAAATCTCAACTCCAACATTTTTATCAACACAACACATTTCTCAAGTCAAATCCACAGTGATTTTCAAAGACTAAGATACAAAAATATAACATAATTTTTAAAAGTCAAATAACTCATAATTATTTTATAACTTTACTGTACAACTTAAATTTACAACTGCTCAGAACCAAGAACAAAATATACATTGAATATACATTCAAAATGCCACATGTGGTATACTCACTATACCCAAAATCTCTCATAATAAAAGCTATTTGAGACAATGTCTACAACATTAACCAAATACAATTTTTAAATCACAATTCATAAATCATATCAATAGTGGATACTTAAAACCATAGTTAAATTCAAGACAATGAATGTCATAAGGAATTTAAACTCCAATTCACAAATTATCAAATTTCATAATAACACAATTCGATCAAATAACTGAATAATATCGTTTTGCAAATCAATAACACAATTCGATCAAATAACTGAATAATATCGTTTTGCAAATCAATAACACAATTCGATCAAATAATTGAACAATACAATGTTGCCAATCAATAACACAATTTAGGTCATGACACAAATTTTTTCATATATGCCGTGTTGTACACCACGACAAGACATACTCACCCCAATAATCGAAATCAATGAGGGAGGAAGCTAGCTATCTAATGAGTACTCATCCACACTCACCTCAGACTGGGAAGTCAAAGGGAGGAACATAATCATACTCACCCCAGACTGATAAGTCAAAGAGGGAGGAATAATCACACTCACCCCACTAATGGAGGAGGAACATATTATCAGTGTCATGCCAATTGTGAGTCAAAACAATTCCAAACATTTTATTCACATGATCCGTAAGAATCCAATAAATTTCCAAAGTTATAATTTCATTGACAAAATGGCAACACAATTCGTAATTCACTTCAATTTCCACAAAAACCATTTACAGTGCTTTTCAATCAATAAGTATCCATCAATATCATTCAAACAATTTTTCACAGTTTCAAACCATTCACAATGTTTTTCAATCAATAAGTGTCCATCAAACACATTTCCACAATTTAAAATAATAATATACAAATAGTCAATATTTATTTCAATTGAAAAATTCAAGAGAAATAGTTGTTGTGCACAAACTTTTGATATTTGTCTATTTCTTTCCCTTGAGTCCTTGTTAGAAATACAATTTGAAGTGTTCAAATTAATCTCTATCGATGGTGTTTGGTAAATAATGCTTGAACTCAATTATTCACTTAATCACCTAATATACTTTTAGGTAAATTAGGTTTTAGTGTCGTTAATATGTCACATTCGATAGGGTTTTAGGTTTGGTACGTTTACCAAAGTCATTTCCTTGTTTAGTGCATTTTAATGCAAATGGTTTGACCTAACCGGACGATCTAGTTCCTCGGTTGAAACTACAAACTTGTAGATCTATGTCTTATGGATGCAAAATTTTAGGTCAATCCGAGTTAAGTAGACCAAGTTATGGTCATTATACTACTGCTGGTCAAATGGTACCATTTTAGGTCAATTTTAGGTCAATTTGGTCAACTCTGGTTCGGCCAGTTTCTGGACCCGAACTTGTGCAAGCTTTTTGACTTGCTTATGGTCATTTCTGGGCTTTAGTGTCTTCATAAGACTTGTAGGTATGGGTCTTAACTATTCATGGTTAAAATTTCAGGTCAATTGGACCTGGTTTGAGTGAGTTATGGCCTAAACACTCACTGCTGCCCAATTGGTCATTTTTCAGGTCCTAATTGCATCTAATCCGAATTGGTCATTTTCTTAGGTCACCTTGCAAGCAGAATTTTGGTATGTTTTCTCAATGAAAGTTGGCACATTTTGTGCCTAGTTTCACCTCAAATTGGTCTCATACCAATTGAGGTTACACATTTAAGGTTATAGGCTAAAATGTACATTGCCCTCACTATGCCTTTCACACCCCACTTCAAACGCATATTTACCTTGCAAAGTTTACTTCCATACCCTACCAATCTGTTTTGGTACATTACCAAAAGCATATTCTACTTTACATTAACATTACTTTGGGCAGATTACAATTACCCTCAACACACCAAATATAATTCACATTTACAAATTCTAAGTACCATTACATACACACCTAACCATTACAAATCTTACATACACTTTTCAATACCAATCTACATACATATCATCAATCCTTCTAGGTCAATATTCTGCCCACACTTCCTTCAATACATACAATTACTCAAGTGTTCCCAAGCTGCATAAACCTTCTTCAACATCAAAGTGCCGTCAATTTACCAATTCCCATCCAAGTGTATAAATCACCATATAAACATGAAATAATTCACTAGGTTACTAAATCACCATGATCAACATTATTTCTCATCAATTATATGCACAACTATCTCATCAAAAACGTGACTCATGGCTGTCCAAAATGAAAACAACAATAACTCTTCAAACTCAAAATTTTCCTTCACCAAACCAACACCCATAACATGCACACAAAACTTAACAAAGGAATTCTCAAAAAATGTAAACTTACCTTTGATTGTAACTTGCTAAACCTTCACCAAACTTCTCAAATTTGGTATCAATATCTTCCTTGTGATGTGTAGACTAACTTTGATGAAGGAACTTAGGAAGAAATTGGCTTGGAAGTGGATGGGTGGAGCTTGAACATGGGACGTCAATGGTGGAATTTGGGAGGTGGTTTCATTCGGCCAAGAAGAAAATCAATGAAGAAGAAGATGAAATGGACGTGCACTTGTCCACTTAAAGAATTTATATACCCCTCCCTAGTGCTCCACTAACTTAGGTTTTTTAATTATTATAATTAAACTTTCCATTATCCCATTTTATATCCCTTTATGTTTTTAATTATACTACCCATGAAATTTCATTTTTTTATGGCATTTTCAAAATTTAATACTATTTATTTTTAAAGGACATTTAGGTCAAAAGTTAACTCGGAGTGTGAATTGACCAAAATGCCCCTATTTGGGTTGTACTCCTGATTATTCGGTAAAAACGATTTTTGTCAGTTTTTTGTTTTCTCACTTTTCTTTGTACTAATTATTTAATTTTTCTTTAATCTTTCTAATGAGATTAATTCTTCCATAAGGTTCTATTTATGTCCTAAAATGTTTTTCGTGACTTCATCGCTAAGTTTCAACTTGATCACATTTCTTTGCTATTATTTTTCCTTTGTTTTCTTGTATTTTCTTTTCTTGTATTTCATTATTTTATGTCTCCTCACTCATATTGAAGTGTAGTTCTAGGCATCCTGAACTTAGGGGTGTTACACAGCAATTCCTTCAGGATTAATGCAATTCAAATTGAAATTTCCAAGTTTTTCAATCTTCTTTTTAACCACATGGTAAGCATTTTTTGTTTCCATCAAGAAGATCAAACCTGGATTGCTATCTCGGATGATATTCCTGAGATTAGGTAGAGTGAGAGGACTTCGTATCCCTTGGCAATTCCAACAACAAATGTGCATGGTGAAAACCAGAGCACCAACCCAACTTAAGCTTTAAGGTGATGGACGTAAGAAGATTTCTCAGCCTTTGACAATTCCAGCAAAGCAACTCATGAGTCCAACAAGAGTAAGAGGTCCCTAGATGCAAAGAAACAAATTCTGGGCTACTCGTTTCATAGCAAGTCACTGAGGCATTTCGTCAAACACCTTCTATGCCAAGTCCAAGTATTACAAAAAAACACTAAACCCAAACTGCGAAGCTGACCTTCAAGACTTAATAACAGAGATGAAAGATAAAAAAAGATAACTTGTATCTTCAATTACAAATTCGATAAAGAAAATTAGAGCACCGGATAAAAGTAGCGCAACCCAATGGTTGAGAAGAGAGCTCGTCCCGTACGAGAAGTTCACGAAAATTCCTAACATTTCCTTGTCTCTAAGTAGGGAATTACGAAAGTTTAGATATAAAAAATTATTATGAAATTAAATAATAAATAAAGTCAAATTATAAAGATTAATTAATATATATTTTTAAAATATATGAATTAATTAATTAATTTTACTAGAATAGAAAAATTAATATGAAAAAATTAATAAATAGATTAAATAATTTAATAAAAATAAAAATATAGTGATTAAATAATATATTTTTTAAAATGTAATAATTAAATAATTAATTTTATTAAAATATAAAAATTAAATAATAACTTATTTTTTAAAAATTAAATATATATGTGTGATTATATTATTTGATAAAATTATTATGACACATTAATCCAATACTTGTAAGTCAAAACATACACGCATCCATTGAGATCAAAGTTGATGAAAAAACCAAAAAGAGTTGATGAAATAAACACGCATCATGGTTGGCGTGCTTATCTATAAACGGTGAGAGGCCTGGACGGCGGGACCCACCATTTTTAAGCCTTATCCAACATTTTTTTTTTCTCACTTGCCAAGTTACAGGGATACTCCACCAAATATTATTTATTGAAAAAAAAGCATAAATTTGTTCCTATATTTTTTAAATAAAATTAATTAATTTTTAATTTTGTACTTTTTAATTAATGAATCCTATTGTCATAAAACTTTAATTATTAAAAATAAAATCTAATAGCTCCAATTAAACATTTTTATTTTAATTAAGAAGTAAATAATTTTAATATTTAAAAATAATGAGAATAATATTTTTTATTATAAATATAATATCTTATTAAGTTAAGATTAATTTGAGTTTAAATAAAAAAATTTTAAATTAATTAGATTAAAAATGAAAATTAGTTTGAATTGAATACATTTAAAAATACACAAAGAAAATAAACATTATTCTATTATTTATTTGTAAAATAAGTTTATTGGAAAGATACATAGAAAAAAAAAAGCCACTGATATTGATATGCATGGTTCTCCAATATAACTATTTAAATATAAAATAAATAATTATTTGAATATAAAATTACAAAATAACTCAAAATAATCGAAGAATAACACAAATAATACAAAATTAATTTTTTTAAGAGAACAATTTAAGAGAATAAAAATAATATAAAATTATTTTACTCTTATCCTCACTTATTTTTCTCTCTTTATGTTTCTCTTCTGTCCCATATCCTTCTCTTTCATTTTTTCTTTGTTTTGATATGTTGATAAAATTAATCTAAGTTGTTTACACCAAAAAAGTTTATCAATTTCATTAACCTTCTACGTAATTTAGGAAAATTATTTTTAAATAAAAAAAATATAAAAATAATAAAATTATAAATTAAAAAATTTAAATTTAAATTTAATTTTTACATAGTAAATTTTTTATTTTTATTAAAAATTATATTTTTCAAAATATTATATTTTTAAAAAATATATAGACAAACTAAAAAATATAAATTTAAATTTAATTTTTACATAGTAAATTTTTTATTTTTATTAAAAATTATATTTTTTAAAATATTATATTTTTAAAAAATATATAAATTAAATAATTAGTTTCAGTAAAATAGAGAAATTAAATATTAGTGTTTTTCAAATTTTAGAGATTAACTAATTGGTTTCCTTAAAATAGAGAGAATAAATAATAATATGAATAGTATGAGTAATAAAAAATTTAATGAAAATACTAAATAATTTAATAGAATTAAATTATAAGAACTAAATAGTATATTTTTTAAAATATAAAAATTAAATAATTAATTTTATTAAAATATAAAAATTAAATAGATTAATAAAAGTAAAATATAAGAACTAGTATATTTTTTAAAATATAAATATTAAATAATTAATTTTATTAAAATATAAAAATTAAATAGTAATTTTATTAAAATTAATATAAATATTTTTTATAAAAATCAATATAAAATACGAAATAGGTTTTTTAAAAAGTTATTTTTTTATATGAAAATTGTAATTTTGATTTAATATAAAATAAAATAAGCAAACTCGATGATGACTGATGAGTCATCAGAAGGGCAAATCGGGTGTGGGCCACTCTATCTTCCTCTGCATCTGCAGTTTGAAGCAATTTATGTTTGGGGTTTCTTTTGAATTTTGATGATGCTTTAAATCTTCCATTGCAACTCCCCTCCATCTCTTCTCTCCATGAAGGTATAATTTTTATACCAAACTCATCCTTCTTTATTTATATTTATGATTTATATTTGTTTTCTATCTCGTGAATATATACATGGAAATGTATGAGGGTATTCTCTTTCAATTTTCATGAAATTAAGTTCTATTTTTATTTATTTATTTCCCCCCACTGATGGATATCATGAAGTTTGTTTTACCGATTAGCATTTTTCCCATTTAATCGCCTTCACAAATTGAGATTTTTTTGCTTTTTTATTTCTTGCTAGTTAGTAATGGGGTTGTTTTGTTTTGTCTTAATTTCATAAAAAGTATATATTTATCAACTAAACATTTACAGAGCTTTCTGCCATTTAGATTTTTAGGTATGTTTATTGTCGTGATTTGTGCACCGTTTCAATCTGAGTTGAGTTGCTGCAAAGGTCTTAGCTGATCTGTGCCAAACATGTCCACTATGGAAAATCGTGGTGATTTTGTACAACGGATTGGAGCCGACATGTCAATTGAGGTCTTCTTGCATTTGGACGACCCTTCTGATCTTGCCCGTGTTTGTTCTGTTTCCAGTTCTTGGCGCTATTTTGGTATGCCTATATTTAATCATTCTGGCTTTTTTATGATTTTTATGAATGTTGATATCCCATGAAATGCATTGACTGGCATGTTCATGTTGTAGTTGGAGATTGATATGGAATATGTTTATGCCCCCATGAAAACTTCCATTCTATATAGAATGTGTTTTGGTGATATTTTCATCACAAGTTTGACAATTTTTAAGAATCAAATCGGATATGTGGGCTTGTTTTTCTTTTATTATGTGTTTGCTTTTGAGTGATGCACCTGATATAAGTTTTAATATGTTCTGCAGTGATTGCAAATGGCCTTTTTAAGAAGCTTTGCTTGAAATTGTTGCCTGAAATGAATAGTGTTGCTCATTTCATTGAAGTAAACAATATGATTGAACCTGTAAGAGTTGGACAGAGTGATTGCATGGAATGGGAGTGCCTTAAAAGAAATCATAGAGTCTATGCTCAATTGGCTCGAGGTCTTACACCTATCTTGCAAAATGATTGCATATCAGAAGCTATTAGTGCGTCCAGCACTGATAACTACCCTGAAGAAAGCATCTGGAACACTTTGGAGCCAAATGATAAAGTTGGACATGGAGCTTCATATTGGTCAAGTAAAGGGCAAAGTAACCCTACTGTTCCTGAAGCATTAGTGTACAAGTTTATAGCTAATTTATGTCTCATAACTGAAATCCATATTCAACCATTCCAAGGTTAATCCTGATTCTTTTGCATATATATGATGACATTCTTCAAATGCTGAATATTTATCGTCTTTCTTATAAATTTATTGAGAAAAACACCTGACAGATAGCTTATGCCTGCATATCAGCATACTTCCAGTATGGCTTCCCTATATATTCATCTAAGGCTGTCCGATTTAGACTGGGTCATCATAAGTTTCCACTGCAGTTGGAGAATAATGTCACAGTTAATTCTGCTTTCAATCACAATTCAATGGATGACAAGTTTATTTGGACATATACTTCACCAGAATTTCCAATGGCTCAGGTGAGTTGCAGTGTCTATTTGTAGCCATCTTTCTCAAGGGCTTCATTCTTTAGTTTGTTGGTCATTTTTTATTCGTCAAGCAACATTATGAAGCTGGAGCAGCTGGACTAATAATTTTGCTACTTGACCTTTTGTGTTTCTTTACTCTTTTGAATGATTTCAAAATTTGAATAACTTAAGTAAATTAACAGGAAAACTGCTTGCAAAAGTTCAAGCTACCAGAACCGGTTCTTTGTATCGGAGGAATTTTGCAAGTTGAGCTACTGGGAAGAGTTCAGAGACAAGAAATGGATGGATTATATTATATATGGTCTCTCTCTCTCTCTCTCTCTCTCTCTCATTCATTACTAATTTTCATTTGGATTTATGTTTTTTCTGAAAAAAAAGTCATAATTTAAAATAGCCATATCTTTGCATGTGCATCTAAGTGGTGTTCCTTGTATTAAACTCTTTCTAACTTGCAATCACAAGTCTAGGAGAGATGTGAGGAAAGTACTAATTGTACTCCCTCCCCCTCCCCAAATCCACACATGAAATTCACTTCTAAAGATAACAGTTTTGATTTTAAATTGTATCTTGTTATCTATTATATGTCAACATGGAAAAGTTTACTCGTTTTATAGTTTTGTGATTTAACAAAAATGCATTACTTTTTATTTATGAAATAAGAGCGTGGCTAAAAGAAAGGGAGAGGGGTTCTTTTTGTTTTGGTTGCTACAAAGGAAGGTTCACAATCTTGTAATCATATTCTCTTATGACACAGCCTATCAAAACACTACCTTTGTTAGTTTCTTTTCGCATCCACCACCACCTCCTCCTCCTCCTCCTTCTCTCTTTCTCTCCCTTTTAGCTTTTTCAAGCTTCTCAATGGTTAGATTCTGATCTGCCCCAGATGCTAATGACCAGTATGCTGGAAATTGAGATTAAGCTGAAGGATGGACTGTGGTTGCAATTTTGGAAATGATTACAGATATCAGTCTGCTGAGCCCGTGATTATCACACCAGTCACCAGTTACTACTGAAAAGAGTTGGGAATGGACCTTCATAACTTCATGCCTAGAGCATGCTTGTCCGACTATTTTCAAATTTGCCTTGCTTTATGCATAATCTTTGTAGAATATCTGCCTTTTGATGTAAAGTCTTATAATTTTTTTCATTATGCAGTATATCCCATGTTCAGGCGGTGGGACGACCCCTTTCACACCCATTTGATGTGGAAATACTTGATCCCACAGGAAAGTGCACCTTAAAGTATAGCCCTCTCAGAGAATCCCGTGGATCACATAAAGGAGAGACATGTGCAACTTCTCGCTTGCAAATGTTGACTGTGAGATTAATGGAGAGAGGCGTAAGGGGATGGGAAAATATGATTCTCAATACACTGCTTGGCACTGGGCCAGTGGCTGAAGAGGATGAGTCAGATGATCTTTTAGAGGATGACTCGGACGATGAGCTGTTGACATAAGCTTTAAAATTTTTGTTTGCAGTTCGTGTTCCCATTTACCCCTTCTGCTGCACTAAGATCAATTGTGCAAATGGGTAATGTGGAAAGCCATAAACTAGTGTCATCGACAAGTAGGAGGGGACATTTCTATTTGTTTTAACATTTTTATGATATGGTGATGTGTGACCAACTTATTATTTAGTTAATGATATATCATTGAAGTTTCCTTTGTTATCCCCAATTTTATTTAAGTTACTAAGCTAATAGATGCCCAATAACCGATGAGAACTTCTCATAACCAGGTTAGAGGAGATTGCGCAGTTTGTTCTGTAAAACTTAGCAGCTCTGATTGCTTACGGTACTGTTTAGATGCTTTCAAGTTTCAACCCATCATGGGCCATCTCTTTGGTGATTCCCTTGTCCTGGTGGTTACCCTTGAATGATAATCAGTTCCTAGGCCTACTGCAGGGCTTGTACAATTACCTTAGAAATTCTCTTTGGAATTGGGATCGATTGTCACCTTTTGGTGAAACTAGTGGAAAATGAGTGTTAAATCTTTTTCGGGAGCCACCGGACCAGTAGTACTTTTCAACATGCCTTATTCTTGGGCTTCTTGAATTACCGGCCACGGAACATCATCCATCATGTTAGAAGAAGCCTAATAATGATAATAATAATAATAATAATAATTTGCAACAATAACTGAAATATAATTTTCCCCTGACGTTTAAATGGTTAAACTATGAGAAGTATGAGTCGTAATGAGATAGAAAATATCCTGTGAAATTCAACGTCAGGCACTCGCAATTGATAAGTACTGTCAAAGAAGATTTGTCAAAAGCAAGAACAATGCCATTTGTTGGTCGATTTATGATATAACATTTAGAATCCAATCAGTCCAATCCAAAATTAAAACTGAATTGAAATTACTTAAATTTAGCCCTGAAACCGGAGTCACCAGTAACCGGCCCTATATACACGCACCTCCGATATGAATAAGTGAACGAGTTCTAAAACAAACCAAAAGTAAATAACCACGACATTCTATACTCTTTAAAAAAAAAAAAAAAAAAACTAATTTTCAATTTTGAAGTGATCCTTGTCGCAAAAGGTTATACAGGGAGCAATGGCAGTGCCACCATGCACAAGCAATAAACCACTGATGCCTCTATCAGATGTTTGGAATGATCATTCATGTTACAGGAACTGGACGGGTAATGTTCGAGTCTCTGATAAAATACCATAATGCAGAACTCATTAAAATATCATATTCGCTGTTCCAGTTTTCGTCCAATAGATTACACTTGAAAGAAAGCCCTCAAAGAAGAGAAAAGGAAAGAAGAAAAAAGAAACAAAAACTGAAAGAAGATAATTACCTACAGAAATACAGGATCCTAACGTCACAACAAATTCGATAATCAGAAAAGCAAGGATAGGTGGAGTAGAGCAGCTATTTAATGTTCTGTACAAATATATCTGGCCAACATTTGCTCATTGACAGCAAATGACTGGGCCATACCATGTTAGTCATGCCTTCCAACCATAACCAATGTTATCGTCAAGGTCACTGTTAAAAAAGCCATTTTCAGTGAACTCGTGGGCAATATCTGGAACAATGTCTTCCTGCAAATGGAGATTCTGAGGCAAATCTGGCACCTTTTGATTAAAACCATTATTTCCAGCAGCTGCGGAAGAATCGCTGTTCGAAGCAGCTTTAAAACTGTTGCTCCTACTTGGTGCAGGTCCTGCAACACTTCCTGAAACAGTGGTAGCAGCAGGAGGTGCTGCTGAAGAGTTGCTTCCAAAACCTAATCCATTCCTTGCCATACTCCCATTCCCATTTTGTCCAGCAAGCGGATGTTGATGAACTCCTCCCCCACTATTATTAGACATCTCCTGCAGCAGTTGCTGGATCATCTGCTGTTGCAAGGCCTGACTGCCTTGAGAGGACGCTGGATGGTTTTGTTGGAGTAAGCTATTAGTGCTTAATGTACGCTGCTGTGACTGTTGGGGAGATATTTGTGGACTCGAAAAGCCACTTGCAGGTAAGCTTTGCATGGATCCGGGTACAAAAGCAGTAGGTCCTTGGAAGTTCAAAGATGGGCTTTGATTAGAATTATTGAAAGATGATGCAGACTCTTGTTGAAGTGAGTGAGAGTTCGAATTCATTGAGTTTTGCCTCATGAGCAGATTCTGGTAGTTAGTCAGTGCCAAAGCAGCCTGTGCTGAACCACTTAAGGCTCCTCGGCTAACAATTTGATTATTGTTACTCATGTGGTTGTTTATGCCAGGATGTAATGCCATAAGCTTATTAAGGGTATTCCGATCAGTAGGCAGGCCCTGAACATTCACTAGCTGCTCCATTTCCTGCATCTTGTGCATCTGGAGTTTGGCTACAGTGTTATGTCGAGGATAATTTTTCAAGCCCTCTGTAAGGATTGGAATCAGATTTCCATTAATATATTGCAGTATACAAATAACAATCTCTAGTTGCAGCAACAGCTAGTCAACAGAAACAACAAAGCAGAAGTTGCTAGAGTTCAAACAGCACAACCACTAAATTTTAAGTAGACAAGAAGCAATGCAATGACAACAAAGTTAAAGTAAGGAAAAGGAACCTGGTTTCTACAGTAGTCAGAATAATATTTGATCACAGTGAGATAAGATTTACAGAAAAATAAAAAATAAAAGATGAAATTACTTCAGTCAGAGGGAAGCAACAGAAAGTAAATGTGTATTTTCCAAATTGCACTTTAAAGGATCTCCATACTGAAAATACCTAGCTACTAAGGAAGACATGTAATGAAGTAAAATATAAAAGCAGAAACTACAATCACAGAAACGTTGCCCAAATTATGCTTAGACCAAAACTAAAGTAATGCTCAAGGAAAGCACTACTTAGTCCTAATGAATTTAACATCACTCATATGTGAGGCTTTCCACAAATAATAAACGGTGGATCTCACATTTATGTAAGTGAAGGTACAATGCGCCACAGGTGTCTGATGATCTCCCTTTTCTGGGATGCATAATTTCAATAAGAATCATTCATTGCAAAAGTTTTCTCTAGAAAAGTAATGGTTCAGACCGTAGCCCATGATATATATCTCACAAGCAACAGCTACATTCAAAATCTAATCACACCACAACAACCATAAAGGGATTACCTATTGGCCCAACTTTGTGCTCCTGACAGAAATCAATCAGATCCTTCATGCTGTTAACAACCTCAGAGATCTGTCACAAACGGGAGTGTGAACTTATAAGAATCATCAAAGCACATAAGAGAATCTTATTTCAATGCTGAACTCCAGATCCAGAAACCAGTCAAATTATACCTGCAAACACCTGACATATCTTTTGGAAAAACCCAAATCATTTAGAGACTGTAACTCCAAAGCCTTTGCAAGCTGACGCCCAGCAGTCAGGACCCTTGAAAACAATTCACATTGAATTAGTATTAACTATTAACCTTAACTTGTACTGGAATAATTATCCAATCCAGTGCAAACCAAAAAGGCAAAGACTAAGGTCAAGTTCCATATATGAATAATCGGCTTTCAGAAAGTCCTTAGTAGACACAACTATGAGAAATAAAAAACCATCATATGTCCTTATCACTCAAATCTCACTCGGTAACAAAGACTAACATTTTTTTAAGGCCATTCCAAGTGCCCATCATATGGTTTCTCATTTTGCCCACAAAGCCTCAAGAATGGGATCTATTTGCTCCCTGTTTTCACCAATTCGTGTCTGAGGGCATCTTAACCATTTAAAGAATCATAGGATTTCAGCCAACAAGAATTAAAAAAGCAACATCCAACCAGAAAAGGAAAAGATTCAAGTGACTAATCAATCCACTCACATATTGCTGTTTGTTTGCAAGTCCTGCTGAGAAACCCCATCAGATCCACATTCAGCAATTGTGCTTTGGCATTTCTGTGCAACCTGAACCAACTGATTCACCTGCAAAGACACTAGATAGTTCAACTTAAATATATTGATTAAAAAAGGCTTCAGTTTTGTATTTGAAACTCGATGGTTGATGTATAAAAAAGAAAAAGGTTGCTCCATTTATTAAAGAAGCCTAGTATGATGACAAGGACTGAAATCACACTTCTTTATTTCTTTTTCAGCTCATTCGCTATCCCAAAATTCAATTATCAAACAACACAAAACTGCTGACACATCATTTCACCCCTCTTTTTGCATCTCTATCTACTCCAGAAAGCATTACTCGCTGGAAATGAAAACTGCATTCGTGTTTCTCTGAAAAAAATTCAATCAAGCATGTTTATAAAAAAATACATCTGCATATTAAACTAAAATTTGGTAAATAATGCCTCAGATGTGCATATTCCTTAAAAGTTTTGCTGATGTACATAATCCAAGTTTTGGAAGAAGTAATAAAATTTTGACCTTGTAAAAGTTATCTGAGAGAATTAATGATATAATCCAGATAAATGGTTCATATCTTTACAACTCCAGAAACATCTATAAAAAAAAAAAGGAGCATCCATTTAAAGATTCTGGTCAACAAGAGAATTGGCAAAACCAGAATACAAACGTTTTATTTCTTCGTAACTCAATGCACCATTTGGAACAAAAATGTTAAAGCAAGAGAGAATAAAGTTTCAAAATTGTACCTGTGGTGCAACCACCCTCCGTGGGAGAAGTTCTTCATGTCGTCGAGCACAAAATTCCCAAGACAAAATCTAAAACGTATAGACATGTCATCAGTTATTTTCAACAAAGTTAGCAACCAATACATGCACATAAAATATTCCTGATTAGTGTTTACCTTCAAGTCATGGGTGAATATGATACGAAGCTGACCCTCACGAACAACACGAAGTTGCTCGTATACACTCTCTTGAACTGCTTTTCCATACTCTAGCATCATTATTCCAGAAGGAAATCTAAATTCACGTGGCAAGTCCAAAAACAAAAGCTCATCGATGACACCACTACCAAATTTGATTTCATCCAGTCTAGGAAGTATTTCAAAAGTGGCCTCTGTAAAAATTGCCCCAAAAAGTGAATGTAATTAATCACATCTCTAGAAAAAGAAACTGGTAAAGATACTAAGTTACAATAATGAAGCATCTAAAGTCCCGCTCTGTCTCTCCCCCTCTCCACTCTCCTTTCTGAAAGCAGAAACTGTTAATGGAAAAGTCAATCAACAAAGAGTCTGCCCACAATTAGACGAGTTACATTTTGCTGAAAATCACCAACCCATCCCCATTACCCCCCCAACCAAAAAAACAGACCCAAAAAAAAAAAAAAAAAAACCCCACAAACACCCACACCCCTCTTATCTTAAAACTAGGTCTTTCTCAATTTTGAGATCAATATTTGCTTCAATCATAATGCAAATAATTTCAAGATTTGCAATTTAATGGTAATTGTCTTAAAGTACAAAATTCAACACTTAAAAAATTATATAATTCCCTTACCAAATCCTCTTCCAGACTTTGAACCACAAATATCACACTGCCATGCCTCCTGAAAATCAAACAGGAAACAAAAAGGTGCTGCTTTCACACAAGTGCAATGCTAAATATAAGTTTTAGAAGGATAAAAAATAATAAACAAAAACATAAAATATGTAAATGTAATTACTAAAGCAATTAGATTTATCAAAGACAGAATAATTGAAAAAAAAAAATTAACTTGCACGACTGATAAGAAAAATGAAAGGCACGTATGTACTCAGATCAATATGAAGTTCAACATTTTCATATAAAAATTATCTTCTTATAAAGAAAAAAAAAGGGGAAAAATACATTAAAAAAAACTGACCATAGCTGCTTGAGGGAAAACTCCAAGTGCATGATGCCCAACATTATCATATAATGACAAGCACCATCTTTTCTTTGCACGAGGTGAATAATACTCTGCCACAAATTTCTTCCAATAGGCAATAGAATTCTCCTGTCAAAATAAAGAAAGCAATAACATAATTAAATGTTAGTTTGCCTTCAGGAAATGCTTAAATGAAATTAAAGTTGCTATACTGGCTTTTATGTAAAAGAACACAAGCATTAGTACACAGGAAAATAAAAGAAATATGCATACAGAAATAAGAACTTACAGCTGGCCGTTGCCGTTGATGATACAGATATTGCATCAATCGACGTGCACATACACCTCCGTCATGAGGACGCTTCATGGCAGATACTGGCTGTATGGATTGTTGCTGCATTTGCTGCCTCAACTGCATCTGCTGTTGCTGCTGCTGCTGCTGCTGCTGCTGCTGTAGCAAGTGGGCTCTCTGCAATGGTGGCATAGATTGGAAAAGTTGCTGTTGTTGCCTCAGTCTCTGCTGCTGAAGCAATGTTTGTAAGTGTGGACTTCGGCCCTGCAACTGCATGGTGTCCTGTCTCTGAAGCAGTTGTTGGAAAACTTGCTGCTGCAGAATATCTTCCTGTTTGATATCCAATCTTGGCTTCTTTTGCACTTGGGATGGATTATTAGGGTCCTGTAGGAAGGCACCAGGAGCCCGTGGGCCAATGGGAAGTGAAGCTTGTGCAGCTTGTGAAGAAGGCAGGGATGTAGCACTTGATGCCCCCTGCTGTTGCTGCTGCTGATTCTGCTGGACTTGCTGCGTGCTTGGGTCTTGATGATTTCCCTGCTGCACTACAGAGGACCCATCAACAACCGACGAGCCTGAAATGCTTATATTATTGGATGAAAAAGACATGGGAGATGCCGGCAAGCGCATATATGACTCTGTATTGATGCTCGCACTTCTCTGCAAATGGGGACCTCCTGAAAGTGCTGAATTTGCATCTGTCACCAAAGAACTTGCTCCAACACTTGGTCCAGAGTTTCCCACACTGTTCAAAACCGCATTATTCATGTCCCCAGAAACGGGACCCAGATTGGGTCGCCCAGTTCCAGGAATTGAATTGGATGAGTTACCAAAAGATGAGGTCAAGTGTGAGTTAACTAAAGCCCCATCCCCCTGGAAGAAAATTCCTGAACTTGAGGAAGACTGGGCTAAACCTCCAGCCACACGAGAAGGTGCCATGGCACGCACCACCCGTTGATGGCCAGAGTCTACGTAGCTCTCCAGAGCTAGGCCTGATCAGTAACTTTTTTGAATAATAAATATGCTCAATCCGCTTAACACCTATAAAAACGGAAACCCATGCCAAAAAAAGAAAACCCAAAAGAGTATATAAATACAAATTTCCACACAATAGAATCACAATTCCCCCTTCACCAGCCAAAGAGAAAACTAAATCTGATTCCTTGTACAAATAGTGTCACTGAGACTCTTGTTTGGACCAAATGGAGTGCAATATTTTGTGATCTGTTTGAGCTTTCAACAATTTGTTGTAGGGATCTAAGCAACGTTCAATAAACAAAGCAAATAACAACATTAGCTGCAGAAATACACATACTAGGAACAAAAATAACGCACTAAAATTTTTTAAAATAACTTCCCTCACAAAAAAATCAAGAAACTAGAAAGAATAACAGAAACACCAAATCTTTCAATCTATGACACCTCAAGCACGAAAAGAGCTTACTTACCCAATTATTCCCCAAAAAACCCTAATTTTCAGTTAAGTTCCCCGAGACAACGAGACTGACTTATGACGTGAACCCAAAAGTTATGTAGATTATAAGGCCTAATAGCGATGATATTACACAACTCGAGCTTTTAACAACTAATCAAGCTTAACTTCAACTTAATCACACACACTGAAAATCACAAAGTGTGACCATGCTCAAATCGAAATCGATATTGCCAAATTCCCAAATTAGAATACCCACAATAATTAACAGTTTAACCTTAACATAGCACTTCAATAATAACTTAGACTGAAAGATCAACAGGTAATCAAGGAAATAAATTCCATTAAATGGATATCATTAACTTAAAACACTAAGTTTTCAGGCCTAAGTGACCGATCCAAATTTAATGCTTAAAAGGGGAACAGACAACAAATTTAAAGAACAAAATAAAAGGAAAAGAAGCTCGAATCATTAAAAAAAAAATTAATTATAATGAGGAGAACTACTAACCATGAAAGTTGAAACAGCGAGCTGGATAAAGCAAAAACGTTACTTTCCTCTCTCAATTGGGAAATTGAAATCAGGGAAAGAAGGGGCAGAGGGAGACACAAGAGGTCTCGACGAGGCCACTTATATACCTAGCGGGAATTGCAGAGAGGGAGTGACCGGCTGCACTAGTAACAAGCTCATGTACCACCGGCTGTTCCCGGTAAGATGTAGAACTCGTGTCCGTTAAAACGTAAGAGTAACGTAGTAGGTGTTAGATCGCGCGGTGGCGACGCGAACTCATATATTACGTGTCGCAAAATCATTGGCCTATCTGAAGGTTGCCTATGATGATCGGTAGGTCACTTAGGGCAATGATCGCCTATTATAATTATTATGATCGATGGGAATTTATATAATATATAAATATATAAAGGCAGGAAAAATATTGCCATTATCTAACCTGTTTTTTATTATTTGTAATATTTATAATTATATTTTTTATTTTTTAATTTAATTTTATAATTTATATAAATTTAAAATTTTTAATTCTATTTATATTTAAATTCTATTGAAAATTTTTTTTAGTATAATTTAAAATAAAATTTTATAAAAATATCTTAATCATTTATATTATTTAAAAAATATAAAGATATTTTATTTATATACATTACTTTTTTAATAAATTTTAATATATTTTTATTTCTATCTTATAATTATTTATATAAAAATATTTTAATATAATTATATTTAAATTTATATAAATAAATAAAAAATAAATTAATTTTTATCAATTAAATATATGAATTCTTTTATTAATATTTTTTAATTTTATTTTAATTTAATTTTTTATAAGTTGATTTCAAAAATGTTTCATATGAAATAAATATATTAATTTATAGATTTATTTAAAAATTTTTAATCATTACATTAATTTATAAGTTAATTCTATTAAAATTAAATTTATAAATTCTATGTAAATACTACTACATCTAATGATAAGATTTATATATATATATATATATATATATATATATATATATATATATATATATAAAACAATGAAAAAATATTATAAAAAAATTATATTCATTGATTTATAAAAGAATTGTTAATTAGAATGTAATATATAATAAAATTAATATATAAAACAAATTATATATATATACATATATGAGAAAAAAAAAGATAAATATATTATTTAAAAAATTAATAATTAATATAATATGTTAAGCTTAAGTTTATTTGCAAATTAATAGAATAATTAAAATTTATAATATTGATTTTTTTTATTTTAAATGGTACATTATTAAAAGTTTTTAAAAATATTAAATATATGTACATATAAAAATATAATTTTTTAAATTTTTTAATATTATAATCTTATCTTAATATGAAAAATAGTGAATACCTAAAAAAAAAAATTAGGAATCATACTTTAAATATAAAATTATTATTTCAATTAAATAAATTTATATTTAAATATAAAAACAAATTAACTTTTTATTAAAAAATAATCTAATTTTTATATGAATAGAAGTATTATATTATTTAATAGATTTTTATTTATTTTGATTCAATAACCTTTTTTTATTAAATTTTGACATTTACTTCTAAAAAAATAACTATAAAATTAATTTAAAAATATATTATAAGTTAGTTTGACAAAGTGTATTATTATAAATTGAATAATTGCCTATACTTTTTTAATATAATCATTCCAATTAAAAATAATAATATACTAATATCAATGTTTTTCATTCTATTAGCATTATTTTTATTTTTTATATAAAAAGAAAATTTTAGTTATTGATTTATTATTGTAACACCTCTAATTTTTAAATTTATTATTTGGTGGGTAAATATTAATATTTTATTTTATTTAACTTTTAGGAAATTATTTGAAATTTTTCGGATTTTAGAAATCGGGTTTGATTTTCTGAAAATATAAAACTTTGATGATTTTTAAAAATTTATTTAAAGACCACGTGACAAAACTAAAAATATATTTGGACTTTACAAATTTTTCTGAGTTTTCTAGAATTTTTTCCAAATTTTTAGGCCTCGTTTTCGGTCCCAAGGCAGAGTAAAAATTTAAAATTTTGTATCTTGAATCGGATCAGCCGAATCGAACCGGACAGATTGAACCAGTCGAATCGGACTGGCCTTTTCTTTTTCTTATTCCTCCTCTCGTGCGCGCTCGATGTCTTCTCCCTCTCCCATTTTCTCTCTCCTCTCACCTCCCTTCACCACGCCGCTGCCGCCACCCTAGCCCTCCCCACTCGCCGGCGAGCCACCCCAGCACCTCCCCGCTGCGGACCAACACTCCAGGAGGTAAAAAACGACGTGCGAAGTTCCTCCCTGTGCGCGGACGATGCTTCACCTTCCCGGCCAAAATCCGGCCGATCCGGCCACCGTTTGGGTTGGGTCTTGTGCCAAAATACATCTACACCTCGAGAGCTTTCCATAGACACCAAGAACACCAAAATCCATCAAGTGGTTTGCTCAATTTTTGTCCAGAAAGTTTTAGCCCATTCCAACTTTTGAGCTAGATTTCTCGCAAACCGTGAACCCCCACAAGAAAACCGAGAGTACCGGAGTGCTCCACTCGTCGAGAGCTTCGGGGCAATATAAATTTCAAAATTTTTCGATACCGTTTTTCAGTGGGTCCCATGAAACTTCGTAGTATTTTTCCGAGTACTAAATGAGCTTAGAAAATTCTATAAAAATTATGTACTAACCCCAGTGTTGTGGGCTTCGTGTAGGTACCTTCAATTCGCGGAAATTCAACGGTTGCCCGGGTTTATAAATTTCGGGCCAGACAGACAGGCTACCAAAAAATCTCGGAATTGGGTCGAGATTTTGGCTACCCTACCGTTGTCAGACGTCTCGAGCGTGTTCCAGAGGTCAGAATCTACATATGTAAATCCGAATCTTACTTTTTCTTAATTGTCTAATGCTTGAATTGGATTAAAAATCCATAAAATATTCGTGGTAGCTCAGAAAATTATGATTCTTTTTGCATTAGCTTAGTAATATTGCTAAGGACTGCGGGGCAAAGTTTCAGAATTTTCAGAGCTTATTTGGGTAGTTCTTGCAAAAAGAGTCAATTACAAGGACTAAACTGTAATTTTATATGTTGTGATTGATGACTGTTTGGATAGGCCTAGGATAGGCTGTGTGATGTGATTGCGTTGTGGGTGTATGGTTTATGGATATAGAAATGTGTTTTAAGCCCTTTTGCAGGTTGGGTAGGTCCTAAGTATAGGGGAGACTCTGCCGGATTTTCTGCACGACTTAGGACATCTTTGGTCTTTTCTCAGTTTGTATTGAGTAAAATGTATTAAATAATTATAATAAAATTGTCAAGTGAGCCAGGACAGCCTTCGGGGTAGACCCGGTCCTTCGGGGTAGACACGGTTTAAGATCTTCGCTAGGACCCGGTCCTTCAGGGTAGACACGACTTGAGATCTTCGCTAGGACCCCGTATTTGGTTTATTAAGTGAAAGTCCTGCTTGAGATCTTCGCTGGCAGAAATTGGATTAAGAGGGCTGTATAGGGGATCAGCTCCCGTATATGTATTGTTTGATGTTATCGGGTGTGTGAGTGCTCCAAATTGCCTTTTTGCTGTTATGATGTGAAAATATTAACGATGTTGCATTTCAATCCACAGGGTGCATTAGCTTAGATAGCTATAGAGATTATGGTTAAAATTGACATTTTACTCTCTAAGTCGAATGCTCACTCCTGTTCACCTATTTTTTTTATGATACAGGAGGTTTATTTTTGAGTTTTAACCTGTTCTCATCCCTCGCAGGTTGCCTATTTATGTTCTGATATTATATAATTTTTATTTACTCCTAGAGTTTCGCATGTGTTAGAAATATTTATTTGATTTGAGTCTATTATATAATTGCCATGTTGGACCTGTAAACTTATTAAAAGCATGTATGTTGGACTGGATAAGGGAGCCAAGCTCCCATTTATTTTTATGGCATCATGATTATATGGAGGGTGAGCTGAGCTCCCTAGATGATTATATATTGTGTTTATAGGTCGGGTGAATCAAAAACTCTCCGTCAAATTATCCATTTTATGGCCGGACTCTATCCGGTTGAATTCTTGAAATTGGGCCCAAATGGGCCTTAGAGTTGGGTTGAGGAATAGTTAGGCTTACTACGAGCCTCGGGGGCTTTAGGCTGTCTCAGATCCTAGTGCCAGTCCGGCCCATAGGTTGGGTCGTGACAAATGTGGTATCAGAGCTTAGGCTCCAGATTCATAGGGAATATTTGTCTAAAGTGTTGGGAAGAGTCTACAAGGAGTCACATGCGGAAAATAGGGTCCATATTCATCTTGCATTGTCATCTTTGCTTCTAGTTTCTGCTTTATATAATTGTTTGTAAATATGAGTCTATAGAGCTGTGTAACATGCAATTTTGAAATTTTGTGGGCTAATGCTGCTGAATTTCAGGAAAATGCATAGAAGCAGGAGAGCTGCCACTACACCAGAACCAGATGTGCCTGACTAGGTGTCGGCACAGGATGAGGCGCCTGCCCCGAGGAGACGAGATAGGAGGCCTAGAGCTGCTCAAGTAGAGGAGCAGCCACCACCAGTTCAAGAACAGTCTTTTATGGGCCCGGGTCCCATGGATCTAATAGCAGCTACTCTAGCTGGTTTGCAGAGAACCATCGATATGATGGCATAGTATATGGTCCACCCTCCCCAATGGTAGCAGTCTACTCCACCAAGAGGGGAATCTTACAAACAAATAATTAATTTCAAGAAGTTGGTGCTGGATACTTATGATGTGTCAGATGATGCTTATCGGTTTTTGGATTCCTGCAGACAGGCAGGGACGGAGTTGCAGTTGACTGATAGGAGACTTATAGTGTATGTGCAGCATGCCATAGGGCCTATGCCTAGACAATAAATGAATGACTACATATTACCTCGGATGGAAGGTTTGTCTTGGACCCAGTTTGTGGAACTGTTTATCAACAGGTTTGTGCCAGAAAGCTTCAGAGATCAAAAACAGTGGGCCTTTGAGGCCTTATGTAACACCCTCCCTGTGGCAATTTCGTATATTCTACTGTTCCGATGATCGGTGTCGGTCCGAGCAGCTAGAATGTCTGGAAAAATATTTAAACTAAAGTGAGGAACTATAATTAACTCAAATATTAATAAGAAAAATTTAGAAAAAATTTTAGAAATAAAATACAACCAAGTTAAATGAGCCGGTGCCCTAGCGATGGATAACCTAGTGAGAAGTTGCGGTTCTCGCAACTAGGAGCCCTAAACTCAGGGGAAAAATTATAAAATAATTTTTGGGACTCCAGAGAAGGGTTATTGAGGTTCTTATGGCATTAGAATGCCAAGAAAATACTTAGAAAAATTTTTCAATCGGTACAGACAATTTTGGCCCGTTAAGCCAAACGGAGGGTATTTTGGTCATTTCGTCTTCAGAGATGATTTTTGACCAACTTGTCCAGTTAAATAAATAATTTATATAATATAAAATATGAATAAATGTTGTTAAAAATTTAATTGAAATTAAATAGACAATAAATGGAGAGAAAATGAAAGAAAATGGCATTATGACATCATAATGATGTCATTAAAATTCTCCCAACTAATCAAAACTTGACGCATGGCATAATCTTATTTAAAAGAGGCTAAATGGGCAGAAAATAAAAAAAAAAATCAGAACACCTTCTCCTTTCTTCTTCTTGGCGTCACCCCACCCACCATTGCTGTCACGACCCAACCTATGGGCCGGACCGGCACTAGGACCTGGGCCAGCTTAAAGCCCCCGAGGCCCGTAGTAAGCCTAACTGTTCATTAACCCAACTCTAAGGCCCATTTGGGCCCAATATCAAGAAAACAAACGGACAGAGTCCGGCCATAAAATGGACTTTCCAACGGGGAGTTTTTGACTCACCCGACCTGTAAACACAATATATAGTCAATTGGGGAGCTCAGCTCACCCTCCACATACTCATCAACATAATAATAAACGGGAGCTCAGCTCCCTCATCCAATCCATCAAACAGGCATAGAATATTAAGTTTACAGGTCCAACATGATAATAATATTACAGACCATAATCAAATAAATACTTCTAACACATGCGGAAATTCTAGGAGTTAATAAAATTACACAAACATTGATAAACAACCTGCGAGGAAAGGGAGCAGGTTAACCTCAAAAATATCCTCCTGTGGCCTGGAAAAATATTGAACAGGAGTGAGCGTTCGACTCAGAGAGTAAAATATCAATTTTAACCATAATCTCTATAACTATCTAAATCTAATGCACCATGTAGAGTGAAATGCAACATCCACATCATTTTCATATCATAACATCAAAAAGGTAATTTGGAGCACTCACGCACCCTGTAACATCAATCATAATATATGGAGCCGATCCCTATCTGACTCTCTTAAATCCAACACAGTGCTAGTGAAGAACTCATTTCGGACTTCCACTTAAATACCAAATCGGGGTCCCTGAAGAACTCAAGCGTGTCTACCCAGAAAGGGTCCCAATGAAGAACTCAAGCCATGTCTACCCGTCCTATCCATAGTCCACACCACATCACACGCACGCCAACGCACGCATCGCTCCAAATTACCACAACAACATACATGGCACTTTAACATTTATCAATGCATCAAAAATCGTGCCTAGAGTTTAACTACATAAATATATGCATATAAGTGATGCATGGGCATGCTGAACATATAATAATATCGAAATTACAATTAAAATTAATATTCTACTCACGGACTTAACGACAATCACTGGTGGGCGGAGGAAGAAGGTCTGTCTGACTCACTGACAATCATATTACATTTGTTTAATACAATCGACTCAATACAAACAAAGAAAAGACCAATTACGTCCTAAGTCGTGCAGAAAATCCAGTGAGTCCCCTATACCTAGGACCTACCCAACCTGCAAAAGGGCTAAAAACGCACTTCTATATTCACAATCCATATATCAACAGTTCAATCATATCACACAGCCCCTCCTGGGCCCATCAAATCAGTCATCCATCACAATATGTAAAATTTCAATTTAGTCCTTATTATTGATCATTTTTGCAAAAACTGCCCAAACAAGCTCTAAAAATTATAAAACTTTGCCCCGCGGTCCTTAGCAATATTACTAAGCTATTGCAAAAAGAATCGTAATTTTCTAAGCTACCACGAATATTTTATGGATTTTTAATCCTATTTAAGCACTAGAAAATTACGAAAAAGCAAGGTTCGGGTTTACCTTTGCCGATTCCGACTTCGGGAACGCGCTCGGGACGTCTGACAATGGGGGGCTAGCCAAAACCTCGATCCAATTCGGGGACTTTTCCGTGCAGTGCATGCGGCGAAATTTGCGAACCGTCAATCGCCGAATTTCCGCGAATCGAGGATACCTACACGAAGCCCATAACACGGGGGTTAGTACATAAATTTTTCAGAATTTTCTAAGCTCATTAAATGCTCGGAAAAACACTGCGAAATTCCGTGGGACCCACCGAAAAACGGTGTCGGAAAAATTTGAAATTTATGTCGTTGCGAAGCTCTCGACGAATGGAGCGTGCTGGTGGCCTCGGTTTTCTCGTGGGATTCACGGTTTTTGAGAAATCTAGCCCAAAAGTCGAAATGGGCTAAAATCTTCCCGAGCAAAAATCGGACAATCCGCTCGATGGATTTCGGCGTTCTTGGTGTCTATGGAAAGCTCTCGCCGAGTAGATGATTTTGGACACAAGACCCGGTCCAATTGGTGGCCGGATCGGCCGGATTTGGCCGAGGAAGCTGCGTAGCGGCGTTCGCGCGCGTTTTCTTCTTGGTTTAGGCGGCCAGTGGCCATTGTTTGGTGGCCGGCTGGGGGTGGAGAGGAGAGAGAAACGAGAGAGAGAAGGGAGAGGGACGACGCGCGCGGGGAAAGAAAAAGGGAAGAAGGAAAAGGCCGGTCCGATTCGACCGGTCCGATCCGGTCCGGTTCGATTCGGCCGGTTCGATTCAGGATACAAAATTTTGAATTTTTACTCTGCCTCGGGACCGAAAACGAGGTCCAAAAATTCCAAAAAAATTCCATAAAACTCAGAAAAATACGTAGACTCCAAATATATTTTTAGTTTTGCCACGTGGTCTTTAAATTAATTTTTAAAAATCATCAAAGTTTATATTTTCGGAAAATCGAACCCGATTTTTAAAATCCGAAAAATCTCAAAAAAATTTCTAAAATTTAAATAAAATTAAAATACCAAAAATACTCATAAATAATAAAATTTAAAACATTGGGGTGTTACAATTGCCAACCTTGAGCAAGCTTTCAAAGCTTGATTTCTCTAAGTTTTACCCAACAAAATCCTAACCTAGCAACATAAAAATTTGTCCTTACATCCTAGTGAAGCTTGTGGGAGCAAAAAGAAAAGGAAACTAAGACTTTGAGCAAGTGGGAAGTTCACTCCATAAGAGGTTAGTGACCTAAACCTTGAATTTCACTTTAGTTTCATGTTTAAGAACTATATATGTGAGCAAATGACAAAGAAATTTGATGAAAGACCATTGGTATGCTAACCCTAAATTTTGGCAGCCATGGTTAGGGTAATAGGGTGGTGATTTTTGGGGAGCTAACATGCAAGTATGGCTGCCCTTAAAGTGTAACTTATAAGTGAATTGATAAATGCAATGATAATGCATGGTTTTGAATTGTTGAGTCAGGGTTTGGGTTGAAGAATGAGACTTTAATCTTGTGATGATGGAAGTAGGCTTTAATGGTCAATTAGTGACCATTTGGTTTGATTTGAACCAAAAATGAAGTGAATTGGGTTGTGGGATTTGAGGTTGGAGTGGCTGCCTTATGTGACCTGCAGGTGTGGCTGTGAGTCCAGCCTGTTTGGACAGCCATAACTTGAATTATAGAGGTTTAATTGGTGTTTGGCCAATTGGACATGAAACTAGACACATAATGATACAACTTTGATGGAGAAACCATGCCCAGAAAACAAACCAACTTGGCCAAAAGTTTGCCCTAATCCGGGTGACCTGCAATCTGCCTGGGCAAAATGACCAAATGAACAGTATTTGGTCATTTGGCCATAACTCAATGTAGTAAGGTCCAATTGACCTGAAATTTTACCAGAAACAAGGTGACATATAGACCAACAACTTTCATGAAGAAACTTAACCCAAATTATGACCATAACTTAGTCAAATTGCCAACCAAACTTAGGTTACCAAATCTGGCAGAACCAGTTTTGCCCAGATTTTTGGAATCTACCCAATCCGGCCAGTTATGGTTTTTAGGCTATAACTTGAGCTACACAACTCCAAATGGAGTGATTCAGAAAAAGAAATTCAACTAGACAAAATGAGGAACAACTTTCATGTTGAGCATTTTTCCAAATTCCCACTGCAAAAGTGACTATGGAATAGTAAACCTAAGCCTTAAAAACTGAAAATTCTGTCCAATTCACATTAAGCTTAGAAATGGTATTGGCAACCAATACCAACAAGTTTAAAATGCAAAATGTGGTATGTTGATGATATTTAAACTAATTTACCTATTATCAATGCAAAAGTCAACATTTTGGTTGACTAATGAAATGAATAGTGGTCATAAAAATTTTAATTTCAAAGAATTACACAAACTAAAAGTGTTAAATGCCCTAGTAGGCCTAATGTGATTGGTTTGGATAGGTTGGCATACCAATAGGGTTCTGTTAGCAGTACTGCATATGGCTTTATGCCATTCTGTATTTCATGGCTTCCCATGCCATTCTGTGACATAATAGCCTTTGGCTATGATATTGAGTTATTATACTCGGGTTTAATCCCCGATAATTATCACAGCTTATTAGCTATTCTGTTGCACACTGGGAGACACAATGTGACCGATGGTGTGATGGTCAGAGGTACTTAGTACCCAGTACCAGTTTACTCGTTTATCCAGTCCAGTCAACTAGTGTAGGTTACTCGGGCAGTATTAATAAATTTTACCAAACTTTAATCGAATAATATTGCAATAAATATTTGAAATTTAGTCCACCCAAAAATGTAAATATATATTTTGCACACATGTCTTATTTTATTTTATTTTATTTTATATTGTCACTACTAAGCAGAATTGCTTAGCGCATCGCTTTTGCCATGCGCAGGTACTGGAGACATAGCTGGGGAGTCCAGCAGACCTCACATAGGGTGAGCCTTCATATCTGCACTCAGAGTTCAGAGTCACCTCACATTGCAGTGCATTTGGTAGGACATTAGGCCATTTTGATATTTTGATATTTTGTATTTTATAACCTTCTGTAATGTATATTATAAATTCATGTAATTATGCTTTGATGTAAATATCTATGAAACATGTTCAGTAATAAATTGAGCATTTTTTTTTTTATTGAGTTGACTGTAGTTTGAATTTAATTGAATTTTGAGATATTGAAGTGAATTGAGAAATTGTTGAGAATATATTGGAGGTTGATTGAGAATAAGGTGATGATATTATTGGGAGTGTTTTTAACAGGTTCAGAAGAACTGTTTTTCCAATTTAATAGCCGGCACTCTGCCGGATTTTCTATAAAATTTGCGGAAAAATTTAGATTTATCAAAAATTATAAATAAATGAATTAAAAGAGATTAATTGAAATTGAAATATGAATTAGTGTTCCGACACACTGAGTAGCATAACTTGCTCGGCTACACTGTAGATGGGTAAGGGGTGTCACACCTTAAGGTAGGATGGCAGATCTGTAGATGAATATGCTACATAATTTCTGGAACTGAGCAGATATGCCCCTACAGCAGTGGCTACAGAAAGTATGAAGGTAAAAAGGTTCCTAAAGGGGCTGGACAGGAGGTATGCAAACCTGGCCATGATGTCTGATCAGTCTTTTGATATGGTAGTTGATCGAGCCCGACAGATTAAGATTAGCTATACAGAAGATGACAGCGGAAGGGCAAAGAAAAATAAAGCAGAGGGTTCTTCAGGTGTTCCCCACATGGGTACTACGGATAGCGGAGGCCAAAGTCATTACAGAGGAAGAAATAGGAATAAGAAGAGTGGTTTTAGACACAAGTCTCGAGGATTCAGACCAGGGTACGAATCCAGCAATGTCACAATTTGGGATACAGCAGTTCTGGATCTGGTTCAGGATCCTCCTTTGCACCTTGCGCACAGTGTGGAAGAGGACATTTAGGACCTTGTATGATGGGTTCAGGAGTATGTTTCAGGTGTGGCCAACAAGGTCACTTTGCTAAAGAATGTCCAGTGTTTAGCGAGCCACAGATGGGGTCACAGGGTTCTATTGCAAATGTTCCTCGTCAGTTATATCCTGGTGCTTCCAGCATGGCAGGCAGTCAGTTCAGTGGCCAACAGGGCCGAGGACAAGGAGGACGTGGATTTGGAGGTGGATCAGGAGGTAGGAGTCAGTATTAGGATTCTGCAACGCAGGGTAAGGGTCAAGCTCGGGTTTTCACCCTGACCCACCAGGATGCTCAGGCTTCCAATGCAGTTGTGGCAGGTATTCTTCTAGTCTGTTCCTATGAGGCTCGTGTTTTGATAGATCCAGGTGCTACGCACTCAATTATCTCCTTAATGTTTGCCATGAGATTGGGTAGGAACCCTACAACTTTAGAATGCCCTTTGTCTGTAGCTACCCCGCTTAGTGACAACATAGATGTAGAAATGGTTTTTCCAGGTAGCCCAGTAGTAGTGGATGGAAAGATCCTCCCAGCAGACTTGGTTCCTCTAGCAGTAATGGATTTTAATGTAATTTTGGGCATAGATTGGTTGGCAACACATTATGCCACTTTAGACTGCAGAAAGAAAAATGTGTATTTCCACATACATGGTGTAGAAGAGTTTAGTTTTGATGGTGACAGGAGCTTGCCTCCATATAATTTAGTGTTAGCAATTAGTGCTAGAAAAATATTGAGGCGTGGATGTCAAGGGTATTTGGCATTGGTGAGAGATACATCTGTAGAAGGTGTCAACATGGAAAATGTTCCTATTGTCAGAGAATTCATGGATGTCTTCCCTAAGGAGCTTCTAAGGTTGCCACCAGGAAAGGAAATAGAATTTTGCATTGACGTTGTATCGGGTACAAACCCCATATCAATACCGCCTTACAGGATGGCACCAGCAAAATTGAAAGAGCTAAAGGAGCAACTACAGGAGCTTTTGGACAAGGGTTTCATATGTTCGAGCACTTCACCCTGGGGCGCTCCTATTCTATTTGTGAGAAAGAAAGATGGGTCCTTGAGGTTGTGTATTGATTATAGACAGCTGAACAAGGTGACTGTGAAGAACAAGTATCCACTTCCTCTGATCGATGATCTGTTTGATAAGCTCCAAGGGGCTAGATTCTTTTCCAATATAGACCTATGATCAGCTACCATCAGTTGAGAATTAGGTAGGGATGTGTCCAAAACAGCATTTAGGACAAGATATGGTCATTATGAGTTCTTGGTGATGTCTTTTGGACTCACTAATGCACCAACAGCATTCATGGACTTGATGAACAGGGTGTTCAGGCCATTCCTGGACCGTTTTGTCATCATATTCATAGATGACATTTTGGTATACTCTCGGACCGAGGAAGAACACATGTGGCACTTGAAGATGGTGTTGCAGCCTTTGAGGAAGCACCAGCTACATGCCAAATTTTCAAAATGTGAATTTTGGCTAAAAAGCATCTCATTCTTGGGACACGTGGTTTCTAGTGAAGGCATTCAAGTAAATCCTAAGAAAATTGAGGCTGTAACTGATTGGCTTAGACCTACAATAACCACTGAGGTGTGAAGTTTTCTGGGCCTAGCTAGCTACTATAGGCGTTTTGTGCAGGATTTTTCCAAGATAGCAGCTCTCCTAACTAAGTTAACTCGGAAGAATGTTCCATTCATTTGGACAGATGATTATGAGGAGAGTTTCCAGAAGCTTAAGGAGTGTCTAACTGCCGCTCCTGTGTTGACATTACCGATGAGTGGTGAAGGGTATACCGTGTACTGTGATGCCTCCAGAGTTGGCTTAGGGTGTGTTTTAATGCAGAATGGAAAAGTAGTGGCTTATGCTTCAAGGCAGCTAAAGAGGCATGAGCAAAACTACCCCACCCATGATTTGGAAATGGCAGGTGTAGTCTTTGCATTAAAGATCTGGAGACACTACTTGTATGGTGAAGTGTGCGAGATATACACTGACCATAATAGTTTGAAGTACATCTTCCAACAGAAGGATTTAAATTTGAGACAGAAGAGATGGATGGAGCTTCTGAAGGACTATGATTGTACCATCCAGTACCACCTTGGGAAGGCCAATGTAGTAGCAGATGCTTTAAGCAAAAAATCTTCTGGCAGCTTAGCGCACATATCAGCGGAGAAGAGACCGTTGATTTAGGAAATACATGAGTTGATGGATCAAGGTCTGATCTTAGATCTTTCAGATGAGGGGGTATTGTTGGCCCATTTTTCAGTGAGACCAGATCTGCGAGATAGAGTCAGAGTTTCCCAGCACAGAGACCAACAATTGATGAAGATCATAGAAAGAGTACAGCAGGGTGAAGGTGGAGAGTTTGGATTTGCCAATGATAGCGCCCTTATGCAAGGTTCCAGGATATGTGTGCCCGACATGGACAATCTCAGAAATGAAATCATGCAAGAGGCACACTATACACTGTATAATGTCCACCTAGGCTCTACCAAAATGTACCATGATGTGAAAGATAGCTATTGGTGGAATGACATGAAGAGAGACATAGCAGACTTTGTGTCCAAGTGCTTGACTTGTCAGAAGGTGAAATTTGAACATCAGAGGTTGTCAGGGAAACTGCAAAAGCTCCCTATCCCAAAATGGAAATGGGAAATGATTACTATGGATTTTGTGACTGGGTTGCCTCGTACCATGCGGGGATATGATTCGATATGGGTAATTGTAGACTGTCTAACTAAATCATCTCATTTCTTACCTGTGAAAATCACATATTCTGTTGCACAGTACGCTTGGCTCTATATTCGAGAAATAGTCAGATTGCATGGAGTTTCGGCTTCCATAATATCTGACAGAAGGCCCCAGTTTACTTCTCGATTTTGGAGGAAGTTGCAGGAGGCCCTTGGCACATAGTTGAACTTTAGTACCGCTTTCCACCCTCAGACAGACAGACAGTCAGAAAGGACAATCCAAACACTAGAAAACATGCTTCGCATGTGTATTTTGGATTTTGGAGGTCAATGGGATGATCAGCTACCCTTGGTGGAGTTTGCCTATAACAATAGTTATTATTCTAGCATAGGGATGGCACCCTATGAGGCGCTATATGGCAGAAAGTGTAAGTCTCTTTTGTGTTGGACGAAAATGGGAGAAGCAAAGGTGCATGATATAGACCTAGTACAGTACACTTCAGAGATAGTTCCTTTAATCATAGAACAATTGAAAACAGCTTACAGTAGGCAGAAGAGTTATGCAAATCCTAGACGAAAGGATGTAGAGTTTGTAGTAGGCGATCACGTATTCCTGAAGGTTTCTCCGATGAAGGGAGTCATGAGATTTGAAAGGAAGGGCAAGTTGGCACCTCGATATATTGGACCTTTTGAGGTTACTGATAGAGTTGGAGAGGTTGCCTATCAATTGGAGTTATCACCCAACCTTTCTCATGTTCATCCTGTATTCCACATTTCCATGCTCAGGAAATACATACCTGATCCTTGTCATGTGCTACAGCTGGATATAGTAGAGCTGAAGGAAGACTTGACGTTTGAGGAGCAACCTGTAGCCATAGTGGACTACCAAGTGAGGCAGCTAAGATCAAAACAGATCCCTATGATTAAAGTTTTGTGGAGGAGCCAGTCAGTGGAAGAGTGCACCTGGGAGTCAGAGCGGGACATGCGTAGCAAGTACCCTTATCTATTTAATGTGTAATTCTATACTTTATTCTGCCTTGTCATCGAGGACGAATTTTTTATAAGGGGGGAAGAATGTAACACTCATAATTTTTAAATTTATTATTTGGTGGGTAAATATTAATATTTTATTTTATTTAAATTTTAGGAAATTATTTAAAATTTTTCAGATTTTAGAAATTGGGTTCGATTTTCCAAAAAAATAAAACTTTGATGATTTTTAAAATTTTATTTAAAGATCACGTGGTAAAACTAAAAATATATTTGGATTTTACAAATTTTTCTAAGTTTTCTAAAATTTTTTCAAAATTTTTGGGCCTCGTTTTCAGTCCTAAGACAGAGTAAAAATTCAAAATTTTGTATCTTGAATCGGACCAGCCGAATTGGACCAGCCTTTTCTTTTTCTTCTTCCTCCTCTCGCGTGCGCCCGACGTTTCCTCCCTCTCCCGTTTTCTCTCTTCTCTCACCTTTCCTGGCCGCACCGCCGCCACCCCAGCCCTCCCCACTCGCCGGCGCGTAGCCCCAGCACCTCCCCACTGCCGGCCGACGCTCCAGGCTGCAAAAAATGACGAGCGAAGTTCCCCTCTGCACGTGCGATGCTTCACCTTCCCTGCCAAAATCCAGCCGATCCAGCCACCGTTTGGGCCGGGTCTTATGCCAAAACACATCTACACCTTAAGAGCTTTCTATAGACACCAAGAACACCAAAATCCATCGAGCGGTTAGCTCAATTTTTATCCAGGAAGTTTTAGCCCATTTCGATTTTTGGGCTAGATTTCTCGCAAACCGTGAACCCCACGAGAAAACTAAGAGTACCGGAGCTCTCCACTCGTCGAGAGCTTCACGGCAATATAAATTTTAAAATTTTCTAACATCGTTTTTCGGTGGGTCCCACAAAACTTCGTAGTATTTTTTCGAGCACTAAATGAGCTTAGAAAATTCCTTAAAAATTATGTACTAACCCCCGTGTTGTGGGCTTTGTGTAGATACCTTCAATTTACGGAAATTCAACGGTTGTCCAGGTCTATAAATTTCGGGCTAGACATATAGGCTACCGAAAAAATCTAGGAAATTGGGTCGAGATTTTGGCTACCCTACCGTTGTCAGACATCCCGAGTGCGTTCCAAAGGTCGGAATCTGCATAGGTAAACCCAAACCTTACTTTTTCTTAATTGTCTAATGCTTGAAATTGATTAAAAATCCATAAAATATTCGTGGTAAATCAAAAAATTATGATTCTTTTTGCATTAGCTTAGTAATATTGCTAAGGACCGCAGGGCAAAGTTTTAGAATTTTTAGAGCTTATTTGGGTAGTTCTTGCAAAAAGGGTCAATTATAAGGATTAAACTGTAATTTTACATATTGTGATTGATGACTGTTTGGATGGACCCAGAAGGGGCTGTATGATGTGATTGAGTTGTGGGTGTATGGTTTATGGATATAGAAGTGTGTTTTAAGCCATTTTGCAGATTGGGTAAGTCCTAGATATAAGGGAAACTCTGCCGGATTTTTGGCACGACTTAGGACATCTTTGGTCTTTTCTCAGTTTATATTGAGTAAAATATATTAAATAATTATAATAAAATTGTCAGGTGAGCCGGGACAGCCTTTCTCCTCCGCCCAGCCGCCACAATGACTTTGGTTGAGTCTGTGAGTAAAATATTAATTTTAATTGTAATTTCGATATTATTATATGTTCAAGCATGCTAATGCATCACTTATATGTATATATCTATGTAGTTAAATACTAGGTACATTTTATATTGCATCCTTAATTGATGGATTGCCATGGGTATTGTTTGTGGTAATTTGGAGCAGTGTGCGTGCGTTGACGTGTGTGTGGTATGGTATTGGATATGGACAGGACGGGTAGACATGGCTTGAGATCTTCATTGGGATCCGGTCCTTCGGGATAGACACGGCTTGAGATCTTCGCTGGGACCCCATATTTTGTTTATTAAGCGAAAGTCCGGCTTGAGATCTTCGCTGGCGGAGGTTGGATTAAGAGGGCTGTATAGGGGATCAGCTCCCGTATATGTATTGTTTGATGTTATCTGGTGTGTGAGTGCTCCAAATTGCTTTTTTGCTGTTATGATATGAAAATATTAACGATGTTGCATTTCACTCCACAGGGTGCATTAGCTTTAGATAGCTATAGAGATTATAGTTAAAATTGATATTTTACTCTCTGAGTCGAACGCTCACTCCTGTTCACCTATTTTTTTAGGATACAAGAGGTTTATTTTTGAGTTTTAACCTGTTCCCATCCCTCGTAGGTTGCCTATTTATGTTATGATATTATATAATTTTTATTTACTCCTAGAATTTCGCATGTGTTAGAAATATTTATTTGATTTGGGTCTGTAATATAATTGTCATGTTGGACCTGTAAACTTATTAAAAGCATGTATGTTAGACTGGATGAAAGAGCCGAGCTTCCATTTATTTTTATGGCATCATGATTAGATGGAGGGTGAGCTGAGCTCCCCATATGATTATATATTGTGTTTACAGGTCGGGTGAGTCAAAAACTCCCCGTTAAATGGTCAATTTTATGGTTGGACTCTATCCGGTTGAATTCTTGAAATTGGGCCCAAATGGGCCTTAGAGTTGGGTTGAGGAATAGTTAGGCTTACTACGAGCCTCGGGGGCTTTAGGCTGGCCCAAGTCCTAGTGCCGGTCCGGCCCATAGGTTGGGTCCTGACAATTATTTATAAATAATTTATTTGTGTTAATATATTTATCAATCTTATTTTTAAAATTTTTCTCTATATCATAAAAAAATATAAAATTATGTAAAATCTTATATTTTAAATAAAAATCAATAATATTGATACTTATTAATACGAGTATCCATAGTTAATTTTATCTAATAAAATTAAAAAATCGAATCCAAAATAATTAAAAATTTAATACTATATAAAACTATACTAAATTGAGTTTATTTTACTATTATATATACAAATTCTTAAGTAGTATTGGTAAAAATTTATATTTTTTATGCTAATTATGTATAATTTATAAAAAATTATATAATACTAAAAACTAATTAGTATTAATAAACTCATGTCATTATTGAAGATATTTAATATAAAAATATGTGAACTAATAAAATAATAAATAATTAAATTTATATGTTTATAAAACACTTATAATTATAAAAATAATAATAATTTTTTCATAATAAATTTTACCTCTATAATTTTTTTATTTTTATTATTATATTTTTATTTTATTAATTTAATTTAAAAATAATAAATATACATAAAATGTACATATTATAAAAAATTTATTATATTATTATAACAATAATAAATATATTATAATAATAATATATTTTGTAAAAAAAATTATATAAAAATATTGACGTTGAAGAAAAAGAAAAAAAACTAGCAAGTTTGCATAAAAGCATGGACAGTGTTGCCACTACATGGGAAGGTGAAGTGACATGGCAATGTTCAATTGGGCGATTCTTATCGTGTTGAAAATGTTGGCATAGAATGTTTTTGCTAAATACCCCACACTGTTAATTGTTAAAGGATAGGATAAGCAGTCTCCCATCTGATTGACACATGTTCAGTCTCACTACCTATACAATACAATCGGCGGTAATCTGCTTATTCAAAGAGCAATTATCCGATAAAACAATTTTACTCTTTCCCAATATATTTTATTCTAATTTCTCAATATTTAAAAAGATTTTTAGTGACTCAAGTTTATATAAATTTTAAAACTGAAAATATTTAAAATTAATTAAAAATTTTAAGATGATTGAAATAAGTCAAGCTCAAATATTATGAATTTCATATAAAGTTAAATATTAAATTGAGTTTTAATATTAAATTATTTTTACCAGTTCGACTCCAATAATGCATTGTATTATTATTATTATTATTATTATTATTATTATTAAATGTATACTGACAAAAGAGATAAATTTATGGTAATTTAATAAAATCATATTTTTAATAACTTTTGATTTAATAAAGTTTAATTGTATTTTATATTCAAAAATTATAAGATTATCGTGTGTGTATATATATATATATATATATATATATATATATATATATATATATATATATATATATATATATAGACACCCCACGTTTAACAAGATATATTAACAAGTAAATATAATTAATTAAAAATAAATTTTTATCCTCTCTTATTATTATTATTATTATTATTATTATTATTATTATTATTTACTATAACGGTCAAGCTCTAACCAGCTCTAACCACTAGAGGAATTGTCCTATAGGCGGAATAGAGAACTTCCCAGGAGGTCACCCATCTTAGGATTTCTCTTAAGCGAGCACGCTTAATCTTGGAGTTCTTCAAACTCTCCAAATCATTCCACCAAAAGGCGACTCTAGTGATTAGTTCCCCATTTTATATATCATTACTTTTTGAACCTAATACCATCTCCGTGCCTTACCGATGTAAGATTTGCCTTAGAGACCTTACCAATTGTAATAGTCAGGCTCTAACCACTAGAGGAATTATCCGCTTTGACCGTAAGGCTCACGGTTTTGTCCCATAGGTGGAATGTAGAACTTCCCAAGAGGTCACCCATCTTAAGATTTCTCTCAAGCGAGCACGCTTAACCCTGGAGTTCTTCTAACTCTCTACGTCATTCCACCAAAAGGCGCCTCTAGTGATTATTTCTCCCATTTTATATATCATTACTTTTTGAATCCAAGACCATCTCCCTACTTTATCGATGTGGGATTTGCTTAAGAGACCTTACCAATTGTAACGGTTAGGCTCTAACCACTAGAGGAATTATCCGCTTTGACCGTAAACCGCACGGTTTTATCCCATATGTGGAATGGAGAACTTTCCAGGAGGTTACCCATCTTAGGATTTCTCTCAAACGAGCACGCTTAACCCTAGAGTTCTTCCAACTCTCCAAGCCATTCCACCAAAAGGCGCATCTAGTGATTAGTTCATCCATTTTATATATCATTATTTTTTGAACCCAATACCATCTCCGTGCTTTGCCGATGTAGGATTTGCATAAGAGACCTTTCTCCTCCCCTTTCGAGACTCAGCTTTCTCGTTGAGGTTTGCCCCACCATCGCTCAAGAGGACACGCGAGCGGCTCCGATACCAACTTTATCACGACCCAAAATTCTGAGTCATGACTAGTGCATAATTTAAGTATTTTTAAATCATGCAAGTCTTATCAGAGTATTTTGAATAAATATATTATCACTTACTAATCCTAAAAATAGACAAAATCTAAATAAATAAAATACTGAATAAACATCATAAACATCCCATAAGTAAACTGCGTAGTCTCTTCAGATTTCAAATAAAAACTTAAACTGTTCAATAAACTAAACTAATTATTAGCCCGAGAAAATATGAATTCAGGCATACCATGAAAACAAATCAAAGATTGTCCATCTTTAGAAAATGGACTAAATATTTGGATCAGCTGTAAAATTCTACTGATCTGAAATAGATAACAGACAGAGAAAACGTGGTTTGAGCTAATACTCAGTGAATAATAATTATAGCACACAACGGAATAGAAACAGGCAGACGCTTGATTAATTTCACAATAAATTTTCTATTCAATAAAATCATGCTCATTCTATCAAAACCATTAATAAAATAATTTCATAAAACATATATACAAAAGAAATTCATTCAATAAAAATTTTATGGTACAGTGCACCGGTGTGATGATACCCCACATCACCAAGGCCAGATGGTAAGCGCGCTACCAGATATTAGATACATTCCCCCTCCTTCACAGATATCAATGCATATGATACTAATGCAAACCATAAACTGCAATGATGCATGACTCAACAATGCAACATAATATCGTGATAGTCTACACGGTGGAGCCAGATAACAGAAATAGATACTGGGCACAGGTACCAATTCAAAACAGAAAATCAATTTGTACAAATCAATCAAAATCAACAAAAAATTTCAAATAGCAAATAATAACTGATAGTGCAATTTCAATAGTTTATTTCAATAATTCCAGAGAGTCAATAAGATCAAATCAATTTCAAATAAATTCAGTATAATACATCAGTAAATTTTATAGTCAGATATTAATCAGTATAAAGACACTAAAAGCCTGTTCCCGGGATCTTAAATGCTCTAATACAGAGATAATTGACAAAATCAATTATTTAATCAAAATCAGAATAAAATTCAATAATAAAATAAAATTATAGAATCTCACATGTAAAATAATTGTTAAAATACTGATTTAAAATTTCATTTAATAATAATTTTAATGCTAAGAAATTTTAAAAGGGATTAAAACGGTGCCATATACTATAATTACAACTCACCTAGAATCTCCAAAATAATAACTAGATTCAATAAAAGAGAGATAATTTCAGCTGACAGAATAAATATTTGAATATCTTACAGATCCAAAATATAGCAAAACAAATTGATCAACTAAACTAATATGACAGATCCATTGTACATATATATATATATATATAATATTTTCTTTTGAAATCAAAGTTAATAATAATAATAATAATGAAATCAATCAAATTTTAGAAATTTGTAAAAGTAAAGCAAAGAAAAGAAAATAATAATAATAATAATAATAATAATAATAATAGCTTTAATCCACAATCAAAAAAATATATATATATATTTCGGCAGGGACGGAACCACGAACGAAGAGAAGATTGCCGTCCCTGCTCATCCATGCCAATATATATATATATATATATATATATATATATATATATATATATATATATATATATATTTATTTATTGATTGTTGATTAAAGTTATTATTATTTTTTTCCTTCTTTTACTTTTACAAATTTTTAAAAATTGATTGATTTCATTATTATTATTATTATTATTATTATTATTATTATTATGTAAAAGAGAAGATTGCGTGGTTCGGTCCTTGCTCATCCACGTGTGTATATATATATATATATATATATATATATTGATTGATTGTTGATTAAAATTATTATTATTATTATTATTATTATTTTCTTTTCTTTTTCTTTATTTTTATAATTTTCTAAAAATTGATTGATGTCATTATTATTATTATTGTTAACTTTGATTTCAAAATAAAATATTATATATATATATACAATGGATCTAAATTAATCAACTAAACTAATATGATTGATCAACTAAACTAATATGATATACCTATTGTATATATATATATATATAATATTTTATTTTGAAACCAAAGTTAATAATAATAATAATAATAATAATAATAATAATAATGAAATCAATCAATTTTTAGAAAATTGTAAAAGTAAAGTAAGAAAAAGAAAAGAAAAGAAAATAATAATACTAATAATAATAACTTTAATCAACAATCAATATATATATATATGATATATATATTTCGGTGTGGATGAGCAGGGACGGAACCACACAATCTTCTCTTTTACATATATATATGACACTACAGCTGAATAGTGTATCTGAAAGGAGAAATCGTACCCTATTAGATATGGTACGTAGTATGATGAGCTATACTGATATGCCAATATCCTTTTAGGGATTTGCATTAGAATCAGTTTTGCATATTATGAATAGGATTCCATCAAAATCAGTATCTTTCACACCTTATGAGATATGGCATGGAAGAAAACCAAGTCTTAAGCATGTTAATATTTGGGGTTGTCCAGCTTATATTAAAAAGCTGAACACTGATAAATTAGAAACCAGATCAGAAAATAGTTGATTTGTTGGATATCCAAAAGAGAGTTTTGGATATTATTTTTATTTGCCTGCATCAAAATCAGAGATGCCACATTTATTGAACAACAATTTGTTCAAGAAGGAGGCAAAAGAAGGCAAATAGAGTTAGAATTGGAGAATTTCGACCAACTAACAGATCAGATGGATATAGATCCATCTACTCAACCTACACCTATTGATGAAACATCTACAGCTATTCTTCTCAGAACAACCAGGATATCTCACCCACTAGTGAGATATGGTTTTCTTCATGAAGAAGAATAAGAGTTGTCTACTCATGAAGAAGTAGATCATGGAGATGATCCACTTACCTATGAAGAAGCTATATCAGATATAGACTCTTTAAAATGTATTGATGCTATAAAATCCGAGATTGATTCCATGTATAAGAATCAAGTTTAGGATATTGTTTGTAACACCCCTATATGCATAGCCTGGTACATTTTACTGTTACGGTGACCGATATCGGTCCGGACAATTAAGGGAATTAGAACAATGTCTAAGACATATAGATAAACCCTGAACTCAAATAATTAGTGATTGACAGATAGGTAAGTATAAATAAGAAAAACAAAGCATAAGAAGTTAAATGAGCCGGAAGTCACAGTGATGGGTGACCTTCCCGGAAAGTGACTGCGAAAGCCATCGTAACTTGAATTCTGAAACAAAAAATGTAACACCGCGGTCCTTAGGACTATTACGAATCTAGTGGAAAAGAAAAAATCACGAAAAAAAATTGTTAAGTAGGTCAAATAATCAGGTTAGGGATCCAAAAGAAATATCGAATAACTTGCAAACTGGATTGAATCAGCGAGGGGCAATTTGGTCAATTCACCCCTAGAGCTGATGCCTAACTTAACTGTCCAATAAAATCGAAAAAACAAAAATTTTGGGATCGAGAATTAAATTAAATAACTAAGGAAAAATAAAGGAAAAAAAAAGAAAAAGTTTATTACATCATGTGGATGACATCATTTGTGATGTCAAAATTAATTTTATTTTTCCCACCAATTTTGACTAAGTCAAAATCTATTATTTAAGACATAAAATACATTAAAATTAAATAAAAAAGTCCCTCTTTCTTCCCCAAACCAATTCGGCAGCCACCTCTCCTCTGCTTAGCCCACCATGGAAGCTTGATACAGGCTTTAAAACCCCTACTTAACCCTACTTTGTCTTCAAATTAATCTATAAAAATGTGTTAACTTCACTTGAGGAGGCATTTGAAGAAGAAAAAGAAAAGGAAAAAAGAAGTGAAGTGAAGAATTGAAATTCAAGTGGAGATAAGCAATTTAATTTGAAATTTTTAATTTATTATTTGTGTGTTTAGCTCAATTAACCTAAAACTCAACTTAAAAATCAAAAGAAAACTATTATAGGGGATTAATATGGAATTTAGCCTTGAATTGAATGAATTTGATGCAATTAAATGGTGGTTTAGGTTGAATTAAGTAGGCAGATATTAAATGTACACTTTAATTGAATTGAATTATACAAATGTGTAGTTAGGGTTCTTGAGCACGTGAAAATTTGGAGAAAAATTGGGAAAATGGTCAATTGATGCAATTGACCTTAATTGAGTTGAGAAATGGTCAATTGGGACCATTTGTGGTGTGTGTGAATTGGTAGAATGAGATTTCAATTCGGATTAGTTAGTGTTCATATTCTAGCAGCTTGACCTAGGTCTTTTTCAGGGAGTAAAACTGAAAATTTACCAACCCAATTGGTGTGAGACTAATTGGGGATGAAAACAGACACATAATGACACATTTTTTATTTAGAAACTATACCCAGAAAATGACCATAACATAGTAAACAATTAGGTCAAACCCGGGTGTAGTGCAATGCCACTGTACCAAAATGACCAAATGAACAGTGTACCATAACTTAGGCTATACAGGTCCAAATGACCTGCTTTTTGTGGCATTAGAAAGGTATGACATAGCACTACAACTTTTATGAAGAATACCAACCCAAATTCTGCCCAAAACCCAGTCATTTTGCCACCTAAATTAGTGGTCCAAAGCTGCCAGAACCAAAGTAGGTGCCCAGAAATCTGGGTTAGACTAATCCGGCCAGCTATGTTCAAATAGCCATATCTTGGGCTACAAAACTCCAAATGGAGTGATTCAAAAAGAAAATTAAAGCTAAGACAGTAAGGAACAAGTTTTATGAAGAATACTTTATAAAATTCTAACAACAACTTGACCAATAGAATAGTGCAAAAAGAGACATCAAATCTAAAAATTTGCAATTGGGCCTAGGAGATCTAAAATTTTAAGAAACAATCAAAACCAATAAATTAGGCACCCAAAATGTGGTATGTGGGTGTAATTAGATTTTTCATACCTATTAAGTATAAGAAAGTCAACATTTTAACTTGAATAGTACCATGAATAGTAACTCCGAAATGAAAATTTTCAAGAGAGTTAGTTTACGCATATTAAGACTATAATTGAGTATACATGAATTTAATTATTAGACTTATTGTGAGATAAGATACTGAAACACTGTAAATTATGTATTTTAGCTTAAAAAGACCAGGAAGGGATAAGGGACTGAGTCAAGGCCTAGAGGCGACTTATATCCGGTCTGTGCACAGTAATTTTTGTTTAAATATATGATTCTTGAAATTTTGATTTTTGAGTTAATTATGAATTTTATTGCCATTTATGATTGTGAATATGACTTTGGGAATTGACCAAATTTCTCACAAATTATTTGAATAAATTGTTTTGAATTGATTTTGTGTTCACACTTAGCATGACAATACCACATTATTCTTCCTCTATTTATGGGGTTGGATCATTTATTTTTCTCCCTCTCTGGCTTACCAATTGAGGTTGAGATCGGATGAGTACTCATTAGCTAGCTAGCCACCTCCCTCATTGATTTCGATTAGTGAGGTTGTAGATTACTTTGTCATAGTGTACAATACGATATTAATCGAAAATTTTGTATCATGGCTTAAGTTGTATATAAATTGGCAACACTATGTTTATTAATTTGTTTGACAAAAACTGTGCTATAATGAGCTTTGAAAAATTGTGAAATGTGATTACGAGATTTTTAAATTGTGAATTATTCATAAATGTTTTATATTACGCATTTTACATATTATTGTGTACCATTGAGTATTTTTATACTCAACGATAGCTCTTTTTGCTATCGCAGATAGAGAAAAGGAAAAAGTAGCAAAGTGAGCTGCTGATTGTGGGGACTATCCAGAGACTTTTATATGGGTATTTGATTATACCCTTGTAATTTCTTGATGTAAATAATTTTGTAGTCATATGTACTTTTGTAACTGAGCAGTTGTACAGTTAATATGTAATACTATTATCTTTTGGATTTTTATGTCTATAAATCTAACTGCAAATATAATTTTTTTTTTATTTTGAATGCATTGTGCATAGCTTAATTTGAACTATTTGAGATAAAATTTTATTTTGAATTATGGAGAATGATGATAATTGTTTTGATTTGAGTTTTAGTGGTTGAATTGGTGAAGTGTATTATTATTGGGAGTATTTTTTTACAGGTAAAATTTTTTATTTTTCTCAATTACTGCCAGCACTCAACCGAAATATTTCCAAAATTTGCAGAAAAATAAAATGGACAACAATTTTAACTAGCTTTTAATCTTCAATTAAATGTTTTTAGCTCCTGCCAAAAATGCTCACTACTTTCAAAAAGTAAGAAAATGGTTTTAAAATCCCTTGTAGTGTACTTAATGAATTATCGATAGGTGAAGTTCGGTAGTTTATTAGGTATTCTACAGGATCATATTATGCCTTACAGAGGGGTAAGGTGTGACATTGTTGACCCACCTGAAGGTATTGTACCTATAGGGAACAAATAGGTTTTCAAGAAGAAAATTGGTTCTGATGGAAAGGTAGAGACCTATAAAGTAAGGCTAGTAGCGAAAGGGTTTCGCCAAAGGCAAGGAATCGACTATGAGGAGACTTTCTCGCCTGTTGCCATGTTTAAATCAATTAGGATTCTATTAGCAATAGCTGGATACTATGATTATGAGATTTGGCAGATGAATATCAAAATAGCTTTTCTTAATGGATACATTGAAGAAAATGGAACAACCTAAGGGTTTTTGAATCCCAAGATGGTTCCAAAGTGCACAAGCTAAAGCGATCCATTTATGGGTTAAAACAAGCTTCGAGGAGTTGGAATATCCGTTTTGATGAAGCAAGTCATTTGGTTTTATAAAAAATGAGGATGAGCCATGTGTATATAAGAAGGTTAGTGATAGTGCTGTCACTTTCCTTGTCTTATATGTGGATGACATTTTGTTGATGGGTAATAACACAAGTATGTTGACAGCTGTGAAGGTATGGTTGTCAAATACATTCTCCATGAAAGACTTAGGGGGGGCAACCTATATTCTTGGGATTCGCATCTATAAAGATAGAGCGAAAAGAATAATTGGTTTATCCCAAAGTCTATACTTGAAAAATGTGTTAAAGAGGTTTAACATGCTTAATTCCAAGAGAGGATTGTTACCAGTGAGACATGGTATCCACCTTTCTAAAGAGATGTCTCCAAAGACACCTGAAGAAAGAGAAAAAAAATGGCCAGGATTCCATATACTTTGACTATTGAAAGTTTGATGTATGCAATATTGTGTACTAGACCGGATATAGCATATGTTGTTAGTTTGATTAGCAAGTATCAATCCAATCTAAGTTTGGAACACTGAATAGCTGTTAAGAATATCTTTAAGTACTTGAGAAGAACTAAGGATTTATTCTTGATATATAGAGGTGGTGACTTGTAATTGGATGGTTATACTGATTTTAATTTCTAATTAGATATCGATGATAGAAAGTCTACCTCTGGGTTTGTGTTCATTTGTAATGGAGGTGCAGTCAGTTGGAAGAGTTCCAAACAGAGCATGACTGCTAATTTCACTATAGAGGTCGAGTATATTGCTTCATCAGATACTGCAAAAAAAGCTGTTTGGATATAAGGAACCCCGGTCTCACTAGAAATCCAAACACATAGAAAGGTGCTACAATATTATCAGAGAGACAGTTGGGCGAGGCGATATAGCCATGCAGAAAATAGCATCAGCTGAAAATTTAGCTGATCCATTCACTAAGCCTATGTCACAAGCTTAGTTAAATCGACATCTTGAGAATATGGGTCTAAGGTATTGTAATGAATGACTCTAGTGCTAGTGAGAGATTGTTAGTAGTATGCCCTAGAGCATATCATTTAGTATGTATCTTGTACATATTTCATTAATAAAAAGGCAATTTCACTTTTTCGTTTACATAATATATTTATGTGTAATAGAAAAGGTCCATTAATATTTTATTAGAAATTCTATTCTTAAATTATTAAGAATATGAGTGACAGTATTTCTAGCACAAAGTATCATAAATTGGTTCACAATCGAGGATACTTCACACAGGACATGACTTATCCAGAAAGATTGTATTCATGTTTGTTCCCAAGGTATTTAAATGAGATATAAATAAGATGGAATGGTGAGTCTCATGCCATATAACAAACATGATAGGCACTTGTACATGATAAGTAGGCCGAACCAGTGACACTTATGACAAGCACATGGAGTTTACTCTTGTCAATGCATTGTCATAAATGATATCAGTGCATATAATCTTTAGACCTGAGATAACACAGTTATCTTATATATATGTGGTTTGAGCTTGATACTGCTTTCATACTTGTACTATGTATCGGTATATGAGCATGTGTTGGCTCCTATTAGTGTTATATAGAGGTAGGTGTTGATCAAGATGGAATCTGTTACCCTAAGTAAATAGGGATAAAATCCTTCTTAATGTTTCACATTCCTGGCCAGGACAGACAGATTTAATCAGAAAAGAGTTTCTGATGAGAAAATCTTTTCAATAAAGAATTAGAATTAAAAGAGAACATAATATTCATAGCAAATGAGGTTTGACATAAACTATGACTCCAGCTCGAATTGAGATTTTGTAATAGAGAGATTCTAGTGCATGGTAACATATGATAAAAGGTTTATTTAAGGTATTCCTTATTACTGATTGGGTGGCCATGACATGCTATGCTAGGTGTTAACCATGGTCTATGAGATGCCTAAAATGACTTAGAGAAATCATTTATGGTAAAAAAGAGTTCTGATGATATTAAGAGTTAATATCATATCTCATTGCCAATTAGTGATGAGCCTAGTGAGTCACACACATACACAAGTAATCACCAAGTTAAATGAGATTTAATTAATTAGTTAAAGAGTTTAATTGATTAATTAAATAGGATTAGTTTGCAATTAGATTGCAAAGTCCCTAGCATGACTTGAAACCAAATCTAGGTTATTGGATGTATAGTATAAGTTAAATTTATATTTAAAGTGTTTAAATATAAATTTAATTATGATAAATTAATTAATAGAGATTAATTAATTAATTTATATTTGATATAAATTGAGTAGAAGAGAAGAAATAATTATTTTGGGTTGAGAAACACAAGGGTAATTTGGTCATTTCACAGGGTAACATGTGGCACCATGAGATAGTGACACATGGCACTATATAAGCTTGTCATTTGTCTTCTAATCATGTAAGATGATCAAAGTCAAGATTAAACCTAGCTTTGACAGTTGGCTTAATGTGATTAGGTCAATTAAAATTAAGGTGCAATCAGAAGATGACATGTGGCAAGGGTTTTAAGTGATAACCTAATTATATAATGTGATGTTATGAAAGAAAAAAAGAAAAATTTGATTATTCTCTCATATGTGCCGCCACCTCTAAGCCTATCTTCTCTTCTTCTTCTTCTCTTATCAATTCAAAGAGAGTTACCCATATTTTCTTGAATTAAAATTGCTGAAAATTGTTTCTAGTGTCCTATATATATCTACAACCTCTCTAAAGGTAAATCCTGATTTTCTAATTGGTTGGAAAGGCTTGAGAAGCTGTTCAAGGGGCTGCCATTGGTAATTTTGGTGTGTACAAGCTAGAGGGACAACATTTGGGGTCCTAGGTGCTTCATAAAGGTACCAAACACATCTACAGTGCATCAAAATGTTAGTGCACATGTTCTTAAATTAATATAGGGTTCTAATAAATTAATCTGTTAATTCAAAACTCTTAAATGACAAATGTATATCCTAATACATATTAAAAGGGTTTTAATATGCAATTGAACATTAAAATAAATTAGGTAAATAATGAATCTTGCATGATGCATGAGACCCTAGAAGAAAATTTTTGAATTCAATGTTCTAATCTAATAATTTTCATCCTTATTTGATCTTATTGACTCTATGAAATTATTGAAATAAACTATTAGAATTGCACTATCAGTTATTATTTGCTATCTGAAATTTTTTGTTGATTTTGATTGATTTGTACAAATTGATTTTCTGTTTTGAATTTGTACCTGTGCCCAGTATCTTTTTTTGTTATCTGGGCCCACCGTGTGGACTATCACCGTCTTAGGTTGTATTGTCGAGTCATGCATCATTGCAGTTTATGGTTTGCATTAGTATCATATGCATTGATATTTGTGAAGGAGGAGGAAGGTATCTAATATCTGGTAGTGCACTTACTATCTGGTCTTGGTGATGTGGGGTATCATTACTCTAGTGCACTGTACCATAAAATTTTTATTGAATAAATTTCTTTTGTACATATGTTTTATGAAATTATTTTATTAATGATTTTGATAGCATGAGCATGATTTTATTAAATAAAAAATTTATTGTGAAATTAATCAAGCGTCTACCTGTTCCTATTCCATTGTGTGCTATAATTATCATTAACTGAGCATTAGCTCAAACCACGTTTTCTCTGTCTATTATTTGTTTCAGATCAGTAGAATTCTGCAGCTGATCCAAATATTCAGTCCATTTTCTGAAAACGGACAATCTTTGATTTGTTCTCATAGTATGTCCAAATTCATGTTTCCTCGGGCTAGTAATTAGTTTAGTTTATTGAACAGTTTAAGTTTTTATTTTAAATCTGTAAAGACTCCACAGTTTACTTATATGATATTTATGATATTTATTCAGTATTTTGTTTATTTGAATTTTGTCTACTTTTGCGATTAGTAAGTGATAATATATTTATTCAAAATATTTTGATAAGACTTGCATAATTTAAGAATACTTAAATTATGCGCCGGTCATGGCTTAAAATTTTGAGTCGTGACATTTACACAAAACAAACTAGAATCAAATTTCAATACATCCATGAGAAAAGAGAGAAGTGAGAACCCCATACTCTTGGCAATCATGCATAGAAACAGCAGTCCTTGCGATACAAAAGAAAAGGACACAATGTTAAGCTTATGAATAAGAGCCTTAATATCAACAACTATACTACCAAAATATGAATGATCCATGGAAGTCCCATGGACAGCCTGAACAAGCAATAAACAGTCAGATTCAAGAATGAGATGATGAAAACCTTGGATCTTCAACCATGAAAGAACCTCCCTGGCAGAGATTATTTCAGCATGTTGAGGAGAAAGTTGGCTCACCAGAGACTGGAATTTTCCTCCCTGAAAAACACAATGGTGGTCTCTTAACAGCCATCCAATGTCCACCTTACCCGAAACCAAATCCAATGATGCTGCTGCATCGAAATTACATTTTAAAAAACAGCACTTGTAGGCTTATTTAACAATTTACGAAACAGATGGAATAGTAGATGATGCAGCAGTTGATGTGGTTTCGATTTAAAAAGGCCAAATGAAAGAAAAAAAAAACTTTGCAACATTTTTTATTTATTAACTAAATCTTTTAATTTGATCAATTTAATATCAAATTTTTACATTAATTGTAATTTTAGTAATTAGCTTAATTTGATGATTTAATTGATAAAAATAATTTAAATATCTTCTTCTATTATAAATATTAGTCAATTTTTTAAAATTTTTTATTATTTTAGCAATTATTTTTAAAATTATTTAAAATATCATTTTACAAAATAAAAAAATTATTTAAATTAATTTCCTTCTATAATAAACATACATATTTTATAAATACATATAATTTTTAAAGTTAAAATTAATTTTTTGTCATATTATTTATATTTATTTAATATTTAAATTATTGAGGTTTTTTCTTCATTTATTATGCTTTAAATATGAGATAAGATTAGATAAAGTGAACTAGAAATATAAATAGAAAGGAAAAAATTCTAAATAAAGAAAAAAATATTATTTTATTAATAAGATTTTACTAAAAAAATTTATGAAAGAATTAAAATTATTGAAAAAATTAATAAAATTAATAAAATTAGCTAAAATTAATTATGAATGAAAATACTATATGGAGTGAGTAATGAGTTGTACTAACATGCACCAGATGTACTAAAGTGTTCTTGTATTTGGTCCACAAGCACCAGCGCAAGTGCCGACGATGGCCTATACATTTTGACTAATTCATCATAACCGTCCGATTAAGTTCCCCACTTGGTCTACCACAGGTGGCCCCCACAGGAAACATTTCATTTTTTTTTTCATTTTATTAAAGGCCACGTGTTCTTTGCCATATAGTTTTACTAGCATAATAGTTATACGTATGGATAATTTATAATTTTTATTTTTTAATTTAATTTTTAATTATATTTTAAATAAATAAATTATTATTATTAAATTAATTTTAAATTAAAATTTATTATTTATTTAATTTAATTTAAATAAATTTTTATTTATTATAATAATAAATTTTTAATTAATTTATATTACAATTAATTAAAATACTTATTTAATTTTTTATTAAGAGTAATTTTTATAATTATTTTATTGAAAATGTAATTAAAGTATTTTATTTTAAAAATAATTTAAATTTCATAAAATTTTTATATTTTATCTCTATAAATTATAAAAAATATATTAAATTAATAAAAAAATAATATTATTTTAAAAACATATAAATATAATTTTTTTTGTTATTAATATAATAAAAAATTATCAAATTGTCGATGATAAATTGAATTATTTAATTTCAGTAATAATAAAAATACATAATATTATTATAAATTAAAAATAACATTTTATTATATTATTTTCAAAAGTACTACATCTAAATGTAAATTTTTTTATTAATCTCAATTTTTTTATAAAATAATTATTTGATAAAAATAGTTATCACTTTACATAAATTTATAATATAAAATAAATACATTTCATGAAAGTTATAATTTTAAAATGTCATAATTTTTTATTATTAAAATAAATATTATAAATACATACTATTTTTCAAAAGATAGATTTCATGATTATAATATTGTAACTTTAATTGTTCTTAATCATTTTTATTTGTAACTAAATTTTTAATGTTATTATATTTATAATTTATCTTTAAAATTCTACTTCTATATAAAAATATAGTTAAGAGATAATTTATGCATTAAGATATAAATATTTATTAAAATTTAAAAATAATTTTGATGAAAATTAATTATAATAAAATATAGATAATCAAAATATTAATTATAATCTTATTCGATACATAATTATAATGAAATAAGATATTTAAAATTTAAGAAATATTAAATAAGAAAATTTAAAAAATTAATAATTAAATAAATATTAATTATATATATTTAAATAAATAAATTTTGAGAATGATAACTAATAATTTTGAAATAAATAATAAAATATAAAAAATATTTAAGCACATTTAGGTTAAATAAAAATATTTGGTGAAATAATAGTACTTAATATATATAAAAAATCTCATATGATACTATATTGACAAACAAATAAAAATTATTTAAATAAAAAAATAATTTATAATTAAATATTATTTAATTAAAAATTGGTAAAAAAATATTTAAATTCAATTTTTTAAAAGTAAAATATTTTTTATTTACTTTGTCATTTTAATTAAATGGCCATAAGTTGGCCATAATGATGATGATAATAATGACGATAATGATAATAATAATAATAATAATAATAATAATAATAATAATAATAAGTATTAATTAATTTTAAAAAATAAAATATTAAATTATTAACATAAAAAATAATATATACTAATTATAAATAAGTTCAATCTTTATATTTTAGTTTTATAACTTTTATGGATGTACTTTTGTCTCTCAAATTTCTTAATAAATATTTTATAATAAAAAATATAACAATGCAATAAAAATATTTGTTAAATATATGAAATAGTTTAATATTGAATTATATGATAGTTGATTATTAGATTACAAATTAATGATTAATTTTTTTTAAGCTAATAACCATCAACAATTTATTATTATTATTATTATTATTATTATTATTATTATTATTATTATTATTATAAAGGGTAACATTTGGTAAATAATGTTTTTACAAAAATAAATTTATAAAAAAATAATATAAATAATTTTTAAATATTATATTTAATCATAAAATATCTTAATTTTTAAAAATTAAAATAAAAAAATAATTTAAATCATAAATATTAAAATAATATTGTAAATAATAATAATTATAAAAGAAATAAAAAAATAATAATTAGTATTTATAAAATAATATAAATAATTTATAAATATTACATTTAATTACTAAAAATTTTAATTTTTTAAAAAATAGTAATTTAAATCATAAATGATAAGATAGTATTATAAATAATAATGATGATTAAAAGAGAAATAAAAAAAATTAAATAATAATTAATATAAAAGATAGTATTTATGATTAATTATGAAATTATAAATTAATAGTCATTGTTCCTTAAATTAATGGTAATCAATTACTTTTATTATTATTATTATTATTATTATTATTATTATTATTATTATTATTATTATTATTACATATGATAAATAATATTTTATATAAATGAATTTATAAAAAAATAATATAAATCATTTTTAAGTATTATATTTAATAATAAAATGTCTTAATTTTTTAAAAATAAGATTTTAAAGAAAATAATATTTTAACTAATAAATGTTAAAGTAGTATTATAAAAAATAATAATAATTAAAATAAGAATTAAAAATTAAATAATAATTAATATTTACATAATAATATAAATAATTTATAAATATTGTATTTAATTACAAAATGTCTTAATTTTTAAAAAATTAAATTTTAAAAAAATAATAATTTAAATCATAAATTTTAATGTAGTATTTTAAATAATAATAATAATTAAAAGATAAATAAAAAATTAAATAGTAATTAGTATAAAATATAACACTTATAGAAAATGACACGTGATAAATTTTTTAAGGAAAGAGTTACATGTTATTTTTCTGTGAATACATTCCTATTTTATATATATATATATATAAATGATTGTATTTAGAAAATTAAATTATATAATAATTGTATATTACGACTTTCAGGAAATATAGAAAAATAGTCATCAATAAATTTAATTAAAAATTACCAATAGATATAAATATGATAGATTTAAATCTTACATCCTCTTGAATTTGTTTTATAAAAATATAAACCACTTATTTATCGGAAAGTGAAAATATAACATATATAAAATTAGTATATATTTTTATTAGGTAAAATTAATAATTAGTTCAATTAATTCTTAATTTTTCCTTTCTCTAATTAAATTAAACATTTCAGGTATTTATAATAATAACAACAATAATAATAATTATTTATTATAGTATTAAAGTGTAATAATTAAATGATTTATAACTTATATATGCATAATTATAAAATTAATAACTTAATAATAATTTAAAGAAATTATATAATTAATTAATAAAAAATAAAACTTCAAGGGCAGGTATGCATATATATATATAATTTTTTTAAATAATAATAAAATAATATAATATGATTAATATCAATATTAATTATTTATTAATTATACTATAAAAAATATTTAAAAAATAATAAAATTTAAATATTAACATAAATTTCTTATTTTTCATTACTATGAAAATAAAATTTTATTTCATTTTTTCATAATTTATTTTATATATATAATATTCAATATATAATTAAAAATATATTTTTATTATGTGTTAAAGTAAAATAAAATCAAAGTAAATTAAAATTTATTAAATATATAAAAAATAGAGAGAGGGTAAATTAATTATTTAACTCTATGTGATAGGATGACAAAATATTTAACTTCATGTGATAATTTTTGTAATATAATTCTAAATTATTTTATTAATTTTAAGATGCATAATTCTTAAATTTTTATAATTAAATGAAATAATAAACAACTTAAAAATTTTTAAATGAGAAATTTATAAATTTTTAAAATATATCTGATATTTTTAATTAGTTAGCAATAAAAATTATGGTGATAATGGTAATAGTAAAGATATTTAAAAAAAATTAGAATTAAATAAAAAATGAAATTAAATACTTAATATAAAAAATAATAATTACTTACATTAATTATTATAATTATAAATATAATAATTTTTATATAGTAAATGCCACGTGCCAGACTAAAATTTAGAATGCCACATAGTAATAGTAAGAGAAAATTTCTTTACTTTATATATATATATATATATATATATATATATATATATATATATATATATATATATATATATAATTAGTATATGTAGCAATGCAATAAATTCAATTTAATATTGCCATTTGACATAAATGTATTAGTTATAGAATCTTATGTGACAATTTAGGAAAAAATTTGAATATTTTAAATATTTTCACATAGCATAAATATTAAAATTTTAAAATCCTACCTAATAGCAACAGGAGAAAATGTGTCTGTTTTATATATATATATATATATAGAGAGAGAGAGATTAATAGCTCCAATAAAAAAAAATGACAATTGGAATATGGCTTAAAATATGGTCAATAGCAATCACTATCAAAAAACTGATTTTTAAAGACTCTGTTAAAAAAAAAAAAAGATTTTTAAAGATATCTTTTGTTTGGTATGTTTAACTAATATATTAAACTAATCATTATTAACAATAGCATAAGGTTAATAATAATTAGAAAAATCTCTTGGCAATTAAACCTTGATAATGAAATTTTGATTGAGGCATGTTCTTAAGATAATTGAAACCCGTCGTTCAGCATTGACTTATCCCGTAATATGATTAAGTTTAATGATTATTGAGCAAACAACTCTCCATCTTTTCAAGCAAAAACCATTTTCTTCTGCATGTACTTTGTTTATAGGTGTGAATGTCGAGTCTCCCTTGTTTTTCCTATCCGAGAAAATGTGTTGACTAAATCACCCACATTAAAATTAATCACATTTATTACAAATATAAACATTTTTTTTAATTATAAAAATATAAGCATTAAGTGTGATCAATTTTTTTTTTAAACATGATTTCATTAAAATCTGATAAGATTATAACAAATATAATTAATAAATATTACAGACAATCTGAATAAAATTTAGTTAGAACACATATTTTCGTAGAAGGAGAGTAATATAAGATTTTCATTAACACTTTAAATACTAATGATTTGCGAATCAAATTTCATGTCAATAAGTTTCTTTCTCTTTATAGCTTCAAATTTACACTTTTAAAGAAAATATAAATTTATATAAAAAATTTAATAAAAATCTTTAAAAAAATAAGAGAAAAAAAATTTCATAGAATGAGATCTCCATAAAAACACTTATTTATGAAGATTTTTAAAATTAAAAGGATAAGAGAAGGTGGTTAATGGCTAAAATAACCAAAAGCCACCCTCCTCGAACTAAGAAAAATGGTGGAAAGAAAGAAAATGAAAGAAGGAAGCAAAAAGAAGAGAGAGAGGGAAGGGAGCCCAATCTTCTAGAGAAACATACGATGAAATTAGTAAAATATATATTATATATATACATTGACAATAATAAATAATATCCTAACAAATTGTGCTTTGAATCTCCCACAAAAGTGGCCAAATCACCCTTCTTTCCCTATCATCTCCCATCCTAACCCTTTATCCTCACCCACCCAAACCACCAACCCCCCGCGCTAACCACCCAACCCCCCCCTACAAAATTCCGAACCCATTCTTACAAGCCTCTTACTTGGAAAATCGTCTTCAAATTAAATACCAAAGACATCTCCATAGATAGCTTATGCAAGTGCTCATTTAATTCGGCAAATATTTTACTTATATTTACTCAACTCTTTATACGTTATTTCATCCAAAACCACGCTATTGAAGTGAGGAAAAAGGTCTATGAGCACATTAAACTATTCGGATTTGTACCAAGTATGGTTAGATCTAATTAGCTTCTAGAAATGTATGGAAAATGTGATTGTTTATTATAGAATGCTCATATATAAGATGTTCGTTGGAATGACAGAAAGGGACTTGTATTCATGGAATGTTTTGATTTTTGAGTATGCTAAAATAAGGGTTACCTTAGGAGCCAGGAAAATTGTTTGATAAAATGCATGAAAGGGACAATTTTTATAAGACAAATAGCTTTGTTATACTTCTACTCTAAACGCTTAAGAAGTGGGATCTTAAAATTTTAATTTTTCAATCCACCAATATATGATTTTCTTGGATACTTTCCCCTTACAAATCAACCTAAACATTCCATTTCCTTCATTTTTTTTCTTTCTTGCACGAGTAAAAATTAAAAAAAAAAGAAAGATGTGAAACTTTGGCTGTGAATTCCTAATGGACGGGAATGTATTATAAGCGGGTCATTTTAGCCTGCGCTTGGGCTGATTGGCAACGTCTCTAAATTTCTCAGCCCAAAACTCGGCACAGCCTTTATCTCTCCTCAAATTTTATCCGCTCCCAAACAAGAGAGAAGAAATGAGCGGCCTTTCAACACACCCGTTAATTCAGTTGAAAATCCGTCCCCAATTTCGCTCCAAATTTAGCAGAAAATCCGTAACCATATATGCTCGAATTGACAATTCTCAAACGTCACAAGATCAACAGCAGGAACTCAATCTTTCTGTTCTTCGCTTCACATTTGGTAATAAAGAAAAAAAAATCCCCTCTTTTGTACTGATTAGCTGCTTGCTCACTCGTAAATTCAGTTAAATTATTATCTACTGAGGGTTCTAGGTATACCTGGATTGGACGAATCGTACTTGCCCCGATGGATAGGCTGCGGGTTCGGCTCGCTTCTGCTATTGAACCATTTTCTGGGTTCCAATTCTGCCACCAGCCCGCCACAGCTGGTTAGCTGGTTTTGTTTTGTGGTTTTTATTTTTCTTTCTTTATTCTTTAATAGTTATTATTGGGTTTTTGGATTCTGGTGCAGAGAACGGAGGCTTTGGGTCTTTCGTTAGCCGCATTCTCAATTGCACTTCCTTTCTTTGGAAGATTTCTCAAGGTGATTTTTTGTTCTGCTTTATGTAGTTTGAGCTTGATTTATTGTTCCTATTGTTATTTGATTTTGGATATAACTCGTTTTTTTATTTTATAAATTCAATTAGAGGCTGATATATTTTAGATAAAGAAAGACCAAACATGTGTCTTTTTAAAGTATAAGTTGCATTTACAGTGGTTCCTATTGGGCATTCTGGTAAGGCATCCTTTGTTATGCCAGCAACCGAGAAACAGAATTTTACACCGTCGAGATTTTTTTTTTTTTTTTCTGCGGCACCAATGACTAGTAGCTGCTCTACATTTTTGTTGGCCTAATGTTTTGTAAAATATCACAGGGTGCTACTCTAGTGGATCAGCCAGCTCTTCCTCAAGGCGCTGAGCAAATATTTGTGATGTCAGAGAATATTTCCAATACTCAGAAGGAGGACTTGGCTTGGGCAACCTATGTTTTATTGCGAAATACAAATACCATTGCTGTGGTATGTCCTCTGGTAATCATTATGAAATTGAATTAAACCCAGCCTTGCATTTGAATGTGGTTTTGTGTTGACTAAGGTAGTGTTTAGTATAAATGAATTTTATAAAATTTTGTGGAATTTATTTGTAAATCTAAAATTTTAGTGTTTGGTTTAAATGAAAATTCATTTGCAATTCTTAATAATCAATTCTATGGAATTTATTATAACTAAACAAAATTTCATCAAAATTGATAGAATTTGCAAATGAATTTCAAACTTAAAATCATATATATTTCAAGTGACAAAATTATCCCCTTATGATATATCATTTTATTTATTCTAAGCACAAAATTTATTTTATTTGAAATGAATTTCATATTTAATATGAAATATACCAAATATAGTTAATTCATTTGTAAATGAATTCTACCATAGAATTCATTTGCAAATGAAATGAATTTTACCATAGAATTGAACCAAACAAAGTCTAAATCAGAAATAAATACAGTGCTACTCTCATTTTTGAATAACCGGTGACTATTGTCTTAATTTCTCAGTTGATATCAATTCAAGGGGAACTATGTGTTCGTGGATACTGGAGCACTCCAGATAATTTATCGAAAACTCAACTACTCGATTGGTTTAAGAGGCAGATTGAAAATATTGGCTTGTTTGACCTGAAGGAAACTCTCTATTTTCCACAGATTTCAGGTAAAATATAAATATTCCCTTCTTTTGGAAGAGAATATTGTAGCGTATCAAAGTGGGTCTCCTTGTTTTAGATGTGTTGGTTAAGAATGGGCATGGTAGTTTAAGTATATATCTCTTTACTGGAATTTTTCTGTATGTCCAAGTAAGCTTCAAATGAAGAAGATTAGTAGATCAAGCGTCAAATTGAGATTTAAATCGAGAATCAAAATCTTCATTTTGTAAATTGAAATTGGAGAATCAAATCGCAAGATTTGATAACAATTCTCAAAATTAATTAAAAAATATATGTTTTAAAATAAGTAAAAAAAATCACAATAACATATTTTGATAAATACAAAATTATCATTTAGCTAATTAGAAGTACACTTTATAATAGAACAATATATTCTTATTGTGTTATATAGTCTATCTTATAAGTTATGAATTCTTGAATTATAAACAATGATTATCATTGTGTATATGTTAAAACTTAAAATCTCATTTAAATTTAATCAAATAATTAAATAATAAAAAAGAATTGTTTAAGTAAAGAAAGAGGCAAAAAAGGCAGTTAGTCAAGCAAGAGCGCATGAACAATTCAAGTAAAATTAGAAAAAATAGTGTAGCTCGAACAAAGTGGTGGGAGTTCAAAGGAGTAAAACAAGTGAAGTTCAAAAATGAGCTTCTTGAATCCGAAGTATGGAAGCTGGATGTGGAGGCCAATGATATGTGGATACAGATGGCTTCAAAGATTAGAGAAGTAGCTAGAAAAGTACTTGGAGAGTCTAGAGGACATTGACCACCCTCAAAAGAGAGATGGTGGTGGAATGAGGAAGTACAAAAGGCAGTAAAGAGAAAGAGGGAATGGTATAAGAAATTACCTAAGTGTGATAATAATGAGGCATATGAACAGTACAAGATAGTAAAGAAATAGGCAAAAAAGACAGTTAGTTAAGCAAGAGCGCAGGCCTTTGAAAAGTTATATGAGAAACTTGGAATTAAAGAAGGGCAGAAAGATATTTATAGATTAGCAAGGAGGAGAGAAAAGAAATGTCAAGATCTCAATCAATTTAGGTGCATTAAGGATAAAGAAGGAAAAGTATTGGTGAAAGATGAGGACATTAAAGAAAGATGAAGAAATTATTTTGATGATCTCTTTAACAATAGTCAAAGTGGTAATAGCGTGAATATAGACAACAGAGCAATAGAAAAAAATGTGAATTATACTAGAAGGATTAGATCTTTTGAAGTAAAGGAAGCACTTAAGAGAATGAAAGTGGGTAAAGTCTGTGGACCCGATGGAATGCCAATTGAAGTGTGAAAGTGTTTGGGAGATATGTGAGTGGCATGGTTAACTAAATTGTTTAATAAGATTCTAAACTCAAAGAAAATGCCTGATGAATGGAGGGGGAGTATTTTAGTACCTATTTTTTAAAATAAGGGAGACATACAGAGTTGCTCAAACTATAGGGGAATTAAACTCATGAGCCATGCTATGAAGTTGTGGGAGAGAGTTGTGGAACACCGACTACGTCATGACACTTCTATCTCTCCCAATCAATTTGGCTTCATGCCCGGTCGTTCAACTATAGAAGCGATCTTTCTCATTAGAAGCTTGATGAAGAAATATAGAGATGTAAAGAAAGATCTATACATGGTTTTTATCGATTTGGAGAAGGCTTATGATAGTATTATAAGAGATGTCTTATGGAGAGTGTTAGAACAAAAGAGGGTATCTATTAGGCACATACAAGTGTTAAAAGATATGTATGAAGGAGCAACTACTATTGTGCGTACAGTGGGAGGGGACACAAGAGATTTTCCTCTCTCAATTGGATTACACCAAGGTTCAACTGTAAGCCCTTATCTTTTTATATTAGTTTTAGATGAATTGACGAAATATATATAAGAGAGTATCCCTTAGTGCATGATGTTTGCAGATGATATAGTTCTAATAGATGAGACACGAGAAGGAGTCAATAGAAAGCTAGAGTTTTGGAGAAGTACTCTAGAGTCAAATGGTTTTAAGTTAAGTAAAATGAATACAGAATACATGCATTGTAAGTTCAGTGAAGGCTGAACTGGTGATAGGGAAGGAGTTAGTTTGGATGGAGTGGTACTGCCCCAAAGTAATCACTTTAAATATCTTGGCTCAATTCTTCAAGTAGATAGGGGATGTGAGGAGGATGTTAGTCATAGGATTAAAGCCGGATGGTTGAAGTGGAGAAGTGCAATGGGAGTTTTATGTGATTGCAAGATTCCTAATAAGTTGAAAGAAAAATTTTACCGTACAGCCATACGACCGGCCATGTTATATGATAGTGAGTGTTGGGCACTGAAGGAGTCGTATATGTCAAAGATAAGAATTGCGGAGATGAGAATGTTAAGGTGGATGAGTGGTCATACTAGATTAGATAAAATCCGTAATGAAAGTATTAGAGAAAAGGTAGGAGTGGTGCCAATTGAAGATAAGTTGAAAGAAGGGAAATTGAGGTGGTTTGGTCATGTGAAGCGTAGACATACGAAGGCTCCAGTTAGACAAGTAGAGCACATTAGGTTAGAGGAGAGAAAGAAAAGAATGGGTAGACCTAAACTGACTTGGAGGAAAGTAGTACAATATGACCTAGAAGTATTACACATTTTTAGAATGGAGAAAGAGAATACATATAGCCGACCCCAAATTTTTGAGATAAAGGCTTAGTTTAGTTAAGTTGAGTTGAGTCAAGCAAGAGCGCGAGCTTTTGAAAAGTTATATGAGAAACTTAAAACTAAAGAAGGGGAAAAAGATATTTATAGATTAGCAAGGAGAAAAGAAAAGAAATGTCAAGATCTCAATCAAGTTAGGTGCATTAAAGATAAAGAAGGAAAAGTGTTGGTGAAAAATGAGGACATTAAAAAAAGATGGAGAAATTATTTTGATAATTTCTTTAATAATAGTCAAAATGGTAATAGCGTGAGTATAGACTACAGAGCAATAGAAAAGAATGTGAATTATACTATAAGGATTAGATCTTTAGAAGTAAAGGAAGCACTTAAGAGAATGAAAGTGGGTAAAACTTGTGGACCCTATGAAATACCAATTGAAGTGTAGAAGTGTTTGGGAGATATGGGAGTGACATGGTTAACTAAATTGTTTAATAAGATTCTAAAATCAAAGAAAATGCCTGATGAATGGAGGAATATTTTAGTACCTATTTTTAAAAATAAGGGAGATATACAGAGTTGCTCAAACTATAGAGGAATTAAACTCATAAGCCATACTATGAAGTTGTGGGAGAGAGTTGTGGAACATCGACTACATCATGATACTTCTATCTCTCCCAATCAATTTGGCTTCATGCCCGGTCGTTCATCTATGGAAGCGATTTTTTTCATTAGAAGCTTGATGAAGAAATATAGAGATGTGAAGAAAGATCTATACATGGTTTTTATCGATTTGGAGAAGGCTTATGATAGTGTTCCAAGAGATGTCTTATGGAGAGTGTTAGAATAAAAGAGGGTATCTATTAGGTACATACAAATGTTGAAAGATATGTATGAAGGAGCAATTACTATTGTGCGCACAGTGGGAAGGGACACAAGAGATTTTCCTATCTCAATTGGATTACGCTAAGGTTCAGCTGTAAGCTCTTATCTTTTTACATTAGTTTTAGGTGAATTGACAAAATATATACAAGAGAATATCCCTTGGTGCATTATGTTTGCAGATGATATAGTTCTAATAGATGAGACGTGAGAATGAGTCAATGGAAAGCTAGAGCTTTGGAGAAGTACTCTAGAGTCAAAGGGTTTTAAGTTAAGTAGAACGAAGACAGAATACATGCATTGCAAGTTCAGTAAAAACTAAACTGGTGATAGGGAAGGAGTTAGTTTGAGTGGTACTGCCCAAAGTAATCACTTTAAATATCTCGGTTCAATCTTTCAAGTAGATGGGGGATGTGAGGAGGATGTTAGTCATAGGATTAAAGTCAGATGGTTGAAGTGGAGATATGCCACGAGAGTTTTATGTGATCGCAAGGTTCCCAATAAGTTGAAAGGAAAATTTTACCGTACAGCCATACAACCGGCCATGTTATATGGGAGTAAGTGTTGGGCACTGAAAGAGTCGTATGTGTCTAAGATAAGAGTTGCGGAGATGAGAATGTTAAGGTAGATGAGTGGTCATACTAGACTAGATAAAGTCCGTAATGAGAGTATTAGAGAAAAAGTAGGAGTGGTACCAATTAAGGATAAGTTGAGAGAAGGGAGATTGAGGTGGTTTGATCATGTGAAGCGTAGACATACAGGGACTTCAGTTAGACAAGTAGAGCACATTAGGTTAGAGGGTAGAAAGAAAAGAAGGAGTAGACCTAAACTGACTTGAACTAGAGTAGTACAACATGACCTAGAAGCATTACACATTTTCGAGGATTTAACCCAAAATCGTTTATAGTAGAGAAAGAGAATCCATATAGCCGACCTCAAATTTTTAGATAAATGCTTAGTTGAGTTGAGTTGAGTTGAATTAAATAATAAAAAAGAATAGCATGCTAAATTAAAAGGTCATAATATATTAATATAAAATGTCATAATTTGACAACTATAATTAGAGGAGTAAATTAACCAAAAAAAGAAAAAGAAAAAGAATGAAAATGGAGAGGGATAAGAATGATTGGTGGAGGAAAAATAGTTAGGGGAAGGTTTTACGTGCACTTTTCATAATGAAAATGAAGTGAAATCTTAATTTTTGAAGGTATAGGGTCAAACAACCCTTTAGAAATAGAATCCTCCGAATTGGTTGATTCGTATCGATTCACCCAATTCACTATCGAATTGTAAGATTCGGTTACGATTTAAGTACATTTGCGATTCACCCCAGAGATTTGAATCACTAAGATGGGGAATTGAATTGAATCGAGAATTGTAAGATTCTAACAAAAGTTTCTAAAAGAACAATTCATTTCTGTCTAAGAGAAATCATGGAAATGCAAAAGTTCATGTTAGTAATAATATCGATGCCCCGATAAGCAGCTATTCACCTTTTATTTCACACTGCCTGGAGCTCCATTGCTTCACTTTGTTCATGAACCAGTTAACATTTATTTGACATTACACATTGTGGCTGTAATGTCTTCTGTATTCTTGTGGTTTACTGGTCAGAATACTGGAGCTAGCTGCTGTCATATTTCTCTAGAACCCATTAATAGGGACGTTTCAAATCCAAATAGTTCTGGTCATTTCTCCTGTGGGCAATGCCTGAGACTGGATTCAAACCACTCTATTACTGCCACCCTCTTTGTTCCTATAACAGCAAAGCACCTCTGCGATACACAACTTAATTGACATGACCAAGGAATGATGTTTACCTGCAAGTACAAATTTGATTTACGTTTTAACTGTAACAGAGAAAAATTATCCGTATGAGCTATGGTTCTTTCAATTGTTTTTCTTACTGTGGAAATGATAATACATCAGAATCTGGACTCTGGGAGATGCTTACCAAGGGGACTCGTTCACTACTGGTAGAGCCAGTGATTCAAGGTATAGGCCGAAGTACCAATGAGATGGAAAAGACTGAAGATTTTGTCTTGCTGGCTTCAAGTATTGGGTATGCATATAATGATAAGGATAGAGCCTGGATAAGAGCAGTGGCGAACAAATTTGCAGGTGAGAACATAAGTTTAGGATTGTAACAAATTTGCAACTCAAATTTGATGTATATTGTATAAATTCAATCGTCAGTATCTAGAGAAAGGTCTGTTTTTATTATGTCCCTATTCGTGCATGCTAGTGTTAATGCTTGGTTGTGCAGGTTCCCATTGAAAATGGCTTTTACTTTTCCTAGTTTGATTTACTGTTAGCTGCTCTTGAAAATATTAAATTTCAAGGCAAATCACTGTGGCAAATTTGTTCTTTTTTAAATTTTATTATTTTTTTAAAATTTTACCTTGAAGTCAGCTTGAAAACAACTATTTGCATTTCCTTCACCAGAAGGGCAAGTGAATTAAGTCTCTCTTTGAAGTCATCATGCTTGAAATTCTACTTCCTGAAAAGGATGTAAACGTACTAACCAAGCCCAAGTTGTTTTTTTTGGGTAATGTCATGAGAAGAAAGAAGTAGTTTTGTTTGCTTCTTAGTATCTTTGCAGCTCCGTTGATCGGATATCATGGGGAATGTTTTTGGAACTTTTATGTCTCCATAAAATGATTGTTCAAAAAGGGGCGGATAGGTAGCCTGCAGATTGCAAATAAATGGTAGCATCTCAAATACTCAGTCTTGTGATATTGTTTATGAATGGGGATAACATTTTAATGATGAAAACTGAAAACTGAAATATATTATAAGATTAGGGAGTTGCGTCTGAACTTTGAGCTGTTAATATTTTAACTATAAAATTTTGATTGCTGCAGGTTGGATATAGCTTTCTTCTTCAGGGTATATCTGCAGTTCCATGTGATTGGCAAATGAGCGAAGTGCACAAAAGAAATTGTGGAACAGGTAGAGGCTTGACCGTGTTTTGAAGGGCCTCCTTATGTTTATATCCAAAAAAATCAAACTCCAAAACTTTGAATTCTCCCATAGGTTCATTCAATTTCATTTTGAGGTAAAGGAAAAATAATTAAATGTGAGTGTCTCTACTTAAAAGGTTTGCAACATCTTTTTTGTAATCTGATTTGCCACTTAAAACTTCCTTGGTCAAATATTTATCTGCATGATTATGTGCTTTCTTCATTAAATCTGACCATGCTGTGGATTAGGTTCCGCACTGAGATTCAAGAACACTTGGCTTCTTACAAAAACTTTTCCAAGCCAAACACCAGATTCTGCCACAGTGACAGACAAAAGGAATGATTTTACTTCAAGTAGGCTGAAGGCTGAAGCAAAAAAGTAGATGATAACACAATTGATTACCTTAAGACGAATGACCTTTCTAATAGCCAAGAGTAGACCAGGCATGAGGCATTGCACATCTGTGATATCATGTTTGATAGAGTAAACCTGTGGTCAACAGTATCAAATGGTTGGATTATCGCGCTAGCAGGGTATTATCCATCCTAATCATTTTTAATGTTCAGAAAACTAAACGAGAAACGATACCTCTCCCGGGCCAGAGAAGTAAACTGTTGTGCTGGAGGGTAGTCCAGGTAGGACTAAGCTATGCACCCTAACACCATCTTCTCCCAAAACTTGGCCTCTGGCCTTACGGCATGAAAACAAAATGAGTGATCTTAGTACACACTCGAAGCCTTTCTACTTCTGATGAATATTTCTTTGAACCCTTAAATGTAAGTTGGTCTTTCCATGTCTTTCACGCATTTAAGACAAGGCCCAAATGGGAAGCAATATGTTCTTGGTTTATCTTTTTATGTACTTGAAATTGAATAAATTTGGTTTTCACCTTCTTTCAACTCCAACATGCTTATGAGCCAGGAAAATAAAAATGTGCAGTCTATATAGTTTTGGTGTCAATGTGGCTCTGAGATTATTTGATTCAGAGCAGTGCCTGCTTACCAAAACATCTGTTGATAAATCTTCCCTGTTGTAGAGCTGACCCAGATTGGAGAGGTTCTTTGCAATTTGGGATGCATCCGCTGATGGAAGATCCTGCGTGTAAAAGACAATTTAACGCATCTAATGCTTCATCCACAGGGTTTGCTTCATTGTTTTTGACTATGGGAAGAATTGTTAAATGTGAAGAGAATAAGAGATTCATAAATGGGCAACTTTTGTTTATTATATACTTGTATAGATCTATATGTATGGCTCATTTAACTTACTGCTGCTTGTGCCTTTGATTCCACAATTTCTACGTTGTTGTAGTGGAAAGAAGCTGAAATGGCAGCTTGCTGGAGGAGTATAGATCCTATGGATAGGGTTGGTGCAATCAGACAACCCTATCATTGGAATAGCCCATTTTAAGTGCAACAATTTTGGAGAAGAAAATGTTGGGTCTTTTGAAGAATGGAAGTGTTCACCATAGCTAAAAACAATAAACAAAAGCGTAAGTGAAACAATGTCTCACCCTGTGCTCACCATGCTGGCCTTCTCACATAGTGCAGAAAGTGCGGCAATTGTGTCTAGTTTAATTCGAGGCACATAGACAACACTTTTCATGCCAAATGCTGTTGCCTATCAGAATAGGAAAGAGAAACATAGTTATCATTAGTAGGTTTTAACCGAATATAACGATAACACAAACATCTTTCTAGATGTTTTTGATGCTGATGGAGTTGGTGGAAATACAATTAACCTGTTTCACATTGTCATAAACTGTAGTAGGATCAGTGAAATCAATGACTACCCCTGTTTCTTTCGACTGCAGAATTTCATAGAACAGCAGATTTGATGACTTTTTCCATCATGATGAATATTGATAGGAAGAGAGTAGTTTCATTAATATTTACCTGAGATATGGAACCTAAAACCATAGTGAGGTCATTCATGATGGGTATTTCCAGTGGCTCTTCCATGTCACAAAGCTACTTAAGAGAAATAGTGAAGTGGAAAATGGAATTAGTAGGCAGAAAAATGAACACTGAGTGAAAATGAGAGAAATAGATAACCTTTCCAATATCTTCCCCTATAAAATGGGTATCCACTGCACCCGCCACCTCCATCCCTCTAGCTTTAGTCACTGCAACAACTGCAGCCATTCCTATTTCTTTTGCTGCTCCAATTATAACTACCTATTCCCAACCAGTTAGAGTAGAGAGAGGTTGCTGTTGTTTTCTTTTTTAAAGTGGTAGTGAAACATAAAGTAAGCAAAGAGTTATAAATTGTTACCTTAATATTGTTCTGAGCAGGCTGAGTTGAACAAGAGATAAAAGGCTTAGTTTTGACATTTTTGGAACTCTTTTGAAGCGTGAATTGAAAATGGTAACTTAGGGCTGCCATGGTTTTGTTGTTCCAAGATTTAGTGCTGTGTCTCAGATGAATATGGTCTATACCCTAAGTCGATAATCGTCTGCGTCCAACCACATGCCACACTTTGTGTTTTTCCTGATAAGGTTTTGTGGCCTTTGAAGTGCTAAGCCTTGTTTGGAGTCAATTCTGTGACAGTGACTCGTGCACATCAGCATGTGCAACAGGAGACATGGACAAATGGGCCGGGCGGCAACTCCAGTTGGAATTCAGTTTCCTTGGATTTCTTTGTTTCTTTCTCCTCTAGTCATGGGTAAATCCGGCCACTGTTCGGTTTAAATTCGGAATCAATCAATAATTTATGGATTTGAATCAAATCAAAATTGTCTCGAGGAATGGTGATTTCTCCTTGCTTGAAAATGTTGAACCTTGGACTCGATTGAACTGAAATCTAAATCGAAGCCGATATCTTGTAGTCCAGTTCAGAGCCTTTGGTTCCGCGGACCAAAACTGGCCTGTGGCCGTCTAGTCATGGCTATTGCATCTGAAAAAAGCATCAGGTACAACTTCAAGATCTTTAATGGGCTCCAATAAGGAGGTGTCAGCTTTATTAACATAGACAGTTCCGTTTGTAGATAATCTTGTGCGTTGAAGCAAAAGTGCAAGACAATAATCCATTGAGATATATAGTTTTTATTTGCTCAATCATCTCCAATTATGCACTATAAAATGTCTTCATTCGAGACATGCTTCGTTTTAAATGAATATACAAAACCTGCATATGTTCCTCCCAGTTTTTGTTCAAACGGTGGTTCTCCATTATTGAATACTGTAGCAGTTCGTCAATGGCAATGCCATAATTAGTGGCCTTCACCAGCTCTGATGCTCATAATACATATTTTTTTTAATTAAATACAAAGGAATTGTCTGTCCCCAAAATCATAAAAGATTATTTAAAGAAAAAGTTTAAATGGATGGTTAAGAAAAATCTGGTCATTGTTCTCCAATAAATCTTAATAGTATTATGCTTTTTTTTTTTTTTTTTGGGTTGGGGTGGTGGGTTGGGGGGTTCATATTGCTCTGTGCCATTAACTAATCATTGTTTGAAGATTGTAATTATAATTAAAATTAACATCAAGCAGTCGGCTACAAGGATGGATTTTTTTTTTTTTTTAAACTTATGGCCATACTTTTAATCCGTAGGTATTAACATTAGCTTCTATTTAACTCATAATTAAGCTCACCAAACTAAATAATATTAATCAAAAGAGAGGAAATGGTAGACCAGTCTTGTCAAGGCCAACTGGTTTAGACTAAAGTGTAGAGAGCATAGGCAGCTGTCCCAGCTCTAATGATGGTGTCATTTCCAACATTACATGATACCAAAATGATTTTTGTCATTTATTTATTTTTAATTTCGCATTCTGAACAAACCCAATTGATAATGATTAGAACTCACTTCATCGGTTAATTCTCTCCACTTAAAATTTTTGTACAAATGGGTTTCAATTATGCAAAAGTAGTGCTTGGTTTTGGCGACTCATATTGTGTCGCTTGTTAACAATAGTGCCCCAGTGGTCGTCTCTGCATCACTATCATGGCATTCGGAGTCCATTAGAGTTTGTTTACGCATAAAAATAATCGGAAATGTGAGTTTTGGTTTAAGACTTTTATTAATAAATGAGAAGGTTAGGACATATATCACATATTTCATAGTTCATGGGTCACATCTCAACTCTTTGAATTAATATTCAAATTTTGTTAGTAGTTGGAATTTCATTTTCGAATGTAATTAACTGAAGTAATTACCTAATACAGAGACCTTCTAACACCCTGCGATACTATTTTTTAATTGCATTCCTCATCCTACTGTAATATCCCAAAAATTTTAACTATCACCAAATGGGTGTTTGACGAAGAGAAGCTTTTTCATGTGGGGTAAAAATATTAGGAGGAGCATCAACATTGGAGCACAAATTTGTCAATTTGCAAGTGGTAGTAAGCCTGAATCAAATTAGGCACAACTTTTGACTTGCAAGATATAACAATGGACATTGCCATGTGCTTCCCTCCGCATCAAACGTACAAGAAAACCCACCAAATGGTACGCCACCGTTTTCAGTTCGATTGTACCAAGATTTGAAATTGGCCATTTTCTAGTCAGTAAACAAATTTTTTTCGTATTAGCTAATTGTAAGTATCATTAACATAACCTCAGCCATCAATTCTTAATTTGATTGGTTAGATACGGAAGGTTTGCATGCCCATCTATTTATATGACCGTAGACTAATTTGGTCTGATTCATTGCATGGGTCTACTTTTATTAATAATAATAATTATTATTTTATGTTTATATTTAATTAATAAATAAAAATTCACATAATAATTTTTGTTTTATATAACAAAGTGAGAGTCACATTATATAATTAACTATGCTTCAATTATAACTTTGGTTACCGTAAACCAAACATAGTTTTTTTAGAATTCCAGGAGCTGGACGTAAAATTTTTGTTAGTTATAATTAAATGAAAAGAAGCAGAGAAAAGTGTGCCTGTACTTACTAATACGTGATCACGTGGTTGATAATTTTGAGCACATTTGACAGTCCCGCACAAATTCTATGAAACCAGTGACAATTTTTCAATTTGCCCAATCCATATTTATTATTATTTTTTTTATAGCCCAAGGCTTTAATTTAATCATCAATTTCTTTTTATTTTAATTAATTAATATTTTATAAATTTTAGTAGAAAATGCAATGGACAAATTGGAGAATTTTGGAGATAATGTCTAAAGATAAGGCAATAGGTAGAATACAAGCACCGCCGTCCCCTCTCTCTCTCTCTCTCGCTTGTTTTTACACAATTAAGTTGCATTGTCTTAATCAAATTACGTATGCACAGAATATAATTCATCCTACTATTTCCACTGGGGGGATGACTTTCTCAACGGCTTGGATGTCGCCACATTTATTGCTCTCAAACGTGCCACTGGCACGTGCAGGACTGTCGGTGGCAGACAATAGTGAAAACCGAAGAGAATTATCTTGAGGGACTAGATTTCATTTTCGCTTGGCCGACCAACTAGCCGTAAATGGCCACGTGTAATACAGCAGTATGACGTAAGCGCTCTTTTTTTTTTTTACTTGGTAAGTTTCCATAGATGGCCGTTGACGTGGTCCAAGTTTTGAAACATAGGATTTGACACTCGAAATTAAAAAAAAAAAATGATATTTTATATTTTTAATTTGAAATATTTTTTTAAGTTCTAATTTTCTTAATAATATATTCTTCATATTAAAAGTGAATCAAATTTTTAATTATTAAAAATTTTAAGTTAATTTCTTTACTTTTTAACTTTATGTCTCTCAGATTTCATTTTGTTTATAAAATAATTATTTAAATTGTTTAATCTCCCACTAATATAAATTTATTCAATTTAAATAGATGAATTATTCTGTTAATGAATTAAAAATTAAGAAATTAATTATTTTAAATTAAAAATAGAAAATTTAACATGTAATTTTTCCTTATTATCAGATTTTCTAATAGCTACCTTTGGATTACTTGAAAATAAACTGCCATACTTTTTTAATTATTATAAAATTTATGTTTTCATTAAAGATAAATTCTAATTAAATATATATATTGGTATAATTTGATTATGTAAATGAAATTCTATAATAATATCAAATAATAAATTTAAGTAAATTACTAATAATCAGTGGTTTAATTAAAGACTATTATTATTATTACTATTATTTAGTTTTGACTAATCTATACTTCTATTAGAATTATATTTTTGTGCCTGGGTTCACGATCTGGTGGATTTTTTTATTTATTTTTTTAATCATAGTGAGGCGACGATAGGGTGAAAATTAAGGTGTGCATGATTATTAAGAATTTAATCTAACTAAATAACCCTAATAAACTAAATTTATTTTATTATTTTAATTTTAACTTTACAATGAAAAATAGACAGTAATTATATTAAACTTACATCATATTGAAATCAAACCAAAAATCAGTTCTTTTTTATGATATTTTAAGATAGATTATATACTTGCAGTTCCAAAAATATATATATATTATATACTTTTAGTATAATTATATATTTATAAGTAAATATGATTATAACATACATTATGATTATTATATTAGACATATATTATATAATTGTGGACTATATATATAACCTAAAACTGTGTTTTATTATTATACTTATCTTAATAATTTTAGTTATAAATATATTAAAATACTTTATAAAGTTTAATTACAAGTGTAAATTATTATATTATATAATATAATTTTACTATTATATTATATAATATATTTAATTTTAAATTATATTTATATTTTATAATTAAAAATTATATAATTATAAAATAACTAAAAAATACATTATGTGATATATTATTTATTAATAATTAATTTTAAAAACTTAAGTATTAATATGTAAGACTTTTAATAAAAATAATTATAAAAATTATTTCAAAAATTAAAATATGAATCAAATAGAATTAAAGTACTGAGAATTGAATCGAACCAAAATCAAAACATCAAGAATTAAAAATTTAATTTAAATACAAATTTCAAATCAAAATTAAAATAAGAAAAAATTCATTTTAACGTAAAAAGAGAAAAGAAAGCCTTGAAATGAAAAATAAGATTCGTAGCTTTATACATAACTTGTAAACAATTACTTGTGGGCTGGGCAAAGGAGATGGAGAAATCAACCACTAAGTTAATGCTAAATTGGCTTTTTTTTTTTATAGTTATTGCTTTTATTTTATTTTAATAATATAATTTATTTCTATATAAATTTGTTTCTAAAACTTGAATGCCTTTGCGCTTGCATTGAAGCACTGGCATCATGAATGAGCACCTTTGCATTGCGTCTGTCCAAATGTTTATGGGCTCTTTAATTATTATTTTTTGGTTCTTAAAGAGAAGAATAAAGTTAGTTCATATGGACTGGAAAAAGGATATTGTCTAACATAATAAATAAATAAATAAAATAATAAAATCTGATGATATAAGTTGTGAAATAAATTAGAAAAAAAAAATTCATAAAACACATTCCATGTCTTAACAATGGGCAGACTGACGTTTGAAGTTGAGGTGAAGAAGGTCAACCAAAATTACTTCTACTCTCATGAATGTTTCGGGAGATATAAATATCTAATTACTAACCTAATAATAGTGGGTATTTTTGTGGTTACACGTTTTTTAATGTAATAAAAGTTGTAAACAGATTCTTAGAAAAAAAAAAAAATAAAAAAGTTACAATCGTACAACAAATGGCACGTGCCAGTAATTAAACACAAATTCATCATTTTATCATGAACAGACCAAAAGAGAAACGTCACCGTTTAACTACAGTGAGGCTAACTTCCTCTGCGCTAGTGAGAGTACAATGATTAAGTGGTACTTAAAAATAACTTTGGATCTGTTGGTTAATATTAATTATTTTAATAATTATTAATTATTAGTGATTATTTATATAATATAATAATAAAAATATATTATAAATTATTTATTAAATATAAAAATAATAATAATATTATTATTTTTATATAATTATACTCTTTAATCTTTAAAAATTAAGAATGATAATTTTTAATTAATTATTTTTTTTATTTTTAAATATTAATATAAATATTATTTAGAAAGAAAAACCATCAAAGGGTTCGCGTAGACCTGGATGCATTACAACATTGGCAATTGAAATCTCTGACGTTTTTTAACCTTTGAACGGGTTCTCTGGCGGCTTTCGTATTCCCTCGCTTTCCCTTTTTTTTTTTTTTTTTTTTTTCGTTAAGCATAAAATAATCTCCAATAATACGTAAACTATGTGTATCAATGTAAGTATATATATACAGAGTTCTCAAGCCCGAACAACAGCTCAGTTGGCTGTCCACTCGTTTTATATTCATTTTCTTTTTTATTTTTTAGGCCCCTCCTTCTTCTTCTTCTTCTTCGAAATCTCCAGAACTGCAAGTAAGAGGGCGAGAATAATTCCACATTGAAATCCCATATTCTTATGACTTTAACTCTATATTGATTTTATCCGTTTTTTCTTGGGAAAAATCGTTGTGAGTTTAAGATTTTCCTTTTCTTTTGTTGGTTCGGATTTTTTTAGGAGAAAAAAAAAAAAAAAACATTCTTGAAACAGTGGAGCCATCGGGTTGCATTTTGTGGGAGAGATCTGGGATTTTGTTTCTTTATTTGGAGGTTTTGGCAGATTCTTGATTTTCCAGCAGCTGGGAAACCGGTGAGCTTAGTTTTCTTGAATAGCAAGAATTGAAAATTCATCATTCATGGATACGGGGGGGAGTTTTGCCTTTGAGAGACGCCATTGATTCTGGAAAGCGAGAGAAAATAAAGTAGAAGCTCATAGACATTACGCGCTCTTTCTCTCTCTCTCCCTCTCTCTCTTTCTCAGTGTACGCGTGGCTGTCGGGATTGGACTCCTGTAATGCTGTGGTGGAAGCATTCTGAAACTGAATCAGAAACAGAGTCGAACAGCTTTGTCTCAGATGAGTATCTTTGATTTCTAACGCAGATCGTGAAGAATCACTGTTCCTAGAGATCTGAGGCTCTTTTGCCTGAAAAGTGTCATAAATTTTTGCAACCGATACAAGCAACAAAGAGAGTTAAATTTAAAAAAAAATGATGAGAATGAAGACTAAACCGACAGCGCTGTCGCCTATGAATGGCGGCTCAAGAGTTGGTGGCAGCGGCGGCGGAGGCGAGACTGGAGCCGAATGGGAGCTTAGACCAGGAGGAATGTTGGTACAGAAGCGAAACCCGGACTCTGATCGGAGCTCCATCCCCCCACCGACAATAAGAGTTAGGGTTAAGTACGGGTCAACGTTCCACGAAATCAGTATAAGCTCCCAAGCTACATTTGGTAAAATTTATAATCTCTCTCAACTCCTTAGCTCCAATTATTTATTTTTTTTATTTTTTTCTTTTGGTCTAGTATTTAGGTTGAGAAATGCTTAATATAAGCTCCCAAGAATTGATGGGTAATTTTGTAGGTGGTAATTGATGATAACAATTGATTTGGGTGCAGGGGAGTTGAAGAAAATGTTGACAGGGCCGACAGGACTGCACCATCAAGACCAAAAGCTGATTTACAAAGACAAGGAGAGGGATTCAAATGCATTTCTTGACATATCTGGAGTGAAGGACAAGTCCAAAATTGTTCTCGTTGAGGACCCAATTAGCCAAGAAAAACGTTTCCTTGAGATGAGAAGGAATGCCAAGATGGAGAAGGCTTCAAAATCCATTTCAGAAATCAGCCTGGAAGTTGATAGACTGGCCGGCCAGGTATTTGCTTTTGAATCTTCAAGTTAGGTCAAGTGTGAGTTTTTCTTCTTGGCTTTTGATGTTAATATTGATATGATGATTGAATTTTGAAATGGGATAGGTGTCCGCCCTTGAATCTATAATTACTAAAGGTGGGAAAGTAGCGGAGAAAACTGTGCCTAATTTGATTGAGTTATTGATGAATCAATTGCTGAAATTGGATGGAATTATGGGCGATGGGGATGTGAAATTACAGAGGAAAATGCAGGTAACTTCGATTCCTAAACTACATATCAATTTCGGTATTTGAATTGGTCATTGCAAAACTCAGGCACCATATTGAGCTTCATCAATTCCGCCATGTTCATATAGGTGAAAAGAGTTCAAAAGTATGTAGAGACTCTAGATATGTTGAAGTTGAAGAACTCCATGCCTAATGGCAATGGGAATCACATACCAATGCAGCATCAAGAAAAGCATAATTCAAATGGACAGAGGCTAGCCCCAATTCAAGAACAACCACCGAGGCATTCCAATGGGCAAACGCTAATACCAATAGAAGAGGAGCAACCGAGGCACTTGCTGGTTCACCACCACCATCAGCAGCAGCAGCAGCAGCAGAATTCGACCTCAGGGGCAGTTGTGGTTACCACACAATGGGAAACCTTTGATTCTTTCCCTGCGTTAATGCCAGTCCCTTCAACATCCACCTCAGTCACAAATAATAATTCAGTTCATCAACCCAAGTTCCCATGGGATTTCTTCGACTAGGCTCTATGCCACATCGCCACGGGCACCTTGATGTTGTTTCTTCAAATGTGTGTGGATGTGCTTTGGATTTGTCCCAGTTGGTTTGTTATCATCTCCATTCTTTGGTGTATTTAGATTTGTTAGCACCCTTTAAATCTACCATTCAGTTCAAAAATAAATGGGGCTACTGGGATAGTTCATTATTGCTATTAACTCTTCTTCTCTCTTGTCGTCACAAATTGAATTGTGTGGTTCTGGTTTTGATAGTGATAGATACAAATTTACTTGTGTATCTCAGTGGATACTTCAAAGACGGAGGAGATGTGCAGTGTATAATTGGGTGCCCAATTTGATTGATGTGAAGGCATCTCTGTTTTCCTTATTAATGAAACAGTAGTAGTTGATGATTAATTATTAGTTTTTATACCTTGCTTCCTATAGAGGCTACAAAATGACAAAAAGAAAGGTGCAATGGCTAGCAAGTTGCTGAGACAACCAATCATAGAGAGACGTGTGTTATAGTAAAAGCGTCGATGAAATGATAACCATGGATTGGATTTCTTTAAGCAAACTTCAAAAGCTGAATATGATTTTATTTTCTAGAGAGTCATCCGTCCAAATTTAGTAAGCCTTCTTCTTTTCCCCTCCTGCTATAATAGCTATTACCGACCATGGACGTCAGATTTCCATAGCCATTTTTGGGTAGAGTGAAGGCCAAGTATGTTGCATCCAGGTGCCATTATAGTGCAAATTATGAGTTTTTTTGTAAGGATTGTTTCTGGCAATTAACTCCAATTAATTGGTCATTGTTTGATGAGTTGCCGTGACCAAATCATGAGTAGGAGTTGAAAAGGATAGGAGTAGAACAATAATTGCCCAAAAGGATAGTAAACAAAAGTATTGGATACTGTAGCATCACTGGTGTAACTTAAGCAGCGAGGAAGCACAAGAGAACACATTTCATTCGGCGTTCAATTTAATGTTGTCTCGGAATCTTGCACCCACAAAGATATTTTAGGTGTAATGGAAGAAGAAAAGCAAACGTACAAAGAACCTTGCCCGTACTTAATGAAAGGAGCTGTACTGTACACTTCAAAAAAATCAGTGAGAAAATGGGCATGATTGAGAAAAACGTGTTCCTATTTAAATCTTGAATTATAAATCTTTTATGAGGGTATCCATTGTAAATCACCAAATTAACTTGGGAGTTCCAAAAACTTAAAAACTATGCACGATGATTCGATTAATTGCAATGTGCACGAGTTGTGGATTATAAGAATCATTTTGCAAACTTCAAAATGATTATGTGCATGAATTTTGAACCATGATGTTGCTTGTGTTTGTGAGTTGTGACTATCAGATGCCTGAAGGTTTCAACTTTCATCTAAAATACCTTCAAAGAAATCATCTTGAAATTGTCAGTTCTCTGAATTATCATTCCTAAGCAATTGCAAGTTCCGTAGAGCCTGTTTTGTCGAATGGGCCACCGAGAGACCAACATTTAAGCCATAATATTCGACTTCACATGTCCTGAGTGGGTCCAAAAAATTTCTCTGGGTTCACGAAATTGTCCTCTATTATTGGGATGGATCATAAATGGAACCTCAGGCTAGAGTGCCAAGCCCACAAAATTTGCTTGGACATACCCCCAGGGGCCCGATGAAACTCTTGCACTATCAATGACGCTATCAAATGTTGGGTAATCTTCCAATGGGTTGTATGTAGTTCAAGGCCCAACGCGAACATTTATCAAATTTGTTTAACAATCTACTTTAGGTACAAAGTCTCATCATTTTTATAAACTTGTTTAACGTAACGTCCAACTTTTACAAAAAGATTAAAGTTGAACGTTAAGTGTTGGGTGGGTTGGTTTAGACTTTTATCACCATACCATTAGCACGAATTTTACGTATGCACTGTGTAATGCAAGTGTACACCTCTCGAAATGCTGGTGGCTGTGCTATTAGCATAGATTGATAACCACTGACGCCTCCAGAAAATTCATTTGCTCTTCCACTCGAATATATATAAATTAAAAAAGGATGCTGTTATTGGTATAGTGCTAACTAATTTATCATCGTGAATTTAGGTTAGTCATGTGAACTTGTAGTATTCTTATTTAAAATTGTTTAATATATCAACTTTCTATTTGCGCAACAAAGTCGTCATTCAAATTTTCAACTTCTTCTTTTTTGAAGATAAACCTTCATCATATACCTAAATATTAGAAAATCCAAAATGTGATTGAGTAGGTACATTAATATGAATATGAATAGGATGAGTTCTACCCCTTTAATCTCTCGATTACTTTCCAAAAGAAGAAAATTATGACCTTTTCATAAGATAGTCAAAACAGCAGCAAAACACTCCTAAATTCACAACTAATCTAGTTGAAAATATTTCATCTGTAGTAATAATTTACTGAAACTGAATTTTCAATGCTAACACTGTCAACTTTGAAGGGAGTTGAAGAAACCCGACCCCTTGTTGTACTCTTTACCAACCCGAACCAGGAAATTATTGTATTATTTCCACTTGGATCGTGCATATATTGATGGAATGAATTGCATGCAAAGTTTTGACACGGAATCCAGGCCTACGGCTGTGAAACTTTGTCTCACATATACCGACGACCGAGCCTAGATCTCGGACATGTTGTATAATCTTTGGTTAGTAATCCGAGGCTACCAAGCCATTTGTATATAATATATATTTATATACGTACGGTTCAATGGTTTTTTGTCTACTTCGTTTGTCTCCGGAAGAGGGAGCCACAACCTCTGCTGTTGCCATTATCCCCGTAAAGATAAGCTAGATATTATCAATCACCTTCAAGTCCCCCTCAAAATTTTATCTTTCTGACCCAACTGAGTAAGTGGTCCTGTCTCTGAAAATGACTTTGTGACGACATTGCTTTATCTGAAAATTATGTTAAAAAAATACAAACAAAAAACAAAAGCTCCATTATATGCAGCAATGCTTTGCTTTTTTGAGAACCGTATCTGATGTGATCAGAGACATGGATTCTTAATTATCCTTTTAGCTAGGGTTGATGAATTAATCAAGTTTCCATACGTTTTACGCTTTATAATTGAAGTTGTTAATTATTATAGATGAATATATCGGTGAGTTTCATTTTTTGTAGTACTAGAATTGAGTTTAAACATCACAGAAAGCCAAATGAATAAGAAAATAAATAAATATTACAACTTGTTACTTTAGAATGAATAGATGGAGTTAAAAACTGAAAATGACAAAAGTTGCGGTCAGAGAATCATCCATAGCAAAGACTTTAAGCAGCCACTACGCACAACCACCAGTAAAGCTAGCTGATGAGTATCCCAAAAGTATACAAAAGGTGGGTGGGTGAGAGCCTGAGAAGAGAATATATATTGGTTTTGGGTTTGTTGCACTTGTATTTTAATTTCACCTTTCAACGATGCGAAATGTTGGTAGGTTTTCAATTTTCAAGTTCAACATTATTAATGTTTTCAGTAACTGATCGCTGAATCACATTTATTTTATTTGTCTTCTTTTTCTTTTCAAGCATTACTTCTTTGAAGATTCAACGGATGCTAAACAAGATTTTAATAATCACTCGTGCCTAATCCCAGGCTTTAGAGCCGGCATGGTGTTCAGTGTTCCCATAAGTCTTTATGAACTGCAAGGATATAAGGCAAAAGAAATTCCAACTCAAGACATGATTGTAAAAATGGAAGGTTATTCCTCGAGAATATCCATAATCTTTCTATATATGGTATCGATAATTTTTTGGATAGGCATGCAGCAGCATTAAGGGATAGGGTTTGTTAACTTAATTCATTCAAAAGATAAGCATGAATATTCATGAAATCAAAGTTGGATTAAATAATATTTCGAAACTTTATCTCATGAGTCATGGATCGATGTTTTCTCCTAAAATTAAGGGAATACGTAGGTCTAAATCGTCAAATGGATGTCTCGGATTCAAGGAAACTTCTTTTCCTATTTTTCCATATGCAAGAAAATTTTGGTTGCAAGTTGCAACAAATTTATTCTACTTATTACATACTTATAAGCATACATGGCTTAAAGATAAAGAACTTGTTCCACGAAATAAAAAAAGATAAAGAATCTTTCCACTGGTGCGTCTAATTGCAATAATAGACCCAACGTAACTTGTGTGTTTGAAGATTCTGATAAGCATCTACCCAACGTAATTTTTTTTTTTTTTTTATTGTTGTGTTGGGTAAATTTTTATTTAAATTAATTTATTATAAATTTAATACATAAATATTTAAAATTTATATATTTAATAAGTTAGTAAACAAGAAAAATTTCATATATTATTAATCTCTAAAACAAGGGTGGCGTTGGGTTTATGTATCCCACGCCTGGAGGCTTGTTATGAGCCGTCTTGTCTCCTTGAAAGGGTTCCAGTTCCACTTCCACCACCTGCCTTTTGCCCTCTCTCTTGCTCCACTGGCCACTGCCCAATTCATTGACCAATGGCCGTTGACATCCATTTCAAGAAACTCCTCCGGGTGCCTCCCCAACTGCAACAAAAGTAGGTCACATTCACCATCTCCTTGTTTCAATCAACTTATAATGTCTATTCATTTTGTGCTGGACTATCCTTCTTATATACTGTCGCCGTAGAAACGATGGATACAATTCCTAGAATTTTTTCCCCTTTTTAAATTCGACCAACTAAAAATTTTAAATTATAAAAATAATTTTAATATCAATAAATTAAAATTATTAATCTCTAATCTATTTGTTTTTACATGAATTATGATTCATTAAAAACCATCATAATACACATATTTTCTTTATTTTATTAATTGTTTTAGTTAAAGTCGAATTAAGAAGAGAAATATATATTTATTTGTTTATATATATGTATCGATGAAATTTAATCAAATATAAGACGACTAACTTAATTTTTCTATCTTTTTAAATTATAATATTTTATATTTAATATATCTGCTCATAAATTAAATTTATTATTATATGCAAAGCAAAAATAAAAATTGATATTTTAATATTTTAAAATTCTTGTAATTTGTTAAATTATTAATATTATTAAAATTATATCCTTTTTATTGTTAGAATATTAGAATTAAAATTAAATTAAAATTAAAAATTATATACCTACAAAATATGCGTGCAGCATCGAGAGCCCATTGACATTGGGTGGGCCCATTTCACCAATCAGGTCCCGTACGTTGAAGGGAAAGGGCTTAAAAAACTAAACTCTATTATTATTATTATTTTTTTTTTTTTTTTTTTTTTATTTTTTTTTTTTACTACCAGTTCATCTTCGTTCCACTGTGGATGCATCGATCTCTTATAAAAATAATAAGATCACGAGCTTTTTTTTTTTTTTTTTAATAAGATCATGAGCTGAGTAATTACCTCATGTCAGTGTTGGTCCTGATATTCTAAATGAAACTCAAACAGATAAAAAATAATCTAAATGGCATGTGGTGATGTAAACATTTGAAGCAACAAGAAGTTAATATTAATTAAGGACCAATGCCCAAGTTGAAGTTTTTCTGACTTCGTCTTCTCCTTTTCTGATGAATAAAATAAATCGTTTGCGATGTTCCCACGAAACGCAATTTAAACAGTTGGAATTATTATTATTATTATTACCAACTTGTGTTAATTAATTAATGTATTATTTTCTTTTCTTATTATCAACAACAACTTGTATTATGATTATTTTTGCTAATGATGATTAACAACTTGCTTTTCCGTCTTTTCCTTTGAATTAAAAGACTGCACTCACTAAATATTAAGCGATCCTTTGCCCATTCAAATCCATATATATAAAGTCTCGTCCATTAGCTTCCTTAGTTTTTTTGGGTTTTCACAACTAAAAATGTGTTCTTCTAATAACTGTAGATGACATATTTCCATCCAAAGCCTGAAAGATGATGGCAATGTGCTTTCAATGGCGGCTTTTTTTTTTTCTTATCATCCTTCCAGAGTAAGTAGATAAGTTGTCTATCTTAATTATCTATTCATGCTTTAATTAATTCTTCATTATAGGTATAACTACTATAAACTCAACATCATACGAAAATTAACTTAATAACTTTTAGATTAAATATACATTCCTTATACACACTTTAATTAATCATGCATAAATTTATCTTTATACACACTTTAATTAACCATGCGCGAATTTAATGGTTATAAAACTAATCTCCTCAGACATTGAATTTATATCAAATACACCATTTCTCAAATTTGAATAAAATAATTAATGCCACCTATGAAAGATGTTAGTAATTAATCAGGTGGCTAATTAAGTGCTTTCGAATCAAATCAGAATTAATAAATTAAAGTACACTTACTTGTTCATAATGCAGCATAAATGTACAAAAAATTATTTAAAAAAAAAAAAATTAGTGATGACAAACAGCACACAGAATATCGTTGTTGAGCTGGAGGAGCTTGTCAGCTTAATTAGCATGTTAAATCAATATGTCTTATTAGCACATGTTCTCTTCTGTATGGTCATCTCTTCACTTCATGGGTTGTCGGGGTTTTATTAATTATTATTCGTTAACATTGAAATTTAAATATAAATTTGTTGAAAATAACTTTAATATCATCAAATTATTATTATTATTGTTGTGTAAGTGGTTAAGAATGAAACCCAGCTTTGCTTAAATAATCCCATAAATTTGCATACGCCTGCAAATAACGTTGTATGCTTTTAAGTGTTCCTCTTTTTCCATTTTTATGGTAGGCGGCATTTATTATCAATTTATCATGCAAAATCATCATTTTACTTCAAAATTTTTTTAAAGAAAATATAATGAAATAAAAAATTTTAATTAATTAGAGCCAATATATATATATATATATATATATATATATATATATATATATATATATATATATATATATATATATATATATATATATATTTTGTGTGATGCGTGTTTCTACAAATGTATTTGAATGTAAAAATATGATTGTTTTATAAAAGAAAATAATAACTATAGATTTGATCGGAGGCTCTATATCTTATAATAAAACAGGTGGTCAACGGCCAACACCCAAAAGCCCACGGTTGAGTTGCTCACTCTCTCTCTCCCTCTCTCTGATTTGACTTTTTGGCTCCTCGTCGAGTGAAAATAGTTTTTGCCTCGACGGCTTCAAAAGGCCGCATTCATTTATTCTCCATTTTCGTATTGTATTGACAATAGAAGAAGAGTTTTAAGTTATTACATGAGTTGAGAGTTTGACCCGTAAATTAAAAATAGATTTAATTAATTAAAAAAATTATTAACAACAATTAGGAGAATCACAAAGTCTTAAATATATGACAGGTACTTGTTATGAGGAGGGTTTAGGGTTATTATATACCTAAATTCAATGAAACTTAATGATAATTAGGGTGTCGTAATCTCGCCGGAGATTCTATTGATGTTGGAAATGAAGAGTATCCCATATTTTATGGTGGATATGTTGACAAGTGATTGTCATTAAGGCAATTTCTTATTGTCATTCCAGTGAGACTTTAGCAAATCAACCATTCTGCTTCTAATTAAATTTCTATTTCAGCATACATTATTATTTGGAGGTTTCTGATTCTTACGTCATTGCTTAAGTAAGTATTGTCAAGTATTATTAATTCATATGCAATATATATATATGATAGCTTTGTTTAGTAGCAGGTTTCTTTGACATTTAATTACTTCTATAAAGTTGTTAGCCACGCCCATCCTCCTACTAAAGGGAGGATAAATTTTAATAATTGTTTCTATACTTTAAGAATTGTAAAAGAGCTGTCTTTAAATTAAAAAATATAACATAACATTTCTTAAATTTTAAAATTTTATACAATAAAATCTTTTTAATTATCAATAATCAGTTTATAAGTAACACACTAATTTAAATAATTCAAAATAGTGATAAAATGGATGATTATTGCCGTTCTTGAAAGCAAAACCTCTCTAATCAACTGTTGTATATCTAGTGCTTTATTATCTCATACGACTGAGATTTTTTTTTTCTTATGATTAATATGTGAAGAAACCCATAAATAATTTTATCACTATCACATAGAAGAGAGAATTATTCATATCACTGTTATTCTAGATTATATAAATTTATGTTATATTTTTAAGTTTAGGGACGATTCTGCTACAATCCTTAAAGTTTATGGACAACTCTTAATTTTATCCCTTAAAGAGAAGAAAAAGGAATATTTGGTGTGAAAAATTAAATTAATTTTTTTGAAGGTTTTTTTAAAAAAAATTGAAAAACAGAATTTTTTTTATGTATTCTAAAACAGTTTAAATTATTTTTCATTATTTTCCTTCATAATAAAAATTTTATTTTTAATTTATTTTTCAAATAACAAATAAATATTAAAAAATAAAAATAAAATAAATTTTCAAATATATTTCATAATATTTTTTATGAAATAAATGAATAAATTTTTATTTTTTAAATTAAATTTTATTTTTTATTAACAGTAGCTAAATACATTTCTATTTTTTTTTCATTGTTTTCCATAGAAAATAAAAATAAAAATTTTCTTTAAAAAAAAGTAAAGCAGAAAATTATCTCCTACATAAGTCATTTATTTCTTATAAGTTGACATTTGGTAAAATTAATTGAAGACAGAGTTGTATGGTGTATATATATATATATTATGGTGTTTATTATTTTATTAAAAATTAAAATATTTTATTCTGTCCATAACAACTTTTAAGTACTTGTCATGACCTATTTTCTGGGCTGAATCAATATTAAGACTTAGATTAGCGTAAGGTATCGAACCCCGTAGTAAGCCTAATTATTTCTAACTCAACCATAAAATCCATAAATATAGTCAAATTTTAAGAAATCAAATAGATAAAATTCGGCTATAAATTGGACTATCTAACAGAAAACCTTAACTTACCTGACTTGTAAACCCATAAAACAACAATATGGGGAGCTCAGCTCACTCTCACAATCCTCAAAGCAGATAAATAATCAAATGGGAGCTCAGCACCCTCATCAAAAGGAATAAATATCTCATGCATCCAAACATTTCCATATAAACAAGGTTACAACTCCAAAAGTTTAGTTAATACAACCCTAGATAAGGATAATATATTACTAGTGCATGCAAAGTTTTAGAATTTAATAAAAGATAATAAAAGTAAACTAAACTTTTCTTGTTTAATCTGCGAGAAAAGAAAGCAGGTTATTTTCAATAAATTCATCTATCACCTAAAAAAAATAGTTGCACAGGGGTGAGTGTTCGACTCATAGAGTAAGATATTGATTTTAAATACAATTTTTATATCTATCTAAATCTAATGCATTCCTCTGTATAAAATGCAACATTTACACATAATTTCAAACAATTTAAATAATATTCGCACAAAAGATAATTTGAAGTACTTACACACCGAGCATATAAGGATCAGGTCCCAGCGAGTCAAGTTTCAGCTGCGACTACTTGTCCTACCCATATCCATATACACACTACACGCATGCTAACATACACACAGAGCTCAACATTACCTTAAGGCGACATCTACAATAGTTTCATCAATAAAATATGCAACATAAGAGAGTGCCTAGCATTTAACTATATATATTATTTATTTATTTATTTATTTATTTATAAGTGAATGCATGATTATGCTTTAAATATATAATAATAATATTGAAATTATAAATAAAACTAATATCTACTTACATATTGTCTCAATGTCACTGGAGCGGTTGAGAATATGAGGAAGGTTAACTCGGATCACCTAAATAATCATATTCAAGAAATTTATCAATATTAACTTAAAATAAAAAATTAAAGAGCCTAAGACACCCTAAGTTCATGCCGGAAATCTGACAAAATTTTTCTTATACCTAGAACCTACATAACCTGTAAAATAACTCAACTAACACTTCTCAATCCAAAATGTCTCAGGTTCACAGCACAACAACTACACAATACCCCTCCTAGACTTGACAAATCAGTTAATTTTCACGTAAAATAATTATTTAAAAACTCATAACATTACAATAATAGAAATAATAATTCACACTTTATGAAAGTAAAATATTAAACTAAAATAATTATAGAAAATCTCATAAATTATACAAAAATTATGCAACGTAGGCCGGCAAGCTTATCGTGAATACTGTTATAAGTATAATATTATCACTTTATCAGTGCTACACATATTTAATTTATTCTATTAAGAAAAGATGGATTTTTTTTTTAATTTTACTAGATTTTAATATCTTTCACTATAAAAATAAATCACTAATTAATCTATATTTAAATAATAATAATAATAATAATAACAATGAATAATAATTAACATTTCCATAATTAATGTTATCCGCTTACCTCTATAAATATTCTTATATGCGATGGTGACATTATGGATTTAAGAGCTACCGCCCCATGCTCCTTGGATCCTTTCCTGCCTCCTACCAAATATTTTTAATTCATTTTTTTTTCTTTTTTCTTAATGAACCACACAAATATTTTTAGGTTCCTTAATCAATCAGTAATCTTAATTTGTAGGTAATTAGTGTAATTCACTTCGGAGGCATTGTGGAGCCACATTCTTCATTATTTTCTGTCCATGCATTGTCTACATAAGACCAAATAAACTATAAAAAAGTGCCATGCAAATTCAATACATTTATAAAATAAAAAGATGTAGTTCATTTCGCAAACTTGAAGAGCCACTCTGCGTCATTTTCTGCATTCCCCATCCTTAGATAAGATTTCACCGTCTTTTTCTTAATATAATAATTAAGAGATATCAACACTTCCTAATGATATATTAAAACCTCGATAATCATTTATTATTATTATTGTTATTATAGTTAATTTGATTTATTGTCAAACAAATTATTAGTTTGATATGTCTCTTGCGAATTGCTTTTGATTATTCTGAACATAAACTTAGAGTCCTAGTTCGAATCTAGCCATCATTTGATTATGCCTGAATATCAAAAGTGAATCTTATCTTTGAGCAAGGAAATCCAAGAAAACGAATATACATTTTGGGGAATGAGCTTTGAGATTCGTTGATATATATTCACTGCCCTTCTCTATAGGGTTTAGGTCATATTCACCTTTATTTTTTTTTTTTTAAATCATATTTTATGTTTAAAACTTTGATGCTTGGCTACCCTAAAGAGGAGGAGGCCTAAGAGCCCAAGGGTTAGTCTACCAAGGTTTGCTATCTGTTCAAGCATATGTAAACTTGATCAATTGCTCTCTTCAATTCTCAGAAAGGTACATTATTATTTAAAAAAAAAAAATTAAGTCATCATCTTGCCTTACAATATTACAATATTATTACCTTGTAGAATTCCCAAGTCTTTTTTTTTTTTTTTATGAGTATTTCTCAAGTTTTGTGTTTGAATATGGTAGTTTTGTCATCATTCATGAGTTCATCTATGCATAATTATCTTATCATATCCTTCTTTCCAAAATCAAGGCCTGGATTTATGTAATGTGAATGTGATCGAGATGTGCAACGCCGCCTATAGACCATGGCTTTGGCATGTGGCGAACATTTTCCATGCTCTATAAATTCTAATTGATATTTGAAAAAAACTCTTATTAAATAAATTATAAGCTACAAACATTAATTGAATGTTAAATAAATTATGATACAAATAGTGATTATGGAAGGGTAAATTAGTGTTTATAAATTTTATTAATTAAAATAATTATAACCTTGGCAAATATAATTGTAGAAATGGGAATCCATAAAAGAAATTAATAAACAATTGAATATAACAAGAACAACAACTCAACAATGTCATACTACTTAATCATAATTAATGTAGAAAATTAAATGATTCATATTCTCAATTTTTTTAAAGAAAAATAAGAAATAAAAATTCAACTATAATTAAAATATAATATAAAAGAAAATACGCGAATTGCTAATTAATCTTACCCTACCGCTAAGGGCTAACACTTAAAAAAAAAGAAAAAAGAAAAAAAAGTCTCAAATGGTCAGCTTCTTGCTCTGCCGTATACATACATTTCTAATTTATATATTATTCAATCGAATTTTAAAAAGAATTACAGTTAAAAAAATTGATAAGAATTTTTTTTTCCAATCAGGTTTGTGCAACCCAGTGTCCAAAATTAAAATTTTTTATTAAAAAAATGTGAAACGAATAAGTGTAATTTGATTTATTTATTTATTTATTTATTATTTTCTTGTTACAATCTCAAATGAGTCAAACAACCTTAACGCGTACCACGCATAAACCCACCCAAAAGGCCAAAATGCCTAATGGGCATAATTCTAGAAAGCATATAAAAATTACAGTCAAATTAAACAACACTTGGCGTCGAGTCATTTTCTGACTAATAATTTTTCATTTAACCAACAACATTACTAATAATAATAATAATATATATTAACATATATTCTACACACTTAAACTTTAATTAGGAATTAAATTAAAATTTTTTTTACTATTATGAATTTAAAATATAAATATATAAAATTTATATATTTAATAATTAAAATTTTATTATAAATTTATAATATATTAAATTTAAATAAAAAAATTTAAATTTAATATTTCACGCGAAATGATTTTCTCTCTCTATTACATTTTCTAAAATTCAATAGCGGTATCTCCATTAATAAGTCAATTCTGAAAAGTTGACCCATGATCCAAGGATCCAAATTTCCTCCTCTAGTGATGTTGATGTGAAATTATATATAACAAGTCAATAAAAAAAAAAAAAAAAAAAAGAAAGCGTAATTGAGTTGTCGTTATTGGGTGATGAAGTAGCTATTAGGGCGTGGTGTTAATTAATTAAGGCAAATATAAAATAAAAGTTCAGCTTCTCCTTCTTCATTTTGAGCACTAAGGTTACAGTAAAGCGGGAAGATAATTAAGGTACAATGGCATAAACCTCGTAGAAAATTCCAATGAACTGGATTCCCTTATTCCCAGTTATTTGTAGATCTTAAGCATAAAAGCAACAGAGATTTATCAAGTGGAATATCTTTATTGAAGTCTTCAGCCTGACTCTTAAGTAATCTCCCATTGACTTTGCAACTTGCAAATTTTATTGTAATGCATCTGCAAATGTTCGTTTTTTTTTTTTTTCTTTTCCATACTAATTAAGTACTAATTAATCACAAATTAAAAAATTTCTCATTTCAGGTTTGCCTAGTTGGCACTATTTAATATTCCTTAATTATTATAGGACATTAACAGGCATTAATTAAAATGCAAATTTAATCTTGTCTCTCCATACTTATATTATATACATGGGTAACCAACTTTAAATGGTGGGGATCGATGGGATGAAGCATAGAAAGTAGGGGAGAGTAGAGAATTGGTCGTAATCAGTCAGCCGGCCGCCCGCAACGGCTGAGACGTCGTGTGTTAGAGCTCAACTAACCAACAGACAACCTTAAAAATTTAAGGCCCCAGACATTTAATATGCTTACAATATCTATCCCTTGTTTTCAGTTTTATCTTTTCCAACTTCACTTAGGTTAGGTCTGTAGTTGCATGATAAATATCATCTTTCCCATTACTTAATCAAATTAACATATATTAATATCGTTTGTCTGCGTAGGGAGTATTTTACAGTTGTGAATAAATTTCCCTCAACAAATTAATATAACTCTTGCTTATATATGCGTGAGTTAAAGCACCGAGTAAAAATTAACTGGTGATATATTTAATTTAAAAAAAAAATTGTATAGAATAATTAAGAAGTGGAGGCTGGAATTTGATGCTTATAAACAGTGATACATATATATATATATATATATATATTTTGTTATAAGTCAGATTAAACATATATAATAATATATTAAAAAGCAGAGAAAAGTGTAAATGTAGAATATGCGCACTTGTACTTCTGAGAAGCTCGAGTGCATGCATGCAGGAGTACTGTAAAAGGACTGATGAAGCTCATCAAAATTAGTGGAATTTTACGGGTGGATTCTCAAGTCTGAACCAACATTGGTTTCCACTTTCCAAGTCTTGTTTGAATGCTTTATATTTGTAGCTTTGTACCATATATATATATATATACACACACACACACTGATTTTTTACAATTAATATATCTCATTTATCTTAAATGAATTTGAGGCTTAAAATTTGCATTTGAATTCAACGAAATTAATGGGTTAGTATATAATATAAAAAAGTTTTGAAAGTAAATATTATATGCAGTGATATAATTTTCTGAGTATTTTCATACAAATAATTAAATTTTAATTTTTTTTATAAAATTTATAAAATTTTAATTTGATTTTATAAAAATAACTGCAATAAAAAATTAAAAAATTTCAAACTAATTTATTAATTTGTGAACTATTTCATAAATAAAATTATTTTATTAATTTTTTTAAAAATATATAAAATACATTTAATTATTTTCTTTACCATCAATTTTTCTCTTTCTTTATTTTTTTTACTAGTAATTATTAATTAGATAATTTTATTATAAAATAATTAATATAGTAATATAAAAATTTTTAATCTCTAATTATAATGATTTTTATAAAATTAAATTAAAATTTAATAAATTTTATAAAAAAATTTAATAATTTTTGTATAAATACTTATAAAACTAAGTCATCTCTGTTGCCCAAATTTTAAAACAATTAGTACCTCTGCACTTTTGAATTGGACTGCGTATAACTCTAATGAACGGGGTAGAATTGCATAAAACGGTGGGTTATTGTTTTAGCTGCAGCTTTCCTGTGCCCGCGGTACTCAATTAACCACATGCAAAACTTTTTATTTTTTATTTTTTTTTATGACGGCAAAATTGAATTTTCACTGGACGTAGCAGCAGATGGTAAATACTCCCAGGCCCAAAGAGAAAAAGACAAAATCAAATATTCCCTCTCCTCCACTCCTCTGTACAACTTAGGACAAAATCACGGACCCAAAAACAAGAAATTAAAAAAGAAAGATTTAATTAAACTGGTGACTTATATGAATCACTATAATTATATAAAGAATCCTCCTTGATTTCAGGTTTAGATGGCTTCTTTTCCTCAATCTCTTGGTTGTCATCAACATCATCAATGACAACGCCCACAGTTCCGGTCAGCTCTTTAGCCCTTCGGGCTTGAAATTCCCAATCTGTGCAACCCAAAACCACCAACATGGTCACAACACAGGAGCCTTGTGCAGCCAAGAGGCCTAGCCATAGTCCTTCGAAATCAAATCCTGCAAAAAATGCTAAAAATACTGCCACTGGCATACCAACAAGGTAGAAGCAACCCAAGTTGATGTTTGCCCCTACTTTCGGTCTAGCCGTCCCTCTTAGCACTCCACAGCCTGTTGTTTGTGGACAGTTTCCTAGTTCACACAATCCTATTATCGGCAAAACAAGTGATGTTAAGGCAATAATCTCTTTATCTTGTGTGAACATGCTAGCCCATATTTTCCTCACCGTAACTGTGAAACTTAGAGCTGAAAATCCCAGAATGAAGCTGCAAGAGAGGCCTACAATGGCTGCGAGCTTTGCTTTCTTGGGCTGGTTAGCACCCAGTTCATTACCTACCCTTGTGGATACGCTGAAGCTTAGAGAAGATGGAAATATGTATACTAGTGAAGTAGTCTGAATCAGAATGCCCATAGAGGCAACGGTTGCTCTTGGGTTCAACAACAGCCCGCATAGCAAAATCATGATTTCATACCACCACCATTCAAGACACACTGAGATGCAGCTTGGAATGGCCAAGTTCAAAAGAGTTTTCCATTCTTTGAAGCACTCTATGGAAAACCCTCCCCAGGTCTTTTTGTGGACACCGGAGATAAGGATGTAGACGATTAAAGAGCCTACGAGAATGAAATTAGTCCATACCCCACTAAGAGCAACACCTTTGATTCCTAAATTAAGGTGTGTCACCAGAAGATAGTTTATGGGTATGTGTAGAAGAATTGATAGAGTAGCACAAAATGTTAAAGGCAAGGTTATGGATTGAGTTCTCAGATAAATTCTCAACGGGTGTAAAATGGATTGAGCTAAGAGGTCAGGAAGAGAATAAAGAAGAAATGACTGAGCTTCTGTGGCAATTGCCAAATCTTGGCCGCAAAAAAGAAGAATTCTTTTCATGTTTAACCACAGAAGAGAAATGGGTAAGGAAGTGAATATTAGCAAAAGTATAGTTCTCTGCAAAGTTAGACCAAGAAGGCTGTGTTTTTGGGCTCCGAATGCTTGACCACAAATGGGTTCCATTCCCATGGCGAGGCCAGAGAGGATAGAATAGCCAGTTATGTTAGCAAAGCCGATGGCAAGAGATCCACCGGCTAAAGCAAGCTCGCCAAGGCGACCAAGGAAAAGCATAGAGATCATCGAGCGAGAGTAAAGCAAAAGACCAGTGAGTATCATAGGAAGGGCTATTTTGGCAATGGATATGGCTTCTCTGATGGCAAGAGAGAAGTGTGTCTTTTGTGGTGGCTCCTGGAATTCTGGTGGCGGTCTATGTTCCAGCTGCTGTTGTTTGGGTGTTGGGCTTTCGGTGATCAAAAATGGCTCGTGCATGCTGGACTCTGGGTCCTTGGTTGGGAGTTGGCAACGGCATTTAGAGGAGAGGGGAGAGAAGTTTAGCTGGCACATTGTTGTTATGCGTGAAAAAAGTGTTAATGAGTATTTTGGGAGAGAGAGAGAGAGAGACTTGGGGAGAGGAGGGATGGGGGGGTTTTGAAATGGGTGTGGACAAGGGGGTTGGTTTTATAGGGTTTTTGGCGAGACGGCCCGCTTTGAACTTCACACACACTCGCATCCTTTTTGTAAGGACTTCGGTGTCTGTAGTGACCGGCTAGCGGAGTTGGCGAAAATTGACAGATCGAACTAAGATTTTAGTTCGGCAAAAAAAAAAAAAAAGAACTAAGATTTGAGATTATATATGCAGATTTTATCAAATACATTCTTCACTTCTAAACTTAATTTTCAATTCAAATAAAACTCAAAGAAACCAACTTTTTTGCTCAACAGATAATAACAGGGTCAAAATGATTGTTGGACGTTTTCTGTTAGGTTGTATGGAAAAGAGTCAGGTGCTGATCAACCAGGACAAAATTTGTTCATGGACCCATTTTTTTGCGAAGCCCACTAGGGCCCATCTATGTTGTCTTGACTAGGGGAATTTTTGCAGGGTACTTTAATATTGGCCATTGCCAGTTGCCACACAAAAACTTGTCCTTGTTGTTGCTGGACGGCTCAGTTGATTCTGCCACTTTACACTACAGTTTATGGTGAGTCCAAAGAAGCCGTCGTTGGTTATCCTGGACTCATTAATCTCAACTAATCCACCAAAACAGCTTCATCAAATTTGTGATGATGGGGTCAATGCGTGGACCTCCACAGAGAAGCTTGCGACCTGTTTTTTGTTCCTAAGCCGACACATCATATCTTCTTTCTAACTTGCTAACGTTTCTGCTCTTGCTCCTCATGTTGTGGCCCATTTCAACGATTATCAAGCAATTTTGCTTTGGGAAAACCAGCAGCAAGAGAGGTTTAGTTGGAATTATTTCATTTGGATTCTACAACTAAACCTACATGCAAAATTCAATCACAAGTTGATGATTATGACCTGAATTCACATTTCTTTTTACATGATTCGTTTGATGTGTACCTGAAAGCGATGGATTTGAATATTTTATAATTTATGAGCCACTAAAATTATCTTTTAATCTCTGTTTAGCAGTAATTTCAATACTCTCCTTTTAATTCAAGTTATTACATGAAAGGGTCGACACCCTCGTCCCATCTCCCAACACTGATGGAGTCCATATCATGTGTAGGAATGGCTGATGCTGCAGTGAAATAGAGGGACCTGGTTTCACAATGGAGACCAATTAAGGGATCTGTGGGACAACAGGTGCTTAACCAAGAAAGTAAAAGTCAGCTTTTGTTGATCAAATTCTTACTTTTGCACTACATGGACCTACTTTGTCCAAGTGGCTGGCAGTCGCACCTCGTGGTTCCAGTTCCACACGCGATTTTGAGTGGGTTGGTCTCTTTTAAACCCTCCTAATGGGTCTCCATCTCCTTGTGAGTTGTGACAAGGGCATAAGCCCGCGTTTTTGCGACCCCTTTGACTCGGTATTTTTGCACCTATACGGATAACTCCTTGGCTCCTGCGCTTTGGTCAAAAAAAGCGTGTAAGATACATATAAAAAAGAATGTTGATGCAATTAGCATGCTTAATTAGACATCAATTCAAAGTTTCTCCGTCAACCCTATTATATGGACTACCGAATACTTCATCCACATTCCCACGTCTCAGAAAATTTGCAACGTCTTCTTTCAATTGGAATTTTAATTAGTCCCCGCCAGCAACTTAGTTTGTATCTATTAGAGGATATTTTTCACTGTTTTTGTCTTTAAGTGGCCTTTCGGTGATATATGATCTGTTTATTGATTCACTGTGAAATTTTGGAAAAAAAATGCAATGAAAATATGCTTAAAGGGTATGTTAAAAGGTTGCCGGTGTCTCAAAACTTACTTTTGCATGCAATTAGATGGTTCCATGCACAGCATTCATATGTATTAAGAGACTTAATGTATTCATTCACATGTATTTATAACACAAAGAGAAAAGGAAAGCATTTAACTTATTAATTTAATTGTTTGACTACTGGGTCAATTAATATGAAAAGAATTATTGATTTCAGTTTACTCACAATCTAAAACCATTAACTCAATTCTTCCACTGCTTGCGGCAAAGTACGAGTTGACAGCAACATTAATTATCCTACATATACGCTAATATATAAATCTAGAAGGTCATTATTTATTAAAGTGGAGTTCTCACTTAGTTTTTTTGTTTTTTTTTTTTTTATTAATCAATTTTAAAGAAAGGATAGTCCTAATTCGTCATAGTCAATGGTTGAATCAATCGGAATTACATGAAAATCAGTGATTTTAATAGAAGATTAAAAATTAAAATTGGAGGTTCTTTGTGATTTGATTTCAGTTTGGTTATGATTTAATTAAATTTAATGTGTTTAATTGTTTTAAAAAAAATTGATTGTTTTATTTATTATAGCTAATATCAAGATATAATGTAAACGAAGAGACAAAGGCAGCTGATTATTATAAAAAAAAAAAAATTCTACTAAGCACAACTAAGTAAGTATTTTGTTGTTAGAAATGAGGCATAGATTAGTTGTGCCAATGAGAGATTAACAACAAGTAAACTTAGTTTAAAGCGCTTTGTTTTGCTAACAATTAGTTTGATGAATTGTCATTGTCATCAGCTGATGGAAAAAGATGTGTAAAAGGATTATATATTAAGCAGGTAGCGATAAGCTTAATGTTCACATGCTAATCATATACAAAGAATTAAAGGTTATGGATGTTATCTAGATAATTATGCTCTCAAAGTCTCAGTCAATTAGCTTAATTTTGGAATTTTTAACATTGGTGAAAATAAAATAGAATCATCCTAAAATTCCATTAAAAAGACTGTCTTTTTCTTTAAAGCCAATATGGATCTTGCTTTCTTCCTAACTTGTCTTCTTCGCCAAAAGCCACATTCCCATTTGGCTCTTACCAGCTGCCACTACAGACGCCCGTGTGAATTTAATTTCGATTTGGTTGGCATATATGTTCTTTGCACGTGCAACTTTACTTCCCAATTCCACACGTGTTTCCCTCCCCATAAATTTTGCCTTGCTTTTACTTTTATTTGGCACATCTTCCCTCCCCATAAAGAGATCTTTCAAGGTAGACCAATCAGACTGCTTTTTTTTTTTGGTTTGAATGGTTTCGTATGATAGAAAAGAGCTTAATTAATTGGTAATATTCACATTTGAAAGCTAACGTTTTAGAATAAAAAAGCAGATGACAGAATTAAGATTGGGCAGAAAGTGGAATAAGATGATGTGATTCGTTAATTAAAGAAAATCAAACGCTTTACCAAATCATGAATTGGTAAGAAATGGAATTTGTAGAAAAAAAAATAGTATATTATTATTATTATTATTATTATTATTGTGTCGGCCTGTGTTTTGGCAAATCGAAACGTGTAAAAGTGACGTAGACAGAGGAACGAGAACCAAGGACTGAAAGGAAAGGAATAATGAATAGGTCATGGGAAGCAAGGGGCAGCAGCGACGGAGATGATGAAAGTGTCCTAAAGTAGTACCATCTTACGGTCATCTGCTACCCTCTGCGTCCCACATCATTAACTTCACTTTTTTTTTTTTAATTTATTCTACAGAGTTTATATAAAATGCCTCTACTAATTAATTTAATAATAATTAAATTAAATTAAATATTTTATTTTAAAAAAATAATATAAATGGAAATAAAATTTATTATTTTAATTATATTAATTATTTTTTTAAAATTATAAAAGTATAAAATCTATGCATATGAGACAGAGAAACTAAAATATTTATTAATTTATTTTAATTGATTAAATACTAAAGACTATTTAAAAAGCTAAAAACCCAAATATTTGGGTCCACAACTTATCTATGGATGTTTCTGTATACGTGACAGGGTTGATGGGTACCGCAGGGGTCCACAGCTTATTATCTATATCGTGATTTGCACCCAAAGGATGGCACACTGTATACGCGCTTTTTGTTTGACGTGGAAATAACACCCTTGTCTGGAGTATGGGATTGAAGGAACGTTCCTTTTGGGGTGTGAGAATGGAATATGTAAGGATTAGCTTTACAACAGTGTCTGAATCTGAAAAAGCAATTTGCATTTTGTGGGACCCAAACCTTAGCAGTTGGATTGCTTTTGAACGGTCAGGAGAAATTATAATTAGGCAGAGGCCCATCTTATTTAATCAGGCTAAAAGTTTTTGAATTGCTAACATTTGCATTGCAAGGTTCAACAGGGCAAGTCCAAAGTAAGCCCAACTATACCATGAATCCCTCACAAGCCCGCATATCCAACCTAAGACAATTTTAGTTTAAAGAGCCCACAAACATAAAACCCTCGGATTAAACTTCACCCGAAAAGAAATCATCATCTTTCAATAAATAGCATCACCGCCCACTAGTTTCTGCAAGCAGGAACCATCAACCCGGCAGTGAGCATGAAAGACGAAGAGAACGCCCAAATCGGCCACACCTAGGAGCTCCATACTAAAACCACCTGAAGCAGCTAAGAAAGGGACTCTAGCACATCACAAAAGAAACAGCAGCAATAAAGGAAGGAACTATCGTATGTGTTCGCCGGCTACAATATCCTCTGGCATGGGCATTTAATTCTTTCATACCGAGGCACTCATTATTTCCTATGAGTAGTAATGGTAGTCTTCGCTGCACGAGCGAGAGCTAGGTAGTTTTAAAAGAGACAAAAGAATAGAAAAAAGGAGGGAAGGGTAAAAGACTTGGGCCTTGTTGATAAGCATGTCAAACTACCTCCAGCTAAGGCTCCTAGTCTTCCAGCCACTAGCTCTGGGCCATCTTCCGCCAAACATTATTCCAATTTCTAGAAATATTGGATGAGCGCGGGCTGGACTACAGGCTCTAAAACTCGACTATAATTTAACAAGAAAGCAGCTTAGTCTATGCGCTAACCTATATTCTTAAGTTAAACTTTCCTTAACCAAGTAACTAATCAGGACCTCGCCTCCAAAATCAACAAATTCAGATTCAAAAGTTAAGACGAAAACAATCTTCAAAAATCATTCAATTTCACCGTTTCAATTTTTATATTTTTAAAGAAGTTCAATTTAACCTAAATTTAAAACAGTTAATTTCAATTGAAATTTGGACTCGATATCAATTTTTATATAATCATGATATTATATTAAGTTAAATTGGTCCAGTTTCGATTCTTAACCGGCCAGCAGCCACGCTTAACCCCATGCTAAGACGATGATTAAGCGTAGGTCGCATTTTTTATATTATTGGTTTTTAGTTCCACACTAATAACAAACCCAACAGTTCTTACCCCAAAATTAAAGCACAAACTACATACTAACACTTTCCAAATCCCACATCACAAAATGAAGAGCATAAGTTGCGACCGATTTTATGGGCCTTCTTCATGAAAAGATCAAATAGCAAGAATGCTAATTAAGTTCCACCTTCATGACAAAACTAATAAACCGACAGGTGTTCTTTCCAAACTCTCCGAACATACTCATCCATCTACTGGGGGTGAATGACTGCATCCTGGGATAAAGCAAATATTAGCCAATAGTCAAATTTTAACAATTAGACAATAAGAATTTGGTATGATGATAACCTGCGGTATCTCTCATGCATAGGACTTTCAGCCCCACCATCATTTGGACTGTCCCTCTCTTCTGGCAAGGAATTTGGGCTTGTTCGATGACCATTGTCAAGGCTAGCACCATCCATCGCATAACCATGACCATTATTTGCATTAGCGGTTTCTCTTCCATATGGATTGCGACTATAGTTGCGATCATTGTCTAGGCTAGGTCTTTCCCTTCGGTAAGGACTGGCACTCTGGCCACGATCATTGTTAGGAGTAGCTCTTTCTTTATGGTAAGGACTATGAATGGGCCTATGCCCATGGTCATTGCCAGCCCTCTCTCTCTTATAAGGACTACAGCTTGTGCCTCGGCCATAGTCAGGACTAAACCTCCCTCTCCTGTAGGGACTTGGGTTGCGATAACGGCCATAGTCTGGTCTAGCCCTCTCTCTCCAGTAAGGACCAGGGCTACGGCCAAGACCATGGTTAGGTCTTCCTCTTTCCCTATGGTAAGGACTTGGAGACCTCCTTTTATCATGGTTTCGCTTGTCTGGTAACATATTGCGATCTCTTTCAGGGCTATATCCATTCCTCCTTTCGAATTGCATACTCCACTAAAATAACTCGTTCCATTAACTTGCTGCATCTCCGAGAAAAATAAGGAGCATAAATTATTAGAGTTTGAAATTAGATAGATCGACCGCAAAAGTAATTCAAGCAAATAAAACATTATTCACACCTTACATAAATAAGGAAAAAAGCCCATTCTAGGAAAGAAACAAGTGAAAGAAAAATGCACCTAGGGGTACAAACTTAGCAATTTTAAAATTTCAAATCCTAATATTTCATGCAACATGCAAATTCTTTATGCTATTGCAAAAACACATATTTTAGGTTATAACACTTATAACTCAATTGTTAAAAAGTCTATTTTCCATTGGAAAACTTAAACCTTAAAATTATTAAGACGAAATTAAGGATTTTACCCGTATAGGCACAGAATTACATTCAACACTTAATTCGGGAAGTTTAGGTCGCTAAGAGTCAATCCTCTAGTCCGTCAACACTAACAAGATGACAAAAGCACCAATTTTCACTCAAAACTCCTTTGTGCTTTCTCTTCTTGTCTTGACCATGTTTGTACAAAGATAAAGTTTTCTTGGATTTCTGCTCATGGAAGTATAGAGAAATAATTTCTCTAACTTTAATTCAAGAGTAACAACTTCAAATTTCTCTTGAATAAAAAAAAAAAAAAAGGATGGGAGAGGTTGGTTTGAGAGAGAAAAGTAGAAGAAGAAGAGATTAACACATAATCTTCAAAAGTTTTTTTTCTTCTAATCTCTAACTATTAGAGATATTTAATTCCCCTTAATGTCAATTAGTGATTAACCACTAATGATTACCTACTTTACAAGTGTCCACATTTAATTCACTAATTAGATGTATTTTTTACTTTTGATTTGACCACTTGTCAACTTAGCATAAATAAGAGAATTAAAATACTAATTAATTAGTATTATGAAAAATACTAATTAACCATTAATTTTTCTCTCTTATGACTTCTTAAGCCATTTTAACCAAATTAAAATCTCTTACCTTATAAATTAATTAATCAAGTTAATATTTAAACACTTTAAATATTAACTTGAATATTTCTGTTGATGAATTTAGTTTCAAGTCATGCTAGATACTTTACAATCTAATTGCAAACTAAAAAATATTAATTAATTAATTAATCAATCAATCAAATTAATTATGCTTTGATCATGTTATTCTTATTGTGTGTGATTTTTCAGGTTCATTACTAATTGGCAATGAGAATAATATTAACTCTTTAATATTATTGAAACTATTTTATACATAGAGTGAAATTTTCTTACCACTCTTAGTTCTCATAAATCATGATTGACACCTAGCATAGTGTACCATTACTGCCCAATTAGTGATGAATTAATTTATACTTAACTCATGAACCTTGATTGCACATACCATGCACTAAAATCTCTCCGTTACAAAATCTCAATTCTAGCTAGGGTCATGGTCTATGTCAAACCCTAATTGCTTAGAATCACATGTCCTCAAATTAATTTAATTCTTGATTAATAAGACTTTTCAATTATAAACACTTTTCTGAATAAATCTATCTGTCCTGGTTAGGAGCTTTGTTCATCAAGAACAATTAAAATAGACATAGGATTTTATCCCTATTTATTTAGGATAACGGATTTTATTTTGACTAAACACCTATCTCCATAGATAACTAGTCGAAGTCAATACACGTCCGTATACTCACACCTAGTATAGGTATGTAAATGGTATCAAACTCAAACCATCAATATACAAGATACACGTGTTAGCTCAGGTCAAGAGATTATATGCACTATTATGATCTAGATGATTATGTATTGACAAAAGTAAACTCTATGTACACATCATCTTAATGTCACTGGTTCAGCCTATTTATCTTATAAGTATCCACCATATTTATCATGTGGTATGAGTCTTACCATTCCATCTTATTAATATCTCATACTAATCCATAAAAACAAACATAGGTGACAGCCTATACGGATAAATTATACCCAATAAGGTATCCTTGACTGTGAACCAAAATTTATAACACTTATACTAGATTGTTCCGTCGTCACTCATGTTCTTAACACCTTAAGAAAGAAAAATTTAACAAGCTGTTAAAGGATATTTTTAATTAAATTTAAATAATTTAAATTAAAAGAAAAGATATATGCCATTAAAAATGAATTAATATTTACAAGATACAAATTATTAGTCATGCTTTAGGGCATACTAATAAAAATAAGGAGGGGAGGAATGTTCCATAATTGGAAAGTTAACCTCAAATTTGTAGCTTCCAATGCTTTTGTGGCATCATCCTGTGATTCATACTGAACAAATGCAAAATTTCTTCTAATTCTAATGCTCACTATCCTGCCATATGGCTCAAAGTGCCTCTCTAAGTCCTTTGGCCTTGTATAATGTGGATCAAAATTGATAACAAATAAGGTCTTAGATGGTCTAGTATTAGTTGAGGATCTTCTCGAACTATCATGTCTTTTAGTGCCTCGCTCTTGCTGCAAAACAATACCAACAAACATAAAAATCGAGCTCCAAAAAGATCATAACCTAGAGAAAAGGATGATGTGGCAGAAAATCAACTACCATAGAACAGATGTATTACCCTCGTCCATTCAACACGAAGCCTGCGACCCTTGTGACCAAATTCTATTCGATCAAGCCCTCGAATAGCATCCTCAGCATCTCTCTCATTTTCCATATAAATAAACTCAAATCCTATATACAATAGATGAAAGGCATGAGTACATTTTGTAATTATCATTTGCTACCAATGGAAAAAAGTAGTGAAATCTCTTGTGGAAGGATTATTTAAATATAAGAGGGCATTTCACACTTAGCAGTAAACAAGCCACCTATAATTATAAAATTTTGGCAACCTTCATGAAATCTATAAGCTTAGTGACCAGTAAAAGTAGCAATAGACCTTGTGCGATGAACTAAATGATGTCAAGGAACTAGAATCCAAAAATGGATGTCTCATGATGGGTCGATGAAAATAGAGTGCCCTCTCCATCTATTCTATTGCCTCTACTGTGAGGTCGACAATGTTTCTATCTTGAAACATGTCTAAATTTGAAGGCTGGGTAAAAGACATATGGAATTGAAAGGCAATAGTGTCTTAGGAAAATTAGTAAGGCTCTGCCATTGCGGATTAGAGTGACTCTTCTTAATATCAAGAAGAGGAAGCTTGTCACAGACAGAAAATTAAATTTTGATAAGCCCATCCATTAGCCAGGAAGTGTATGGATATTCCAAGATAATCTTGCGTCAAAGAAAATATTGAATATGGCGGTTTTATGCTTCAAAAAACACACTTTCTTTTTCTTTAACACATCCTAAACCCCCACTAGAACTCAATAAGGGAAGATTGGGGCCTCAAATTCACATATTTTGAATGATACTGTAGTTTCCCACCAAACAACCATAGTGAGTGGATGGCAGATGCTGACACACTTCAGCATGGAAAGCTGATCTCTGTAACTTGCTGGGAGGCTGGAGAACTTGCTAGCCCATTTTGAAGTTTATTTGTGCAAAATTTTTATTATGATATTTTTCACATTCAACAGCAGCATTAGCCCTTTCTCTTCCATATGGATTGCGACTATAGTTGCGATCATTGTCTAGGCTAGGTCTTTCCCTTTGGTAAGGACGGGCACTCTGGCCACGACCATTGTTAGGAGTAGCTCTTTCTTTATGGTAAGGACTATGAATGGGCCTATGCCCATGGTCATTGCCAGCCCTCTCTCTCTTATAAGGACTACGGCTTGTGCCTCGGCCATAGTCAGGACTAAACCTCTCTCTCCTGTAGGGACTTGGGTTGCGATAACGGTCATAGTCTGGTTTAGCCCTCTCTCTCCAGTAAGGACCAGGGCTACGGCCAAGACCATGGTTAGGTCTTCCTCTTTCCCTATGGTAAGGACTTGGAGACCTCCTTTTATCATGGTTTCGCTTGTCTGGTAACATATTGCGATCTCTTTCAGGGCTATATCCATTCCTCCTTTCGAATTGCATACTCCACTAAAATAACTCGTTCCATTAACTTGCTGCGTCTCCGAGAAAAATAAGGAGCATAAATCATTGGAGTTTGAAATTAGATAGATCGACCGCAAAAGTTATTCAAGCAAATAAAACATTATTCACACCTTACATAAATAAGGAAAAAAGCCCATTCTAGGAAAGAAACAAGTGAAAGAAAAATGCACCTAGGGTACAAACTTAGCAATTTTAAAATTTCAAACCCTAATATTTCATGCAACATGCAAATTCTTTATGCTATTGCAAAAACACATATTTTAGGTTACAACACTTATAACTCAATTGCTAAAAAGTCTATTTTCCATTGGAAAACTTAAACCTTAAAATTATTAACATGAAATTAAGGATTTTACCCGTCTAGGCACAGAATTACATTCAACACTTAATTCGGGAAGTTTAGGTCGCTAAGAGTCAATCCTCTAGTCCGTCAACACAAACAAGATGACCAAAGTACCAATTTTCACTCAAAACTCCTTTGTACTTTCTCTTCTTGTCTTGACCATGCTTGTACAAAGATAAAGTTTTCTTGGTTTTCTGCTCATGGAAGTATAGAGAAATAATTTCTCTAACTTTAATTCAAGAGTAACAACTTCAAATTTCTCTTGAATAAAAAAAAAAAAAAAGGATGGGAGAGGTTGGTTTGAGAGAGAAAAGTAGAAGAAGAAGAGATTAACACATAATCTTCAAAAGTTTTTTTTCTTCTAATCTCTAACTATTAGAGATATTTAATTCCCCTTAATGTCAATTAGTGATTAACCACTAATGATTACCTACTTTACAAGTGTCCACATTTAATTCACTAATTAGATGTATTTTTTACTTTTGATTTGACCACTTGTCAACTTAGCATAAATAAGAGAATTAAAATACTAATTAATTAGTATTATGAAAAATACTAATTAACCATTAATTTTTCTCTCTTATGACTTCTTAAGCCATTTTAACCAAATTAAAATCTCTTACCTTATAAATTAATTAATCAAGTTAATATTTAAACACTTTAAATATTAACTTGAATATTTCTGTTGATGAATTTAGTTTCAAGTCATGCTAGATACTTTACAATCTAATTGCAAACTAAAAAATATTAATTAATTAATTAATTAATCAATCAATCAAATTAATTATGCTTTGATCATGTTATTCTTATTGTGTGTGATTTTTCAGGTTCATTACTAATTGGCAATGAGAATAATATTAACTCTTTAATATTATTGAAACTATTTTATACATAGAGTGAAATTTTCTTACCACTCTTAGTTCTCATAAATCATGATTGACACCTAGCATAGTGTACCATTACTGCCCAATTAGTGATGAATTAATTTATACTTAACTCATGAACCTTGATTGCACATACCATGCACTAAAATCTCTCCGTTACAAAATCTCAATTCTAGCTAGGGTCATGGTCTATGTCAAACCCTAATTGCTTAGAATCACATGTCCTCAAATTAATTCTAATTATTGATTAATAAGACTTTTCAATTATAAATACTTTTCTGAATAAGTCTATCTGTCATGGTTAGGAACTTTGTTCATCAATAACAATTAAAATAGACATAGGATTTTATCCCTATTTATTTAGGATAACAGATTTCATTTTGACTAAACACCTATCTCCATATATAACTAGTCGGAGTCAATACACGTCCGTATACTCACACCTAGTATAGGTATGTAAATGGTATCAAACTCAAACCACCAATATACAAGATAAACGTGTTAGCTCAGGTCAAGAGATTATATGCACTATTATGATCTAGATGATTATGTATTGACAAAAGTAAACTCTATGTACACATCATCTTAATGTCAGTGGTTCAGCCTATTTATCTTATAAGTATCTACCATATTTATTATGTGGTATGAGACTTACCATTCCATTTTATTAATATCTCATACTAATCCATGAAAACAAACATAGGTGACAGCTTATACGGATAAATTATACCCAATAAGGTATCCTGGACTGTAAACCAAAATTTATAACACTTATACTAGATTGTTCCGTCACTCATGTTCTTAACACCTTAAGAATGAAAAATTTAACAAGCTGTTAAAGGATATTTTTAATTAAATTTAAATAATTTAAATTAAAAGAAAAGATATATGCCATTAAAAATGAATTAATATTTACAAGATACAAATTATTAGTCATGCTTTAGGGCATACTACTAAAAATAAGGAAGGGAGGAATGTTCCATAATAGGAAAGTTAACCTCAAATTTGTAGCTTTCAATGCTTTTGTGGCATCATCCTGTGATTCATACTGAACAAATGCAAAATTTCTTCTAATTCTAATGCTCACTATCCTACCATATGGCTCAAAGTGCCTCTCTAAGTCCTTTGGCCTTGTATAATGTGGATCAAAATTGATAACAAACAAGGTTTTAGATGGTCCAGTATTAGTTGAGGATCTTCTAGAACTATCATGTCTTTTAGTGCCTCGCTCTTGCTGCAAAACAATACCAACAAACATAAAAACCGAGCTCCAAAAAGATCATAACCTAGAGAAAAGGATGATGTGGCAGAAAATCAACTACCATAGAACAGATGTATTACCTTCGTCCATTCAACACGAAGCCTGCGACCCCTGTGACCAAACTCTATTCGATCAAGCCCTCGAATTGCATCCTCAGCATCTCTCTCATTTTCCATATAAATAAAAGCAAATCCTATATACAATAGATAAAAGGCATGAGTACATTTTCTGATTATCATTTGCTACCAATGGAAAAAAGAAGTGAAATCTCTTGTGGAAGGATTATTTAAATATAAGAGGGCATTTTCACACTTAGCAGTAAACAAGCCACCGATAATTATAAAATTTTGGCAACCTTCATGAAATCTATAAGCTTAGTGACCAGTAAAAGTAGCAACAGACCTTGTGCGATGAACTAAATGATGTCAAGGAACTAGAATCCAAAAATGGATGTCTCATGATGGGTCGATGAAAATAGAGTGCCCTCTCCATCTATTCTATTGCCTCTACTGTGAGGTCGACAATGTTTCTATCTTGAAACATGTCTAAATTTGAAGGCTGAGTAAAAGACATATGGAATTGAAAGGCAATAGTGTCTTAGGAAAATTAGTAAGGTTCTGCCATTGCGGATTAGAGTGACTCTTCTTAATATCAAGAAGAGGAAGCTTGTCACAGACAGAAAATTAAATTTTGATAAGCCCATCCATTAGCCAGGAAGTGTATGGATATTCCAAGATAATCTTGCGTCAAAGAAAATATTGAATATGGTGGTTTTATGCTTCAAAAAACACACTTTTTCTTTTTCTTTAACACATCCTAAACCCCCACTAGAACTCAATAAGGGAAGATTGGAGCCTCAAATTCACATATTTTGAATGATACTGTAGTTTCCCACCAAACAACCATAGTGAGTGGATGGCAGATGCTGACACACTTCAGCATGGAAAGCTGATCTCTGTAACTTGCTGGGAGGCTGGAGAACTTGCTAGCCCATTTTGAAGTTTATTTGTGCAAAATTTTTTTTTATGATATTTTTCACATTCAACAGCAGCATAGATTATTATGATATCAGTTTATTTTATGAGAAAATTTGTGTTGCCTACAAATATACAAATCGATTAACTTACCATGATAGTAAACCAAAACCTTCAACAATTAGAAGCCACAAATGATCTTATCCCTATCATGACAAAATTCTACTACCACATCCATCTCCATCACTTCTCAACTTGTACCCATCATACTTTTTCTTCTTAACGATAGGGAGGAGCTCAGATGAATGCCATATTATGGTGGCTATTTTATATTGTTATCATATGAATTCAATATTTTAAATTTAATCTCTAAAAAACAAAAATCATGTTGGAAAATTTTATTAAATGTGATTTTTTCCAAAAGCCTTCTTAGAATGCATATAAAAAACAAGCTTCCCATAAAAAAATTGACAACTACTAAAAAGCTTTAAAGCCTAAAATTTGCTTGAATAATTTCCATCGCTAAGCAGTTCAACTTCAAAATTAAAAGCTGTATAATAATTAGTCAAATAAAAGAAAAATGAAAGAAAAAAACTAGTGTGGCTATAATATTAAATAAAAGAAAGGATGAAGAGGTTGAGAAAGAAAACTAACCAGACTTCATATCCACTCTTTCAACTCTTCCATATCGTCTAAAAAGTCATACCAGCTCAGATTGTTACGCATCATACTCAAAGTTTCCACAGAAGATGGGCCTCATATTGCCTGAGAACATTTTAAGTGGATGCAGTAAATAAAAAGCAGAAGGTTAATCATCAAATTAAGTGGATGGGTCTCACATCTATTACTCAATTTTCATAGATATTTCTTAATTTCCTCACCATTTATCCGTGTTACTATTTTACACGCCAGCTATTTTTGCTTTGCAATTTAAAAAATAAAAAAAAATACTAAAATTTCATACAATTGAAATAACATATTGATATATAAACTAAAAATTCTCCATCCCATCCTTATGATGTATTAGGTAGTCACAAAATGAAGCAACAATAGTTTAACCTTATAACCCCTTTGAAATCCAATTATCAAAGAATGAAGAATCAAAGCAAGAATAGGCAAGAAAATAAAAATCAAAGAACAGATCTACGGAAATAATAACCATATCTACGGTATGCAATTGAAAGACATCACATATCAAATAAAAAGTTTGGCTTAGTTACCGATAAACCATGAGAATAGATTTTCCCATGTTTTCTCGAAAGGCAATTAGAAACAGAGATTAAAGACGACTAAATATATCAAAATTGGCAAGATTATCATGTTTATTTACCTCTTGAAAGTATTGATTTGAAGGTTGCGAACCACACACTCCAAAACGCTAATGACAAGTCAAGCCTCCGAAAGCGTTTGTGATATTTTTATCAACAGAATTTAAAAAGCGAGTCTCGCTATTGTAATAAAAGAAGATAATGACATTGCTTTATCCGAGAGAGCCCCTGTGTTTCTTTGATTTGACAACTCATCCCTCGAGAAAGAATAAATTATATTTTGACCTCAAATAATGAGAAATTATATTACGAAATTGTGATTTCATAGAGACAGTTTACGTGTAATGAGAAGATAATAGAAATCAAGCATGCAAGTAATTTCAGTTATTAAATTTTGAAAAAGGAAAAATTGCTTAGTAGTTATTAGGAGTTAATTTTGTAGGGTTTATTTATCTATATATATATATGATTAATTCTTATTTATTTACCATTTTATGTGAGATATCCTACTTGAAATTACTGTTATACTATATTATTATTTTAAGATAATGAGGATAGGATAAATTTATGCGTTGTAATGACATCTTGTCCAAATTAAACTATAATATTATATAAATATTAATGTAATTATAATTATTTTTATTGATAATAATCGATTTGCATTTAATATATTAAGCTGATATCATTTTAAAAGTAAAAAATAATTAACATCCATTTTTATTTTATCTATTCACTAGATTCGATTCAACTTTATTAAAATGCATTCAAATAGTATATAATTAGATTGATATGATCTTAAATTTAAAAAAATAATAATAATATTTATATCAATTTCATATTGAATTTAGATTTAATTTATTAAGTATATATTATTATTTGAATTAATTTATATAAATAATTGATTAAATATAAATTATATATTTTTTTTATAAATATTTATATTTTCTACATATTATATTTTCAATAAATAAAATTGAAATATTTTATTAAGTTATTACATTTTACATATAAATTATTAATAAAAAATATATTTTAAATAAAATATTAATTAATTAAAATACATAAAATTAATGAACTTAAGTATTATTAGATTATAATAGTTAAATTTAAAATTAATTTATATATTAAAAATAACAATAAAATTTCAATTTCAATTACAGTAATTTTTGCATGCCATCGCTATACCCACCATCTATAAATTTTTTTTTTTTTTTAATTATTTATCAAAGGCATCGGCCGTTTAAGCAGGGAGAAGTGAGCTCTACCCACCATCTCCTGTGGACGTGTTCCCAAAAAAACAACCGCTGTGGGCTTGAAGCCCATTATCGTCTCTTTGCAAGCAGATATTTCCATCCACCACAGAGAGGAGCAATTCCAAATGCATGCAGACAACGTTGCACAATTCCCGCTCTTTCATTAAAATATATATATATATATATATACAGTATGAAACAAAATATTTAATATAATTACATAAACATAAAAATTAAAAATTAAAATTATTAAACTTATTTCTATATAAAATTGAATTTATAATAATTATATTTATAAAAAATATTAAAAAAATGAAAATACAAATCAAAAAGCTTATTTTGAAATTAAATATTATTTTTTTAAAAAATAATTAAATTTTCACATAATCATATTTTATTTTTATTTTTTTAAAATGAAAATGTTTTAAGTTAAAAAGAATTATTATTTTTTATTTTAAATATATAATTGATAAAAAAATTAATTAAATTGAAATTTTTATAAAGTTTTAATTTTCAAATAACAGAGAAAAAGCATAATTGGATTTCATTTCACGGAGGCTAAATGTTTAACTTTTGTTGAGAATGATTTGCTCTTCATTGAAGTCTATGTAAGATACTGATTTATATAACTCCGAAATTTCTTTTCCCTAAGCAATTACTTTTTATAATGTCTCTCAGTATTTTCAACAACAAAAAAAAATTCTTACACTAAAGAGATACGAAAAATTGAAGGGGTATTATTTTTTTTGGAACACTTAATCAATGCAAACCAAGAGGAAGGGTTGAGTGGAAGGGCCGCCATGGCCAACTGTGCGTCGTTGCAGCAAAAAGGTTTTGACGAAATTGAGAATCTGGTGTATGAGACGTGCTGAGTACTGGGATTTCTGCTTGGGTTTTAGCTATCTGGTTTTCTGCATTGTGCATTAATTTGTTGATACAGCAGAGTGATTATCCCAACACAGCCCTAGATAGAGAGTGTTGAATTCTGCATTGTGCCTCATAATATGAGGAATTTGCTGGTTTAACATCAAACGCATAAAAGCACATTTAAAGTAATTGATAACATTTAATTATAAGGAAAATAAGGAGCAAAGATGCAATCTGAAGAGCACTTTCTTCTGAAGTATTTGCAAGCATCATAACAACGATCGAGATTTATTCTTCTAAAATCCATCTCAACACCAAATTAAGATTCTCTTAATCTGACAATCATTTTTTTTTTATATTGTTCTTGAACAACAAATTCAATGGAGAGATTTTTAGAATCTTTAACAAAAAGGTTAGGATGTTAATATAGGATTTGCAATATTGAACGAAGTGGCTGTTAGATTTCTTAAAGGCTACTTTTTAAAAAGTGAGTTGTCATAAGGATGATTGGAAAGGAAGTGAGATACTAAATCTTGGAGACAGTTAAGAATGATAGGAGTGGACATAAAATTTGAGAGTTGGGGTTCTTTGCCTTTGGCATGTTTTGGCTTACCAAACATGGAAGAAAATCATTTTGCAATGTATTTTAATAGTAATCAATCGGAGGAGAGCATATCTAAGGATAGAAAACCAAAAGAAGAATGATATGGTCAATCTATTTCATAGGAGAACAGAGTATTTGATAATACATATCAGGTATCAAATATCAATAACATAATTTTTCTTTAGATATGAACTAAATGAAAGCGAAAGGGAGAGGTAGGCAAAACTTACACATATTCATATAAAGGGGTAAGTTTATATTAGGTAAAACATGCATGATGCATCCATTACACACAGATGCCAGCATGTAGTTGCAAACTGCAAACCATAAAAAGCAAATCAAGTCTTTTAGGAATTGCAAACAACCATAAAACCAAACCAAATCAAGTTTTTTTTTTTTTTTTTCCTTTTCTATTCGATAAGCCCAAACCAAATTAAGTTGTCCTACCAGTTGATTATTATTATTATGTAAGTCCCTCCATGACTGGATTTAGGTATATCTTTGCCAGGTTGCCATTCACTCATCAGTAAGCAGGAAGTTCAAGTACTCCTCTCCCCAAACCTGCATAAGATAAAAACCAAAGGTTAATTAATATGAAAGAATTCACAGAAACTAAAAAGTGTAATCACTTATAATATCCCTTTATAAAAGAATGAAGTTAAATATATAAACATGCCTCATTTCCGGATATTGGTGCTTCTTCAAGATGTATGCCACTGAGCTCAGAATTCACAGGCTCCACATAACTGCATTGTGGCTTTACATGGACATATAACAAGAAAAAGGCTTGTGAGAAGGACGAAGGTGGCTAAGGAGAGTGATTTGGCATTGCTAATCAATTCGGACCTTTTACATTTAATCTCGATAAACACTTATTTTAAATACAAATAAAGTTCAGATTTTTTTTTTTCAATTTTTTGTTAACCCGAGAGGGAAATTATATGTTACGATAGTCATTACATGCAGATGCCTATATAAGATTGGCCAAATCCCATTATGAACCAAAATAGGAATTTTTTATTTTCTAAAAAATAAAATAATTAATTTAAAAAAAAATTCAGGATTTGACTAAACTAGAATCAAATTATAACCGAATCAAACCTCATAGGACCCCTGCAAGTTTGAGAAATTATTAGGTGCACCCCGCTGTACATACACCATCTCTCACAACAATTATGTGAGACCCACTCTTCATATTATAGGGAGAGCTCACTTTTCTGTAAGAAAGAAAACACTATTTTTTAGTGCTCTCGGTATATCTAATAATTAGCCCTACAGTTCCTACTCCAATCTCCTAAACTTCTGTTTCGTTCATCCCATTGGCCACGCCTAGTTACATAAAATAGGGAGCAAATAAAAATTTGACATATAAATAAAAGTGAGTCTTAAGAAATTAAAACTACCTATTCTAATTATTTCTAACCGCCTATTCTCATCACATTATTTTTAAGACATGTAATTAAATTTATTTTTATATGCTTATTTTTTATTGGTAGGCCAGTTCATGTAAGATGTCTGTATGAAATTACCGTGGTATCCATGGAGCGAAAACAGTGGTGGTTATAGTCAACTTGCCTGCTCAAAGCTTGGATAATAGTCATCTCGTACTGGACTAACATGGCCACCAAAGTCGAAATTCACAGTTTCTTCCCTGCCTTGAGGCTGCAGAAAATGGCAACTAAGCACTAATTAACAAGACTAGCTAGCTAGAAATTCTATTATTTTCTTTTAATAGTGGCGAAAAAAGGGCATAAAAATCGAACATGAGACAAAACATTGATGTCAACAATCAAAAAATAAAATAAATAATAATCTTTGCATTAGGAAAGTGTATAATGTTCAAAAAAAAAAAAAATTTATGAGGTCATTTATATGCCTTATGGATTGGAGAATAAGCAAGAAATGGAGCAAGCAATAGACATGCCTGGCTAGAGGATTGTTCAGGAGTTTTGTCAGCAATAGTGCATGCGCTAGAAAATTCTGCATTTAGGAGTTCATTGACAGGAGAGCTCACTTCAGCAGGATATGGGCTGCTAGGTAAATTAACATTCAGGAACCCTTCCACATTCTGTTCCTACGCGTATTAAAATCAATTATTTATAGACAAACAACCATGATTGGTGACATATACCACAAGAAACATAATAAATTGATTAGATGTGCAGAATACCTGGTAAGGAGTTGCATAGGTTGACCCGAACAGGAGTTCACCAAGATCACCTTCGCCAAGATCTTGCTGATTATTATCAGAAATGCTACAGAAGTTAGAAGCATTATTCATCAGGTTATGGAAAGCATTGTCATTTTCTCCCTCAGTATTCGCAAGACCAGTACTGGTATGTTGCTGAGACAGTGGTGCTAGCGCTGAAGTTTGCTGAGGCATTGGTGCTAGCACTGAAGTATTTTCTGGATTAGCCGGAAAGAATGTTGGTGAAAATTGGCTTGCACTTCCAAAACCAGTAGAAGAAAAGCCGGCCACTTGAGCACCCGAAAAACCAAATTTCTCATTCCCTGGTGGTGCATTGTTCAGATTGTTATTGTGAGTCCAGTTGATCAAACCATTAAAACCGTTATTAGAGCCACTTGATAACTCATTCCCACTGAATCGCTTTAGTCCCGTTCCAATGAGCTCGCCCTCACTAGTCAATCGGATTCCAGCGTAATTATTGTTCTGGTTCAGAGAAGGATATGAACTATTAATAGTTCCCATGTTACTAGCGCCTGAAGAGTAATTGGAAGAGTCAATTCCAATTGTGCCAAATTTGAAAGGGGTAGCATTGTTCTGAAGATTTGCTTGATTTTGTTCCGGGTTCATTTGCATTGGACTTGTACCACTAGTGACGCCATTTGTAGTTGCTGCATTTGAGAACAGATTCATTCCAGTATTGTTGAATGTTGAGCGATTTGCCAGGTGAAGAGGATATGGGTTGGAAAACATTGGTCGCTGTAAACTAGTCGGATTGCAAAATAAACTGGATTGCCCATAGCGGAGTTGAGGTACAGAGTTGCTACTTGAAGCTTCTTGATTAGGAAAGCGTAAAAGGCCGCAGCGGGAGCTACCAAGACCACAGAAAGTGCCTCCATAACCAGGTTGGAATGATGATCTCATGAATGGCTGTTGTCTAAGAAACGGCCAATATTCCTGTTGGGGATTTTGGAACATCGAGTTGGCGTAGCCATAGGCAAAGGACGACCTAAGTACCCTTTCCGACACATTACGTGATGTCCAAAAACCCTTCTCAGCAACCTTCTTCAGGAACATCCGGTATTTCTATGAATTTAATTGACATACATGTGAAAACAAAGGAAATTTCTCCCAAGGAAACAATTGTCTTTCAACTTATTTATTTCATATATATATATATATAAAAGAAAAAACAATAATCACTTATTACAATTATCCTTCACTTTTTTTATATATATTTATTGATTTCCTTTATTCTAAAATCTAAATCTGTAGAGTATTTTTTTTATTAAAAAAATATAGAAGTAAGAGCTCTTAAAAGAAATTAAATTGACTGAATTTTGTGGCTAAATATATAGGTTTCATTTTTAAAAAATATTTATAATAAAAGAATTTAATTTAATTTTTATATGAGTTCTGTTTGTTTTAAAAGAAATTTTTTAAGTAAAAAATATTGAATTGTTTCATTTATTAGGTTTTTAAATATAAAAATTATTAAAAAAAAATCAATTGAATTGAATTTTTATAAAGTTTTAATTTTCGAGCAAAAAAATTTAGTTACTAGCAAGAAACAAATTCTGTGAAATATGAGAACTCAGAATGTAGTGCTACAAGTAATATGAAGTAGCCTAATAATTCCTTTTATAAAATTTGAAGAAACAATTTACTTGGATTGTCCATGTATGAATCGTAGATCAGTTTTGATGATAAGCTATTCATTTGATTTTTTACATATATATATTTTGTAAACCCTAATAAAATAAAATGAACCAACGTAATCGTAGTTGTAATGCAACTAGGGAATTTACACACGCACAGATATAAAATTATTGTAATATATATAAACTTAATTCAAACCTGTAAATGGCTAGCAACATTTTCTCGAGTTAACCCTGGTACGTTCATGAATTCAAGAATTTTCTTGGGAACGGCCTCTGCATGAGTATCAATTAAACGCGCAAAGAAATCCACCACAAATTAATATCATAAATTTTGTAATTGAAACCATTGCCATGGAAGGATATATTTAAAAAACTTGAACGAAAATTATGAAATCTATATAAAGATCACTTACTTTCCAGGCTTATATGGCTTACAGCCTGCAAGAAACGATTATGCAGTGTATTTGTCCAAACCACCTTGGCCTTTTTGGCTGGAACAGGATCATTTTCTTCCTTCTGGTCTTGATGATCTCTTACCCTTTTTCTGCCCCTTTTTTTTTTCTGGCTACCCTCTTCGTTCACCGATGAAGAAGAATTAGCATCCTCACAAACAATAAGTTTGTCAATAGATGAAGTTACCCCTTCAGCACTTCCCATTTCCTGATCAATTACAACCTCTTTACCTTTCTTGGAAGCCACTGCATACTGCCAAACATTGTGCAGATCATCTGGATTCACTGGTTTCACCATATAGAATGCAGCTCCACTCTCTAAACTCTTCAAAACGACACTTTCCTTGTCATCTGATGACATTACTTTATCCAAAACAATATAGAAATTAAGATGAGTGAAATTTATGTAACATAATAAGAGGAATAATGTACCATTATTAAATAATAAAATAATTTAGCTGTGAACTTACTAATAACAGGAATCTTGAATTCTTCTTTGACTTGCTTTTGTAGTTCCAATCCATTCATTCCAGGCATGTGAAGATCAGTGACAACCAATTCGAATGCTTCATTTGCACTTCGAAGAGTTGCTAAAGCATCTAATGAATTCTTAACAGTGACAATGGAAAGTTCTATCATACGATCTATCAATTACAAAGATAACATTTAGTCGAGCCATTAGAAATAATAATTTTTGAAAATTTATTATTTCATGTGGGGAGAAGAGGAATTTACAGGTCTAACTTAAAATTAATATTAGAAATGATATCATGGAATAATCAATTAAATAAAATAAATCAACTTTTTCTCGCGGAGGTGAGTATGAAAACCTTAATAATTGAAGATATAACAATTGTATTTTAATTTAATTCTTCACAACATGAAGAAAAAATTAGGAATATTTAGGACTGGACAGAGATTAAAAAAAAAATGCTTGGACAAATCAACCACATTTGAAGGGTTTTTTTTTTTTTCCCCTTTACTAATTTCTTTAATTGTTAAAGGAGTAATTATTAAAATTTCAATCTCCCTTTGAGCAAAAACCATTCTAGCAAATGATTAAGAATGCGAAGATCTCAGATCCATGAAACGTAAAACTAACAAATGATGAACAAGATCTTAAATTTTGATCTCTTAGTATATGTTAAAATGGTTGCTTGATTTAAATCCTCACGTCTTATGACTAAAATAGGAGATATCTGGGATTCAGTCAAAACATTAATTTCCACGCATAGCCTTTTCAAAACATTGGCCAGATGAAGATTCACTGGATTTTTGTTACTATAAAAAATAAAAGTTGAAAACTAAAGTAAAAGAAAGAAAAAATAAAAGAGAGAGATTCCACAAAAGAATAGGATCAAACATTCAAAATTCCACACGAGGGGTGGAATGGGTGATTTTGATAATCATGTAAAAATTAACTTTGGATGGTAAGATTTAAAACCCAATTAATGAATTACCATATAAATTAAAAATTATAATTTACTATATTAAGATATTAACATATATATAAAAAAAAAATGCTTGAAGATGAATAACCATTACTCTACGATTTAATCAAGAAAGCACGCACAAAAAGCCTTATGATTAAGTAAGAAAACCATATTAAAAAAAAAAAATCCAGAAACGACTATATATGATGGTAGAAGAAATTATAAGCTATGAGATCTCCAATTAATACCTTGGAGACTGCATGCTTTAAGCATTGAAGAAACAATAGCAAGAGATGTAGAGTCATCATCTACAATCAAAATTTGGATTTTGAAAAGATAAGTTTTTCTCTTGAGAGACAGAGTGGAAGCAACTCTCGCATTACTCATGCTTTCAGAATTGGGATAGTTGAGAGTCAACATTTTTATAGTTGAATGAGCCTCTCTACTCAATTGCTAAGGAAGGGCTTAAAGAATGCCTTACACTTGTCACCCCACTTCTTATATAAGGGTAGCTCTATGGAAACTCCACATCTCACTCTTTATTTTTTTTGGGTGGTGTGGTTTTCCATTGCTTACATTTCTGAAATAAAATATAAAAACCTTAAAAATTTTACTTTCGCCCATTGAATTTCGATCTAATAAATGTTAAAAATCTACTACAAAATCAACATTCAATGCATTTGACCAGAATTGAGATGTTCTTACTAAGAGTTCTTTCTATGGTAGATTTCACAATCTTTCATTTAATTGTTTCTTTCTAGATTTTTATTTTCCTTGTTAGCAATTACAAAATGTTTATTATTTTTTTTCCAAGTTAAGCTGTAATAGAAGGGATGCTGATGTATGTTTAGTTGACTGAAAATTTTTAAATTTAATATATACCATTTTAAAATATATATCTGAATATATTCTCTTTTTTTTTTTTCAGAATATGGTTTGCTTGTTAATTATCCACTCAATTAAAGAAAAAAATTTTTTTAAATGTATTTTACAAGCATATTTACCATTTGCTACCCTAAAATTATTAAAAAACATTAATTAGAGTCTATTTTTTATGTTGACTTAAAACAAATTTAAACAAATCAAATTTAGAAAATTGGTAGCCTATTAATTGATAAATTTTTATTTTCAAATTTGAGTCCTTTAAATGGTATAAAAATTTAATTATTCAACAATTGTTAAATGAAATTATTTCTTTTCCATGTTTTACTAGTTTGCCATTTTTTGCTGTGATCGAAAAGTTTATATATTTGTGTGTGATTTATAAGTATTTTTTTCATCATATTTACATATTATATTTATGAATTAATTTATTAAAACTAACGCCCTTAAAATAATTTTTGACTCCTCGCCGTATATATAATTAAAGTTTTGTGGATCCAACATACGCACGTAGCAAAGTATTTGCTAACTTGAGTTTGCAAGATAAGTTGTGAAATCGCCCAGGTGGATGAGCTTTGAGGAAGATATCTATCGTCTGATCAGCAGAAGGAACCGAAATGAGATAAAGCTTGCCACTCACAAGGTGATGACGAACAAAATGACACTCAATCTCAATGTGTTTAGTTCGTTCATGAAAAACATAATTGTGGGCAATTTGGATGGCACTTTGATTGTCACAATAGATGTTTGTTACAACATTAGATTGAGAGACAACCATATCCTATAATAACCATCTTAACTAGAGAAGTTCAGAAGTAGTGTCAGCTAATGCCCTGTACTATGCTTTCGTACTAGATCGAGAAACTATTGTTTGCTTTTTATTACACCAAGATATAAGAGAATCTCCTAGAAAGAAACAATAGCTAATTGTAGATCTTCTATCGGTAGGATCTCCAGCCCAGTCAGCATCAGAATATGCTTTTAGTTCAAGTGATGATTGAGCAGAAAAATGAAGACCATGGAACAATGTACCTTTGATGTATCGAAGGATACAAAGAAGAGCAGTAGAGTGAGAAGTGCGAGGAGCAGCCATGAATTGGCTTACAACATGAACTGCATATGCTATGTCTGGTCGAGTGGCAGTGAGATAAATAAGACTCCCAACCAACTACCTGTAGAGTGTTGGATCCTCCAAAATCGTTCCATCCGTAGGAGAAAGTTTCACATTTGTCTCAAGAGGAGTATTAGCAGTTTTATTATCTGTCAAACCTGCTCGACATAGAAGATCAATGGCATATTTAGCCTGAGACAAATAGTAGCCTTTGCTGTTAGAAGAGATTTCTAACCCAAGAAAATAACTCAAACGACCAAGGTCTTTCATTTCAAACCGAGTACAAAGAAAAGTTTGCACCTCTTTAATACCCTACAAATCATCACCTGTGATAATCATATCATCCATATATAATAACAAAAGTGTATATCCCTTATGAGTCTTTCGAATAAAAAGAGCACTATCAAAAGAGCTAGAAGAGAAACCCAATTTGCTGATTGTAGAGTTGAATTTTGCAAACCATGCTCTGGGGGCTTGTTTAAGTCCATATAAAGCCTTTTGAAGATGGAAAACTTTCCCAAGTGGATGATCATAACCAAGTGGAGGTTGCATGTAAACTTCCTCAGAAAGATCCCCATTGAGAAAGGCATTTTTCACGTCCATCTAAAAGAGTGTCCATTTACGCATAGCTGCAATAGCGATGAGGCTACGAATAGATGTGAGACGAGCTACCGAAGCAAAAGTCTCTTCGTAGTCAATACCATACTCCTGAGTGAAGCCTTTTGCTACTAATCGTGCTTTGTAATGTTCTACTGAACCATCTGCTTGGGTTTTGATTTTATAAATCCATTTGCATCCTATAGCAATTTTACCAGGCGATAAATCAACCAAGTTCCAAGTGGAAGTCTTTGTTAAGGCCTGCAATTCTTCTTGCATTGCTTGTTGTCAAAGAGGATTAGTACTGGCTTCCTTATAAGAAGAAGGTTCATGCAAAGAAACTATAGCAGAATAGTAGTGATAATCATGAAGATAAGATGGTGGGTGACGTACTCTAGAAGGTACAATATTAGAAGGACTAGAAATAGTGGGTGGGGAGACAGAATCCGCAGATGTACTAGATCTCTTAGACGTCACCATAGGTTGATCATCTGTTTGTCTTGCATTAAAGATGTTAGGAGAAGGAGTTGCATTATCATTAAGAGGAGAAGATGTATCAGGAAATAACTCCACAGACAAATTAGTGAAAAAAAGGAAACTATAGTCTGGACACTGAAACTCAAACAATGTGGAAAACATTTTATGTTCCCAAAAGGTAACATGACGAGAGATACGAAGACGTTTAGAAATAGGATCCCAACATAGATAACCTTTATGCTCAATGCCATAACCCAAAAAACGACATAACCGTGCACAAGGTTATAATTTTGAACGTTCATGTGGTTGAAGAAAAACAAAGCAAGCACACCCAAAAACACGAAGAAGACTGTAATTAGGAGAGATACCATACAAACATTCATAAGGTGTTTGATTACCAATTGTTGTAGAAGGAACGCGATTAATGGTATATACAGTTGTAAGAGCAGCTTCTCCCCAAAACCATTCAGGACAAGAGGAAGAAATTAAAAGGGTACATACAGTGTCAAGAATGTGTTTGTGTTTTCGTTCTGCACGACCATTTTGTTGAGAGGTACCTAGACAAGATCGATGAACAGTAGTGCCATGTTGAGAGAGAAGATTGAGAAAGCCAGTATCTTTATATTCCATGGCATTATTTGTTTGAAGAGTTTTAATGGTACAAGAGAATTGAGTTTGAACATAAGCAGTAAAATAAGAATAAATTTGAGACAATTGAGAACAATTTTTCATAAAGTAAATCCAAGTAAATCTATAGTAATCATCCACAAATATCACAAAGTAAGTGGCACCACCCATGGTGGCAACTGGAGATGGACCCCATATATCAGTATGCACAAGATTAAAGATTGAAGAGGAAATAGAATCACTATTATTAAAGGGTAAAGCATGATGCTTACCAAGTTCACATGAAGAGCAATCGAAATTCTCATACTTAATATTTCCTAAAAGACCACTAGAAGAAAAAGATTTTAGTCTAGAAGGAGAAACATGCCCAAGTCGAGAATGCCAAGTAGAAGAAGACACGGAGGCAGCACATTGAGATAAAGAGATAGGCATATATGTTTTTTGTGAAGGAAGGTAAAGATATGACAATTCAAACAAATGATCAACTTTATGGTCGATCCTAAGGATCTGTCTTGTTTGCGGATCCTGCACATAACAACCATGACGAGAAAAATGTAAATCAAGACCAAGATTACATAATTGTCCAACAGAAATAAGATTGAGTGAAAGTTTAGGAACAAGAAAGGTATTAGATAAGGACAAAGTTGATGTAGAAATATTTCTAACATGACTAACAGACAAGCATGAGTTATCGGCAGTATGAATAACAGAAGAATGAGATATGGAATTTTTGGTTTTGAAAAGATGTGAGTCAGCAGTCATATGGTTACAATAAGTAGAGTCAAAGAACCAAGAAGAATATGTACCTGGGGTGACTGATAATGCAGAAGAGGTGGAAACACCAGTGATGGAATGGGTTAGAGCTTGTTTTAAAGTATCAATATTTATCTAGTTAAGAAGCTTATCTAAGGTAGATGTGTCACCAGAAGACCAACTTTCAGTGGCAGCAGCAGTAGTATGGGTAGGAGCCTTACTAGACTTAAATTTGGATTGATTGTTTCGTCCAATTCCCTGCTTGGATTGCAACCTGAAGCAATTAGAAATGTGATGTCTTTGTTTGTGACAATACCTGCAAGTCACTTTATTTTGCGATTGAGAAGATGCTAGAGTAGCTAACATTGTGTCAGTAGTGATGATAGACTGCTGAGATTTCAAGATAGCAAGATGAGCTTCTTCAGATAATAATTCTGTAACCACAATCTCAAGTTTGGGAAAAGGATCCCTATGTAATAGAGAGGATCTGACCGACTCAAATTCATCATTTAAAGCCAAGGTAAATTGATAAACCCGAAATTCATCTCTTTCTTTAGCATAAAGTTCAGCATCATGAATGTCATGCCAGAGTGGTTTAGATAATGACAATTGATCCCATAATGCAGTCATTTCAGAAAAAAAATCATTAATGGACTGACTTGGTTTTTGATGCATGCGATTGAGAGTACTATAAATTTGAAATCGATGAATAGCATTCGAAGTGGAGTATCGCTTGACTAACAAGTCCCAAACTTCTTTGGCAGTATCAAATCGGCCAAATTGGAGTTTGATGGATGGAGCACAGGTGTTGCATAGCCAAGTAAGAATTTGATGATTCTTACAATCCCATTCCTCAAGACGTTCAGCATATTTGGATTCATCTTCGTTTGTGATCTTAGTGGATTTAGTGACATTCCGGTGACATAACGCCATAATTTTCTGCCTTTGAGAAAGCTCGACATTTATTGGGATCAAATGACATAATTGGATCCATTTAAAATGGTGCCAATAGGCTGTGATACATCAAACTTCTCCATAAAAAAAAAAATTGTCTACACACAGAAATTGTGATAGACCAGATGAAGCCAAAATGAGAAAAGGCCAAAGTGAAATGAGTGCTTGTGAATAAAGACTATTGAATCAGGGGTGGAATAATAAGACAAAAATCCATCAAGTCAAACAGCTCTGATACCATGAGAAAAGAAAGAATCTTGTATTTCTGAAACTATGTACTACAAGATTTACAGGGTTCTATATATACAAGTATAATTAAACTAACAAGATTTACAGGGTTCTATATATACAAATATAATTAAACTAAGAAAAGAAAGAATGTTGGTAGCAAAAATAAAGCCTAGATTAAAGCTTAAATCAAGGTTTGTAATATTGGGTTAATGACAGAATATTGGGTCAATAACAGCTTAATACAAATACGACAGTTGTATTCTAATTAGAAAAATGATACGATTATCTGAAAAAAGAAATTTGTTTTAATAAAATAAAATAATCTATTTTAATAAATTTTATTTTAAAATCACTCCCCACTCTCTCAATTCTCTTTATAAAATTTCATCATATACTTAATTATTTTCATACCCAAAAATATCAAGTATAAGATTATTGAAAGTGTCCAAAAAATAACAAGCGTAAGGAAAACTTGAAAAAACTTAATTTTTTAATTCTAATATTTAACTAATGGCGACTAATTATGAATGAATTATTTGATAGCAAAAAAAATATTTTTTATTTTTGTATTAAAAAAAGTTTTAATTAATTTAAAATCAAAATTGAATTGCAATTATACTAAATCAAATTCTTCTTGAAATAAATAAAAAAAAAATCAAACAGAATCGAAAGAATTTGCAGCTAGAGAAAACAGTTCCCATCATCCTTGAGAGATTTTGAGCACACATTCACTTTCAAACTGAGACGTTCAGAACTAGCTAGAAACCAATCCTCTAGTTGCAAGTATTTGACCACATTTGGAGGGAAAAAAAAAATTAAGGGTTGAGTGAGCATCAGCTTTCTTGTAGACGCCCATGAAAACCAGGATGAAGAGAGGGCAAGTGTGCAAATGAACTGATAGCATTTGTTGGTGTAGCATAATGGGCTTTTGGAGTATGCCCTAAAAGAAGATTTCACTTGCATATTTAACATTTATGAAGGAGATTTACCTTTTGATGTCAAAGGAAGATTGTGATAAATGGTGAGTTACTACATCCTTATCCCCTTTGATTAAAGAAAAAATTATTAGTTAATGGAATCTTATAAAATTATGTTTAATTTTATTTTTAAAAAAAAATAAATATTTTAATTTAAAAATAATTAAATTTTTTTAATTTTAAATATAAAAATTATTTTAAAAAATAAAATAAAATAAATTAAAATTTGAATTTTCAATAGGAATTTTTCGAAGCTGTGCGAAATGAACAAAAGTGTATGTCCATATATATCTATGTTGTAAATTTTCAACCGCTAGGAACTGGTTTTACCAATGGTTTATAAAACCACTTACTTTGGATTAGTGCCCCCATTAATGCCCAAGATTAGTTTTGTCAAGATTGAATTTGAATTCTGCTGTCATTTGTTAGAAGCAACGTAACGTGTCCGAAGCGGTGGTTTGAGATAAGATCATTTTTAATGTGTTTAAATTGGAGTTTTGCATTGCAAATTCTATTGAGGTGTAAAATTTGATGGGCCAATTTCAAAGTATTTGAGTTTTCTTCTTGTTTATATATTAAAATGTTAATTATATACATATATATTCACTTAAAAAAATTTTAATATGGAATTTTCTGATAATTTTTTAATTTCTTTTAACTTTTCTTAAAAAAATCACTTTAAAAGAAAAAAAATTAATTTTTTTAATTTAAAAATAATTTCTTTTAAAAGATATAAAAATAATGCTAAAATATTGAATTCTTTTGTTATAAATATATTTTTTTTCAAACAAAGCCATTAAATTTAAAAATGATATGAACAATACAGAAATTAATTAAATTAAATTTTGCAAATTTTTAGGGTCCAAACAGAGTATTATAATAAAAATATACTGTATAATGTAATGTTGTATTATAATCGACTTTAGCATTACGAGTACTTAATCTCGGCGTCGAGCGATGATGTCCTGCAGTGGCAACTGTTCATCCGTGCATGCAACGATATGAAGATATTCTGCTTCGCTGTCTTGAAACATGGTGATTTCCATTTTTATCTGTAGTCAAGAGAAGATAGTTTCACTCATTGGTCTTTCGTCGCTTGGATGTTAGCAGTTTCAATTCCAGTTTTATCTACTCATTGATTGCGTCGCTTTTACATGTTTGCATTTTATCGTCAACATTCAGATTGCTGCAGATGTTGATTTTATCTTCATTTGGATATTTTACATGTATTTTTAGTTTTTGGGTGAGTTTAATTTTGAAAGATTATTCTCTAAGTTTTCTATTTTGGAGTTGATTCTCGATTATTAAAAATATTGTTTCTCGATATTAATTTGTTATTATTATTTTTTTAAAGTCAAAGTATTTCCGTTAAAGAGCTAAGCTGGAAGCAATACACAGTAAGGACCGTTTTAGAAGTTAGCTCTAAAGGTCAGATTTTAAGGGCTCAACAAAACAGTCAAGGCCCAATAACCTATTCCTATTAAACCATTAAAAGGCCCTAGCCCATAATTGAAATTCTAGGAAGTAAGAGTTATTAACACCGCCGACAGGTAGCATCATCGCCGCACACCATTATCCCTTGAGGAAGAAGCACCAAGAAGATTAAAAAAACACCACATATTGCATGCACAAACAAATATGTGGAATAGGAGAAGAAAACATCTTGGTGACAAAATCACAAAGGTTAAGTTGTTGGACATCTTTGGAGAGCCATATAAGCTTCGAATCAACACCTAAACAAGCAGAAGACATCGTCGATGAGGCTCTTCGACATTCCAATTTCACCTTTCAAGCCGATCTTTTAGATCGCACTCCGTAAGCAAAACACCACTAGACAAAAACTGAATCCCATGCCACGGTAAAATAGACGAGCACATGCCAATTTAGAGGCTTCCAATATCATCACATACACTCAAACACCTATAAACAAACCTACTCATCCATAAACACACATGCAACTGCGATGAAAGGCTACTCAGGTCAGACGAAAACCCTCTCCAATGAAGCACTGGACTTACAAAACAAATCAAAAATCATTTATAAAATCCACCCAATAAGGAGAGAGAAGAAACTCACTATTGGGTTAGGAAGGAGGAGATCTCCCCTCCCTTGAAGGGCAGAAGAGGCTGCAAGCTGACAATTGAGAAAGATGTAGACTTAGATAAAGAAACAAAAAGAAGCAGAGACGATAAAAACGAAAAAGCTCTATTAATTTTTTTTTTTTTTGTTGATTTGTTTTGCCATGAGTCCTGTGATTTTGTGCTTGTTGCGATTGAAGAAATGAAACTTCAAGGACAAAGCCAAGAAACAGGGTGAGGAAGACGTTATAGTTTTAGATTTTTTTAATAATTTAGTTTTTGTGTGGATCCCATTTTCTGATGTGTAAAATATTATTAAAAATTGCCGTATCAATATTAGTTAATGGCATCCGTTTAACAATAATAATTACAGAACATTTATTTGTTACCAAAAAAAATGCATAAAAAATTTAAAAATGTACGTACTAAAATGTAATAAAAACAGCATAGCGTATACTATAACGCTCCTTTTACCTTCTCATACAATTGCCAAAGCAGGACACCGATCACTGTGTCTCTTACCAAGCTCCTAACAAGACTATCCACAAATCCATTAGACCCGTCAGCGGAAGTCCTCTTCCCGACGAGGTCTCGAAAGCGCAAGTTTCCCTGATCAGACACTAGTGCATATATTATCCCATTCATATGCCCGTTTCCAATCACCCCCACCACTCTCTTGCTCTTGTTCACGGCTTTGCTCCGTTTCAGAGACCATGCCAGGTACTGAACAATCAAACAAATGGAAACAACTTTAGCTTCTTAATTCTCCAGTTTGTGTTTTCTTTTTTGTTCCCTGGCTTTATAAGTAATACTTACAGTGTCTCGTTCATGTATAAGAGGCTGCAAGAGTGATGGATATGCGAAACTTAGTTGCTCATATAGCTGAAAGGTCTCATCTTTTGTATTTGATGCCTGCAATTTTGCTCAAGTTTATCTTGCTGACAGAATCTGAACTGAAATTTTCAGCAAATATATATGGAGAATATAATTGATACACGAAATATTGGTAAGAGAAAAACCTTTAAATTGTTCCTTGATGTATCAGATGATGAGATAATTCCACGAACAACTGCTATTACAAAATTAAGCTTCTCATTCCATTTCAGAGCCTTCCACGCCCTTTCAAGCTGCGAGAACAGATAATTGTCATTTGAAAATTTTGAGGAACTTTCCATTTTATCAAGTTCGTGAATCCAAATTGTGCTTACCGTTATTTCAATTGGCCGATCCCCCAAAACTATCTGAGCACCAACTTCTTCAGAAGCTTTTCGAGCAGCACGAAACTACACAAAAAAAAGTTCAGCATTTGAGTTGCAGATTCCTTTGTTATGATTAACTGAAAATTTCATGAATTCAACCTCGTCTCCAAATGAGCGGTTGACATCAGAAGATAATTTTGAGGAGAATAGTGCTAAAAGCAGACGCAAGGCTAGAGCTGTTTGACCCCCTGTGGTTTTACAAAATCAATTAGAATCTTTCCTTCATAAGCACATAAAACACAAGGAATTTAGTCTTACCCAAGTTTATGCTACGACCCACAGCACCAAAAAAGCCAGTCCCGCTCAATGAGAACATATTTGACTTTAATTGTTTGCCAATCTCACCTTCGTTACCAGTGTACATAATCCCAGCTCTGCAAATGGGCTCTGCAACAAGTGAATTTAAGATGCGTGGCTTTTGGATAGCCATCAAATATTCAACCATACAAAATAAGATTTCAGAGTTGAGTTTATCAATTTGATTTTGAATATTCAGAAAAAAAAAAAAATTCAACCACCATACATGACTTTGATTCCATAAATAAACTAACTAGAAAACTATAAATAAAAGTAAACTTGCCTGCTTCTACAGAGCTCAACTACCACATTGTCAGGCTTCACAGCCTGCACTACACGCTCCACCTCTGCGGCAGATCCACTGGAAATATGAGTGGTTCCAACCAACCAGATAGCCTCCGGTTCAACAAACTCGGTCCTCCAGGCCGGTACTGGACCAAAAAGTCGCTTCTCAATCAGTACTAAGCTACCTGTATCAGCCAAATCTCGCAGTTGTGGATGGGATTTGGCAATTGTGGCTCTGGATTCTTGCAATATCTCGGACCTGAAATCAAAGTCTGGCGGTGGAGGTTTTATCGAAACCTTTAAGGGTTTGGTGGGTTTGGTTGCTGGGATATTTGGGTGCTTGGAGAAGATAGGGAATGTTGATTTCAGGAGAATTTCCATGGAATGAGAGAGGGCAAGCTATGTTGGGTTTCTATGCTGGATCAAAATTTGAGTTTATGTGCTCAGGGTCTAGATAAGGCAACTACCTTCAACCGCTCTCTCTCTCTCTCTCTTAATCTATTTAATTTTTCTTTTTTTTTTTTATAAAATATATGACTAATCAGTAAATATGTCAATAGTATTAAAAAATAATATTTAAAATAAAATTTTTTTTAATAAAAATAATAAATTTTATATTATTATAAAAAAATGATATATAATCATTTCTCAAAATATACATAAAAAAGTCTAAAATTTCATGGGTAAGGTCAACAGATTGTCACTTTTCTTGCCAATTTCTTTACCTTATTATCATTCCATGCCAGAGTGGCATGGTTTTACTTGGAATTAAAATCCTTGATAATTCCAGAGTGGCATGGAGTTGAATTTAATCTGTAATGCGTAAACTACTATTAAAATTTTTAGTTTCAAAAAAAAATTCTAAAAATTTATTAATAAATATAATGAATATTATTAATAAATAAAAAATATCCATCAAATTAAAACTAATTGAAAAAAGAACATGAGATTGTTATATTAATTAATAGCACATGATAAAATGGTCCAAGAAATTTCCTTTCTCTATACTAATCGCCTTAACTTTTTGAGACAATCTCGGCAACTTGCTGTGCCATGTTTGCCTGCTAAAGATTAATTGGGATGGCAAAGGAACGGGTTGGGAGTGGGGATCCTTCCCTTCATTTTTATATCTGCTCTGCGAAAGATGGGAGTGGGGTAGGCACTTTCCATCAAAGTGGCGAGATGAATTTCTAGAGATTTATTTATATTTTTTTATTATATAATATAAATTTATTTATCATAAAATAAATTAAAAACACAAGCGTTTAGCATAATTTTAATAATGTATTTTTTATTAAAATTATAATATTTAAGTAGTTAAATACATAAAAATAAATAAATTTTTTAATTTAAAAAATTAATTAATATTAAGACAAGTTTTGATCATTTAGAGAGAATATTTTCTCTCCATTCCAGTCCTCATCCTATACAATATCAAAATGAGATCAAATAGAGTAAAATTAATCAAATTCAGGATAAATTGAATTAAGATCGAGAATAATTATCACCCTTAAATATTAATCTGTATTTGTAATTAGAATTGTGAGAACAAAATAATATTTTTTTGAAATAATATTATTTTAAATATAAAATTATTTTAAATAATTATTTAATTATATTAATATATTTTTTTAAGTTAAAAAAACTTCATTAATCAACAGTACTATCAAGAAGAAACAAAGCCTCTATAGACACTGATGGCTCTATCCAAATCACAAAACAAGCATGGGAATAAGATGCTCTTGCCAATTCATGAGCTATGCTATTAGCTTGCCTTGAAACCCAACTCAGTGAGAAATTCCTTTACTGATTAAGAAGCAAAAGAAGGTCCTCTACCCCTGGTATCCATCCTAAACTAGTGATCACAAAGGACCCAGCCTCATCTCCCAACACAAAGTTGAACCCTATGCAATCTCGATCTTGGGATGCAGAAGTATCAACATTACACTTTAATGTACCTGATGGATGAATTAGACCAAAATTTGACAGATCGATGCTACATTTGTGGCAATCGAGGTCACTATACCAAGAATTGCCCCAAGAACCCTAACAAGACTATCAAGCTTTTACAGCATATTCAGCAGGCTTCTCACATCTCCCTAGAGCATGATGATGTTGAATCTTTGTTCTCTGGACAAGATGAACCAGACGAAGAGACAATTTTTGCCTTTGGAGTAGATACAGATTCGGGTCAAGACCATTCTCTGTCCTCAGAAGACTCTGAGTCAGACCCTGAGGCCCATTATCCTTCTTACCTGGCCCAACAAGTGCAATCTTCTCATCCGGCTCACAACCCAGACACTATTCCAATTCCCTTAGTCCCACTTCACATTCTCCCAAGCAAATATGAATGAGCCATCAGTGTTATTGGTTTTCTTGATACTGGAGCCCATAAAAGCATAATTAACCCAGCCATTTTACCATCAGAATACTGGGTCCCTCATACAGAATACTTCAAGGCAGCATATAGGAATATTTTCAAGACTAGTCTCATCACCAAGCAACCCATTGGGATTCAGTTCTTCCTCAGTTGTATCCTCTGGACTAGGGTTATCGGGTCGGATCTTCCTAACAAGGATTTGCTGATAGGTTTTGACTTGTATCAACAAGCGAAGCATTTGAAGATCCTACCGACAGGATTGAAGTATAAGAGGAGCTTTCAGCCATTCACCTCTGTCCCAAGGTTATATTCTTTGGCTGATGCCTCAGCTGAGTTCAAAGAACACAGGGAGCTCCTCCTAAGATCCTGTGCTGATTCTCATGCACACTTCTATCATCACCACCCTCTGTGGAAAAATATGGAATTCTTTGTCAACCTTCCGTTGAAACTCAATGAGGATATCAACCCGACAAAAGCTTCACACCCGGGGATGAACCCTACTGACTTGGCTCTAGCCTAAGAAGAGTGCAAACAGCTTCTCCAACAAGGTCTCATATAACCCACTTCCTCTCAGTGGGCTTGCCAGGCCTTTTATGTTGAAAAAAGATCTGAATGATTAAGGGGAAAGAAAAGACTTATTATTGATTACAAGCCTCTCAATCATTTCCTTCAGGATGACAAGTTCCCATTACCAAAACCTAAAGTCTTTTTCACTCAACTCCATGAGGCCCATGTCTTTTCAAAAATCGATCTTAAAGCTAGATTTTGGCAACTGGGTAATAACCCCTCTAATAGGCCCAAAACCGCTTTCTGCATTTCCACGTCCCAATATCAATGGACAGTACTCCCATTCGGGCTCAAAACGGCCCCATCTGTCTTTCAAAAGGCCATGATTAGGATATTTGAGCCCATACTCCATAGTGCTCTCATCTATATATATGATATCCTTCTCTTCTCCAAAGATGCTACTGCCCAAAAGGAACTCCTCTCTACTTTCCAACACTTAGTAGATTCCTATGGGATTATGCTATCAGGAAAAAAGAGCTCATTGGCCCAAACTAATATCGACTTCCTTGGAATGAAGTTTAAGGATGGAAAATACCAACCGGGACCTCACATTGCAGAAGAATTACTGAAGTTCCCTAATAAGGACTTGACAGTAAAACAAATACAATAGTTCCTTGGTATTATCAATTACATTATGAAGTTTATTCCCCATGTGGCCACCCACACCAGCCAGCTGTAAAAAATGCTTAGGAAGACTGCTCCACCTTGGAAGAAGGAACAAACAGATGTAGTTAAGGCATTAAAAGAAGTGGCTCTGAGTTTGCCACCTCTAAAGATTCCCAGCATAGGACATCGGATCCTTCAGACTGATGCTAGCGACACCCACTGGGGTGTAGTCCTCATCGAAGAGATACAAGGAGAAAAGCATATCTGCGGACATGCTAGTGGAGAGTTTCCATAGCCTCAGAAATATTATCATTCGGTCTACAAAGAAATATTAGCTGTCAAAAATGGGATAAAGAAATTTGAATTCTATCTCATTGGTCACCATTTTACTGTGGTTATGGACAGCTTATCCTTTTCAAAGGTTCTAGACTTCAAAAATAAGTTTCTTCCTAAACCGCAATTACTGAGGCTAAAGGACTGGTTTGCCAAATATAAATTCACAGTCCAACACATCAAAGGGAAGCACAACCTGGTTCCTAACCTACTATCCAGATCCAAGGACCTTCACCTTATAAGGTCTTGGTCTACACTCCCTCTGATCCTCATGGCATCATCTTCTTCTCCTCATACTCCTAGTTTCCTTGTCCCCTCCTCGGACAGTTTCCCTCCAGGATGCTCACCTAACCAACCCATCACAAAGATAGCTCAGTTCGCAAAAGATCATCTGTTTCGTTATCTGAGCGCTAGAAATGCCCTAAGGGGATTGCTCCCATCCTCATCCTTCTTTATCCCTGACAATCCCTTCCTCACCTATTTCACCATTCATCCTGATAGGGATCTCATCCTAGAAGAACTATGATTTCTCTGGTGCATGGTTACTCTGTATTATACAGGGATAGAATTCTTTCTTATAGCCCTGTACCAGCATACTATGGAAAACACAAACATGACTCTCTTGTTTAGATTCCTGGAATGGTTCAAGCCCATCTCAGCATGGCGATACAGCCTGAAGCGTCTCATTGACACACATGGGATTGAAGACAGGCCCATCAGGATACAGCCCAACATCAGAACCATGTTCATCATGCACAGGCCTTTCTCAAGAAGGCTTGATGGACTTCTCTGGACTCAAAACATTGAATATGAATGGAGAACCTATGACGGGTCCATTACAGAAAAAGACACCATGGGACCACTACGGAAGCAACTGGCAGAGCATCTCTACGAGATCAATGGCTATCAACCTCTGACACTTCCTCAAGTGAAATGTACGTCCCTTGGACCTATTTGGTCTCTCACTGATGAAATAGACTGGACCCATCCTATCTGGCAAGATTCCCAGGACCCAATGGACAATGAAATTCAAGCAGCCATTGAGAGTGCTGACCCACCATCAACTGTACACTGACAGTGGCCAAAGGACTTTTTTGGGATAAGTGATTCAGATGACTCAGACTATGACACTCTCAACCTGTCAACAACCCTGTGATAAAAGCTAAAGTTTGTCGATCAGAAATGTAATAAGTGCTTTTACTTTATTGAGAAGTGTGCTTGTGTCGGTAGCCAGTTTCTAACCAGTTGCCTGTAATCCTAAGAGCCTCCAAGTTTATATAAGGAGTTGCTCTCTTCAGTTGTATCCAGACTTCAGCCTCCTCTGAAATAATATTTTGAGTTTTATTTCATATGGCTTTCTAAATTCTTTCCCTTTCTCTTCGAAATCCTTTGAACGAGTCATATACCAGTTGAATTGAAAAGGATATCCTATCCAGTCAAGGCACTGAAATTCTCTTAAGTCCCGTCCATGGGCCCAAACCCACCATGACTCCACTTGCGCAGACTCTGGGTTCACCAGGCCCACTCTTAGTGCAGAGCTATTTTTTACACAGGGTTTGGGCCCGTGGATGGGACTTAAGAGGATTTCGGTGCCTTGACTGGATAGGATATCCTTTTTAGTTCAACTGGTATCAGAGCCTCATAACGGTCTGTGCGGTATTGGGTTCGAGTCTCGCCCCTGCGTAAAAAATAGCTCTGCGCTAAGAATGGGCCTGGTGAACCCAGAGTCTGCGCAAGTGGAGTCGTGGTGGGTTTAGGCTCGTGGACGGGACTTAAGAGGATTTTGGTGCCTTGACTGGACAGGATATCCTTTTCAATTCAACAATGTGAAGTGGGACTAAGGGAATTGGAATAGTGTCTGGGTTGTGAGCCGGATGAGAAGATTGGACTTGTTAGGCCAGGTAAGAAGGATAATGGGCCTCAAGGTCTGACTCCGAGTCTTCTGAGGACAGGGAATGGTCTTGACCTGAATCTGTATCTGCTCCAAGGGCAAAAACTGTCTCTTCGTCTAGTTCATCTTGTTCAGAGAACAAAGATTCAACATCATCATGCTCTAGGGAGATGTGAGAAGCTTGCTGAATATGCTGTAAAAGCTTAACAGCCTTGTTAGGGTTATTGGGGTAATTCTTGGTATAGTGACCTTGATTGCCACAATTGTAGCATCGATCAGACTTCTTTGTACCCGTTCTTTTCTTTCGAAAATACTTGACTGGTCTTTTTCCTTTTTTCTGTTTGAAAGGGGTTTTGAATTCAGAAGAATACTTCTTGTAGTGTCCCTTTTTCTTCGGCTTGCATTCATAATTCTTTTCCTTGCATTGGGTGGCAAGGTGGGACTTCTGGCAGACGTTCTTCAAGGCTTTACTATTGTCAATGATGTCCTTGAATAACTTCTGCTGCTCACACATCTTATCTAAGTAAGCTAAGGTCATTTGATGGATTTCTCCAATGGTGATGGAATTCATTGCTCCTCTGGTAGCAGCAATGCTTCTGTGGAGTTCAGGTTGTAATGCCTCTGGGAGAGAGGCAATGTATGTGTGCCTAAAATTGACATCATTATAACCATTCAGTAAATAACAGCGCTGAGCCATGCACTGGTAATTCCTTTCAATATCTGTTCTCTTTAAAGAGCAGTAACGCATATCAAAGTACTCCTGGCGTAACTGCTTGCTGTACAAAGAGGCATCCCCGAGGAATTCAGCAAAAATAGCATTAACAGCTTGTATAGTATTTAGATGACAAAACTGGGCTTTATGATACTCTCCAATGGAGGCAAACCAGTCTTGTAATATGCCAACAGTTCGGGATATAAATTCTCTAAGAATAGCATGAGAATCGACACCTTCTCGAAGCATTTGAACTTCAAGCCAAGCTTTAAATTCTGCGAGACGATCTCTCCATTTTGAGGGAGGAACGTCATCTAATGTAAACCATGGGCCTGAGCTGGGCCTAGATTGTGGTTGGGCTCCTGGGTAATCCAAGATTGGGTCATCTTCTGGGATTTTCGTATGTGGTTCTTGGGCTTGATGAGGCCCAATGGCAGGGCCTGTAGTGCCGCTGGTAGAATCTGTAGTTGGCGAAGGACCTGTTTGGGATGCAGTTGGCTGTGGATCAGCCATGAGCAATGTTGTGATATCCATTTGTCCATTCTCACTGTTATCAACAGATGAGTCATCTGAAGAGCTATCTTCTGGTTTAGAAGGTATAGATACCATGTGCTGAGGAGGAGGATTAGGATACATTTTGTCCTTGCCTTTATCGATCTTCCTTTTTAGAGGGTGTGATTCTTCCGAAGAAGATGGGCTCTTTAGTTCATATCTGGTAGGTGTTAGAGTTGATATGAATAGAGGAGATGGATGGTATGTGGTTGGATGTGGCTTATAAGAATAGTTGAAAGGCCCAAAAGGCGAATAAGCAGGTTCAGGAGTGGGAAGGAAATGATTATGAGACATTTGAGTGGAGAATGGGCTGTAAGAAATAGGAGCCTCCGTTGGTTTGTGTAGGTCTGCTTCAACTTGGGCTAACTGTTTTCTTAGCCTTCTAATTTCCTGTTCCTTCTGGTTAAACTCCGTGCCAAATCTCCGTTGCTGGATTGAGGATCTTAAATCTTTATCAGGCTGGGCAATCTTCCCTTGTAAGTCTTTATACATGTTTTGAGCAAATGCAGTGAAAGAATCGACCTTTTGATCAATATGTTGAGTCCTAGTGAGGACTTGATCAATCTTGGAGTCAATTCATGGTAATGTTTTGTTCTGGACAGCTGCATTCTTCGTCTGCCGATTTAGAACTTCTTCAGCTTGAGTGATCAGGGTTATCTGACCTTCACTATCAACCTTAGTTGAGTGAATGAAAGGTCTGGTAGAGATTTTGGTCTGTTGGTCTATCTGTTGTGCCAGTGGGGGAAAATCTGCTTCATAAGAGGCAGGAGAGAACATCATACAAGGTTGCACCAAAGGTAGTGCAGGAGGAGGAGAAAAAACTGGTTTAGTAATAGGGGGTAATTTCTTTCCTTCTTTTCTGATGATCTCTAGAGCAAGCTCATAAATGGGAAGAGACTTCTTCTACTTGGTTTCCTCATGGATACTAATCCATGGGCTATTATCTGGATAGTCTCTTCTGAGGACTTGTTGAGGTTTGCAAGAAGCTTTCTTTGTCTTCTTGGTAAGCTTCCTCCAGTTTTTATCAGATAAGGGATGGTCATATTCATTTTCCCAATAGTTATTGCAACAGTCACAGTCTTCATCACACATTCCAGATCCTGGGAGATCCCAGGGACAGTGACCATCTATCTTCTGAGGATAGATATAGTGATTATTAGGGGTAATTGCTCCGATGGAAAAATCTTCTTGCTCCTTTTCCAATGGCTGGACCATCATGGTCTAGAATACAGGTAAAGATCTTGTAGAATGCCGAGGTGGTTGGAAGGAAGTCTATACTGTGCCATCAGGATTTCTTCTAAAAGAAGATTCTGTAATCTGGATTAGTTGAGAGGTCGAATGAAGCCTTTCATAATTAGTTAACCAATCTTTTGGGATGAGTTGCTTAAGCTCACTTTTAAGCAGTTGCCTAGGTATTTAGACAATCGTTGGGGTAGTCTCAGTGTCTGCTAATGCGAGTAAAGCGTCATTTGATACAGATGGCTGAGACAGATCTACTGCATGGTTTTATAATTTGTAGATGATCTGATGGTGTAACGTAGCCATCATAGAGGATGTGACTTGTGCTACACCAGTAAGTTGAACTTGGACTTTTAGGGCGGTGCTAAGATGCGGATCTCTGAGTGAGAGATTATAATTTGGGAAGAACGTCAGTACCACACTTCCAGCATGTAAGGTGGTGAGACATGTCCCAATCACTATATGTTCATACTGTAAGAACCTTGTGTCAAGGAGAGACACTCTTGCTGTTACTGGAAGCCCACGTCTTCCATGTAAACTGAGGATAAGTCTTACAGCTCTAAAGTGAAGATGAGAAAATCCCTCCTGTCTCCATTTAGGAATCAGCTGAGGTGGGATTTCAAGGGTCACATACTGTTCTGCCACTGAGCTCTGAAGAGAGCATTAATCCATTCTGGAAGCCTGAACATATTCTTTTGATAAAGATCTTCTAGAAGAAATGAGAGATCTGATAGATCTGGTTAGAGATCCAGATCGTCTGTAAATGTTGTAAGGGCTGAGAAGAGGTAAGAGAGATTCACCAACCTGAGCATCTTCAGGTAGGGTGGCTATCTCTATGAGGTTATCAATTCGGGAAGACAATGTTCTTCTCAGGAGTGAAGTGAATGAGAGAGAAGAGGTGAGATTAACAATTTCAGAAGGAGAAGGGGACTGAAGAAGAGTTTCAGTAGCAGGATTAGGTATTTGACAAGCCATGCTTGGTACGTGGCATTGTGCCTAGAGGTCGTTCTACCTTCTAGGAAGAATTCAAGCAGTTACTAGTTTCCAGTTGATATACCAATAGATGAAAGAAGATGGCAGAAGACAGGGAAACAATAGTTAAGTGGGGTATCAAGGGTTGAGAGTTTTCTCTCCTACTTACCAATGAAGTATGTAGAATACAAGCATAATCAGGCTCTGATACCAAGATACTATTCCAATTCCCATAATCCCACTTCACATTCTCCCAAGCAAATATGAACGACCCATCAGTGTTATTGGTTTCCTTAATACTGGAGCCCATAAAAGTATGATGAACCCAGCCATTTTACCATCAGAATACTTGGTCACTCATACAGAATACTTCAAGGCAGCAGATGGGAATATTTTCAAGACCAGCCTCATCACCAAGCAACCCATTGGGATTCAGTTCTTCCCCAATTGTATCCTTTGGACCAGGGATATCGGGTCGGATCTTCCTGATAAGGATTTGCTGATAGGTTTTGACTTGTATCAACAAGTGAAGCATTTGAAGATCCTACCGACAGGATTGAAGTATAAGAGGAGCTTTCAGCCATTCACCACTGTCCTAAGGTTATATTCTTTTATTGATGCCTCAGCTGAGTTCCAAGAACACAATGAGCTCCTCCTAAGATCCTGTGCTGATTCTCATGCACACTTATATCATCACCAACTTCTGTGGAAAAATTCAGAATTCTTTGTCAACCTTCCATTCAAACTCAATAAGGATATCAACCCGACAAAAGCTTCACACCCGGGGATGAACCCTACTGACTTGGTTCTAACCCAAGAAGATTGCAAATAGCTTCTCCAATAAGGTCTCATAGAACCCACTTCCTCTCAGTGGGCTTGCCAGGCCTTTTATGTTGAAAAAAGATCTGAACGATTAAAGGGAAAGAAAAGACTTGTTATTAATTATAAGCCTCTCAATCATTTCCTTCAGGATGACAAGTTCCCATTACCAAAACCTGAAGTCTTGTTCACTCAACTCCATGAGGCCCATGTCTTTTCAAAATTCGATCTTAAAGCTGGATTTTGACAACTGGGTATTAACCCCTCTGATAGGCCCAAAACTGCTTTTTGCATTCCCACGGCCCAATATCAATGGATAGTACTCCCATTTGGGCTCAAAACTGCCCCATCTGTCTTTCAAAAGGCCATGACTAGGATATTCGAGCCTATATTCCACAGTGCTCTCATCTATATAGATGATATCCTTCTCTTCTCCAAAGATGTTATGGCCCATAAGGAACTTCTCTCTACTTTCCAACACTTAGTAGATTCCTATGGGATTATGCTATCAGAAAAAAAGAGCTCATTAGCCCAAACTGATATCGACTTCCTTGGAATGAAGTTTAAGGATGGAAAATACCAACCAAGACCTCACATTGCAGAAGAATTACTGAAGTTCCCTGATAAGGACTTGACAGTAAAACAAATACAATAATTCCTTAGTATTATCAATTACATCAGGAAGTTTATTCCCCTTGTGGCCACCTACACCAGCCAGCTATAAAAAATGTTTAGGAAGACTGCTCCACCTTGGAAGAAGGAACAAACAGATGCAGTCAATCTGAGTCTGCCACCTCTAAAGATTCCCAACATAGGACATTGGATCCTTCAGACTAATGCTAGTGACACCCACTGGGGTGCAGTCCTCATCAAAAAGATACAACGAGAAAAGCATATCTGCGGACATGCTAGTGGAGAGTTTCCAGAGCCTCAGAAACATTATCATTTAGTCTACAAAGAAATATTAGCTGTCAAAAATGGGATAGAGAAATTCAAATTCCATCTCATTGGTCACCATTTTACTGTGGTTATGGACAGCTCATCCTTCCCAAAGGTTCTAGACTTCAAAAATAAGTCTCTTCCTGAACTGCAATTACTGAGGCTAAAGGACTAGTTCGCCAAATATAAATTCACAGTCCAACACATCAAAGGGATGCACAACCTGATTCCTGACCTACTATCCAGACCCAAGGACCTTCACCTCATAAGGTCTTGGTCTACACTCCCTCTGATCCTCATGGCATCATCTTCTTCTCCACATGCTCCTAGTTTCCATGTCCCCTCCTCGGACAGATTCCCTCCAAGATGCTCACCTAACCAACCCATCACAAAGATAGCTCAGTTTCCAAAAGACCATCTGTTCCATTATCTGAGCGCCAGAAATACCCTAAGGGGATTGCTCCCATCCTTATCCATCTTTATCCCTGAAAACCCCTTCCTCGCCTGTTTCACCATTCATCCTGATAGGGATCTCATTCTAGAAGAACTATGGTTCCTTTGGTGCATGGTTACTCTATATTCTACAGGGATAGAATTCCCGCTTATGGCCCTGTACCAGCATACTATGGAAAACACAAACAAGACTCTCCTGTTTAGATTCCTGGAATGGTTCAAGCCCATCTTAGCATGGTGATACAGCCTGAAGCGTCTCATGGACACACATGGGATTGAAGACAGGCCCATCAGGACACAGCCCAACATCAGAACCATGTTCATCATGCACAGGCCTTTCTCAAGAAGGCCCGATGGACTTCTCTGGACTCAAAACATTGAATATGAATAGAGAACCTATGACAGGTCCATTACAGAAAAAGACACCATGGGACCACTACGGAAGCAACTGGCAGAGCATTGAAATCAATGGCTATCAACCTCTGACACTTGCTCACGTGAATTATACATCCCTTGGACTCATCCGGTCTCTCACTGATGAAATAGATTGGACCCATCCTATCTGGCAAGATTCCCAGGACCCAATGGATAATTAAATCTAAGTAGCCATTGAGAGTGCTGACCCACCATCACCTGTACATCGACAGTGGCCAAAGGACTTTTTTGGGATAAGTGATTCAGATGACTCAGACTATGACACTCTCAACCTGTCAACAACCCTGTGATAAAAGCTAAAGTTTGTCAGTCAGAAATGTAATAAGTGCTTTTACTTTATTGAGTAGTGTGCTTGTGTCGATAGCCAGTTTCTAACCGGTTGCCTGTAATCCTAAGAGCCTCCAAGTCTGTATAAGGAGTTGCTCTCTTCAGTTGTATCTAGACTTCAGCCTCCTCTGAAATAATATTTTGAGTTTTATTTCATATGGCTTTCTAAACTCTTTCCTTTTCTCTTTGAACACCTTTGAACGTGTATCATACTCTTATAATTAGAGATACGTATGCTCTACACTTGCCTCTCTGAGAGGATCCTGTGTATCAGAAATATCTTTGTTATGATATTAGGTGCGATGGTCCCGTTATCATATGTATAATGTACAAAAGGGCACAGCCAGAGAGTACCTATGGAGAGGGAATAGGCATAGCATGAGTACATTATATGTATGGTAAAGGCTCCCGGCTTATCTTGGTATCCTTTTCAGTTCAACTGGTATCAGAGCCTCGTAAAGGTCTGTGCGATCCCAGGTTCGACTCTCACCCCTGCGTAAAAAATAGCTCTACGCTAAGAGTGGGCCTGGCGAACCCAGAGTCTGTGTATGTGGAGTCGTGGTGTGTTTGGGCCCGTGGACGGGACTTAAGAGGATTTCGGTGCCTTAACTGGACAAGATATGCTTTCCTTATTTTCTGATGATTTCGAGAGCAAGCTCATAAATGGGAAGAGGCTTCTTCTACTTGGTTTTCTCATGGATACCAATCCATGGGCTATTATTTGGATAGTCTCTTATGAGGACTTACTGAGGTTTGCAAGAAGCTTTCTTCGTCTTCTTGGTAAGCTTCCTCCAGTTTTTATCAGACAAGGGATGGTCATATTCATTTTTCCAGTAGTTATCGCAACAGTCACAGTCTTCATCACACATTCCAGATCCTGGGAGATCCCAGGGACAGTGACCATCTATCTTCTGAGGATAGATATAGTGATTATCAGGGGTTACTGCTCCGATAAGAAAATCTTCTTGCTCCTTTTCCAATGGCTGGACCATCATAGTCTAGAATACAGGTAAAGATCCTGTAGAATGCCGAGGTGATTGGAAGGAAGTCTGTACTGTGCCATCAGGATTTCTTCTAAAAGAAGATTCTGTAATCTGGATTGGTTGAGAGGTCGAATAAAGCCTTTCATAATTAGTTAAGGGGTGCAGTCCTCATCGAAGAGATACAAGGAGAAAAGCATATCTACGGAAATGCTAGTGGAGAGTTTCCAGAGCCTCAGAAACATTATCATTCGGTCTACAAAGAAATATTAGCTGTCAAAAATGGGATAAAGAAATTCGAATTCCATCTCATTGGTCACCATTTTACTGTGGTTATGGACAGCTCATCCTTCCCAAAGGTTCTAGACTTCAAAAATAAGTCTCTTCCTGAACCGCAATTACTGAGGCTAAAGGACTGGTTCACCAAATATAAATTCACAGTCCAACACATCAAAGGGAAGCACAACCTGATTCCTAACCTACTATCCAGACCCAAGGACCTTCACCTCATAAGATCTTGGTCTACACTCCCTCTGATCCTCATGGCATCATCTTCTTCTCCACATACTCCTAGTTTCCTTATCCCTCTTCGGACAGTTTCCCTCCAGGATGCTCACCTAACCAACCCATCACAAGGATAGCTCAGTTCGCAAAAGACCATCTGTTCCATTATCTGAGCGCTAGAAACACCCTAAGGGGATTGCTCCCATCCTCATCCATCTTTATGCCTGACAACCCCTTCCTCACCTGTTTCACCATTCATCCTGATAGGGATCTCATCCTAGAAGAACTATGGTTCCTCTGATGCATGGTTACTCTGTATTCTACAAGAATAGAATTCCCGCTTATGGCCCTGTACCAGCATACTATGGAAAACACAAACAGGACTCTCCTGTTTAGATTCCTGGAATGGTTCAAGCCCATCTTAGCATGGCGATACAGCCTGAAGTGTCTCATGGACACATATAGGATTGAAGACAGGCCCATTAGGATACAGCCCAACATCAGAACTATGTTCATCATGCACAGGCCTTTCTCAAGAAGGCCCGATGGACTTTTCTGGACTCAAAACATTGAATATGAATGGAGAACCTATGATGGGTCCATTACAAAAAAAGACACCATGGGACCACTACGGAAGCAACTGGCAGAGCATCTCTGCGAAATCAATGGCTATCAACCTCTGACACTTCCTCACGTGAACTGTACGTCCCTTGGACCCACCCGGTCTCTCACTGATGAAATAGACTGGACCTATCCTATCTGGCAAGATTTCCAGGACCCAATGGACAATGAAATCCAAGCAGCCATTGAGACTGCTGACCCACCATCACCTGTACATCGACAGTGGCCAAAGGACTTTTTTGGAATAAGTGATTCAGATGACTCAGACTATGACACTCTCAACCTGTCAACAACCCCATGATAAAAGCTAAAGTTTGTCGATCAGAAATATAATAAGTGCTTTTACTTTATTGAGTAGTGTGCTTGTGTCGGTGGCCAGTTTCTAACTGGTTCCCTGTAATCCTAAGAGCCTCCAAGTCTATATAAGGAGTTGCTCTCTTTAGTTGTATCTAGACTTCAGCCTCCTCTGAAATAATATTTTGAGTTTTATTTCATATGGCTTTCTAAATTCTTTCCCTTTCTCTCCGAACACCTTTGAACGTGTATTATACTCTTATAATCAGAGATACGTATGCTCTACACTTGCCTCTCTGAGAGGATCTTGTGTATCAGAAATATCTTTGTTATGATATTAGGTGCGACGGTCCCATTATCATATGTATAATGTACAAAAAGGCACAGCCAGAGAGTACCTATGGAGAGAGAATAGGCATAGCATGAGTACATTATATGTATGGTAAGGGCTCCCGGCTTGTCTTGGTATCAGAGCCTGATTATGCTTGTATTATACATACTTCATTGGTAAGTAGGAGAGAAAACTCTCAACCCTTGATACCCCGCTTAACTATTGTTTCCCTGTTTTCTACCATCTTCTTTCATCTATTAGTATATCGGCTGGAAACTAGTAACTGCTTGAATCCTTCCTAGAAGGTAGAGTGACCTCTAGGCACAACGCCACATACCAAGCATGGCTTGTCAAATACCTAATCCTGCTATTGAAACTCCTCTTCAGTCCCCTTCTCCTTCTGAAATTGTTAATCTCACCTCTTCTCTCTCATTCTCTTCACCCCTGAGAAGAACATTGTCTTAGTTGCTCAAGCTCACTTCTAGGCAGTTGCCTAGGTATTTGGACAATCGTTGGGGTAGTCTCAGTGTCTGCTAATACGAGCAAAGCATTATTTGATACAGATGGCTGAGACAGATCTACTGCATGATCTTGCAGTCTGTAGATGATCTGATGGTGTAACGTAGCCATCATAGAGGATGTGATTTGTGCTGCACCAGTAAGTTGAACTTGGACTTTTAGGGGATGCTAAGATGCAGATCTCTAAGTGAGAGATTATAATTTGGGAAGAACGTTAGTACCACACTTCCAGCATGTAAGGTGGTGAGACATGTCCCAATCATAGTTGAACTGAAAAGGATATCCTTTTCAGTTCAACTGGTATCAGAGCCTCATAACGGTTTGTGCGGTCCTGGGTTTGAGTCTCGCCCCTGTGTAAAAAATAGCTCTGCGCTAAGAGTGGGCCTAGCGAACCCAGAGTATGCGCAAGTGGAGTCGTGGTGGGTTTGGGCCCGTGGACGGAACTTAAGAGGATTTTGGTGCCTTGACTGGACAGGATACCACCTCAGCTGATTCCTAGATGGAGACATGAGAGATTTTCTCATATTCACTTTGGAGCTGTAAGAGTTTATAGGGCTGTTTGATTTTGATATGATCAAATCCAAAAAAAATGATTTTTTTTAAAATTTTTTTAAAATTTAACTCAAAATTAAACTGATTGATTTTTATTAATTAAATTTTAATTTATTTTATTTAAAAATTTAATCAGATCAATTCTGAATCACCTAAACCGGGTCTAATAGAGTAAGTTGGTGAAAAGTCCTAAAAGAAATTGACATTTTTTTCTCTTTTAATGTTACTTTTTTTTTTTATAAAAAAATTTGCTTAGTCTCTAGGAATTAAAAGCATATCATTAATTTAGTAGATGTCAAATTCAAGTTTTTACTTTTTTAATATTTTATTTAAAAAAAAATCTACTTCCTTATAGACAGGGATTTAAGTTAGGTTTTTTTAAGAAAATTTTTTTTTAAGGAATGCAAAATTTACAAACAAAATTTAGAATGATTTAAAAATCAAACACTACAAATGATAGAACTAGAAATGGCAATGGATAAAATAGTCATAAAAATTATCCTACTCGAAATTGAATACTCTCAAACTTAATTAAAATTTATATTCAACTATTAAATGTGACCCAAATTTGATTATTATTATTATTAAAAAAAATAAAATCAGTTTAATTTTGTATATTGTAATTGATAATATACATAAATTTTTTATTAATAATTTATATTCTTAAAAAATCTAATAAGAATATAAACTATTTAAATTTTATATATTAAAATATAACATATAAAAATTCATAAATATTATTATAAAAAAATATATATCTTATATTTAACTAATTATTTATATAAATGGGTGCAGATAATAGATACTTCATATGCAAAATAATCATAACAATCTTAAGAGGATATTTATTTGTATATAATTCATACACACGTACACTCTACACGAGGCTTCAACTATGGGCAAACCACAACAACTCCAAAAATGGTTTCAAGGCATACTTTTTTTTTTTTTTTCCTTTCTTTGAGGTAGAATACACACATATTTAAGTTAAAAATAAGAATAGATCATTATTAAAATAAAAGTAATTTTAATAAATTTTTTATTTATATATATATATATATATATATATATATTATATACAGTCGATGTAGAATTTCAAAGATCACTTTAGTCTGACTAAATTTTAAGTAGCAGCAGGAATGGAATAATCATTGAACTGCTTATTCACTATCGTTAACAAGGAAAGGCTAACTCCCGCTTCTATCGATTCAATGATTCAATAAAAGAGGGCCGTGAATTAAGTTAATGATCCCATTTCTTGATTTGATATTGTTAAAGACAGGGATGGATAAGCCCTTAAAGCAGCAGAGAAGACACAGAGAAACAGGACCAGTGACCATCAAAGCTTCTGAGTAAAAGGGGACCAATTTTTAAACAAATAATCAGTACAACCAGCCAGCAAAAATAAATGTCAACAAATTATAAACACACAAATCAAGTGTTGTAAGCATGAATATATATATATATATATATATATATATATATATATATATATATATCTGTGAATCATGATCACCAGAGAAAAAAAAAAAAGGGGAAGAGGCGGGGGGGAAGATGTGGGAAAGGAATTTGAAGACCAGTTAAGCCACAGGTAATCAGGTATATGTGTGCCTAATACGTGTGGGCACTGTAACCTTTCATCCAGCCAATCACATCAAACCATTTTTATATAAAGCTCAATAAATTACAAGCATTTGAGCCGTAGAAAAAGTCCGCGAATTCCCCACGCTTTAGCCCATTACTTCATTTCTCGTTATAAGCTTCATCTGGCTAAGCCATCATTTTGTCATATGTGAACAAAATCCCACTCAATTCTATATTTCTGATTAAAAAAAAAAAAAAAGAAAACAACGGATGATCCATTTACTTATTACATAATCTTTTTCTTATTGGCATATATTTTCTATATGGCCGATCCTCATGATAGTGCGCCGTCCGGAGAACAAGTCCCAGCTAACCCTTTTCTGCTGCCAGAGGACCAATCGCCGCGCCTCACGTCATCGAATCCGTCACCTAGAACCATTCGATCTCCGGGTGGGTATTCCAGTTATCCATCTAGCGGAAGGCATCCGAGTTATAGGGGAATTCGAAGCCGAAGCGGCAAATGGGTGTCGGAGATCCGGGAGCCACGTAAAACTACACGTATATGGCTGGGTACGTACCCTACTCCTGAAATGGCAGCAGCCGCCTACGACGTCGCAGCTCTCGCCCTCAAAGGCCCTGATACGCCCTTGAACTTCCCCGAATCTATTATATCTTACCCAATACCAACATCCATGTCAGCCAGCGACATACGGGCCGCGGCAGCTAGTGCAGCAGCGGCCAGGCAGCCCAAGATAGAAACCGGTTCAATCCTGGATGAGGGTCGGGCTGCCGCGGAAGGCACGTCTAGCAGTACAAGCCGCGTTGAGTCAGGCCAAGAGTTTATTGACGAGGAAATGTTTCTAAACTTGCCAAATTTGCTGGTGGACATGGCAGGAGCAATGATGGTGAGCCCGCCAAGGATAAACACGCCATCGTCGGATGATTCGCCAGGGGATTCGGATGCAGAAGGCCTATGGTCCTACCAGTAAATGAACCCCTTTTCTCCAGTTATAATAGTGATTTAAATGGTAATGTAAGAAGTTGTTCTTATTCAAAGCTTGGTTTTGCTTAGATTCTAGCTACCTAGTATTGAAGGGCGTGCATCACTATCAGTCTATAGGAAGGTAGCATAAAAGCTGCTAGGTGATTTTGCTGCTTCTTGTTGTTAATTAGCTGTATCTTTCGTGCTTGTTTTGGGTTAAAGACTAGGAAACTTTCCTGTGTCATCTCGATGAGATGAGTCTGATATTTTATAGTACGGAGGGTCTCTCATCCCCACAATTGTTTCACTTTTTTCCCTGTTTTGGGTCTCGAAACATGGTCAGAAATTTATTGATAAACATGGCTATTCATATGTTTAGATCACCTATATTTCTTCAACTAGTGTTTTAGCTTTTTCTCTGCTCCGGATTTGGAGTTTTGGGCAATGGATTTTTACCGTTTTAACTTCGGTTCACATGAAGCTTGTACAAAACCAGTGACAACCAGATACAGGTGCAAATAGTGCTAGAAACATGTTGATGCCTGTGGTTCAATTATCATTACCGGCAAAATAATGATAATAATACAACACACTGTAGCTGCAGGTGGGGATTGAGATGGATCAATACATGTTCTACATACAACAAGTTGTGCCCTTGGGATCTCTTCTTAGGTTTTAACATAATGCCAGTACGTAGTCTGTGACTGAAGCAGACTGCAGACACTGGTTTTGATTCTTGCCGATACTCGCCCGGAACTGTGAGCATGCAATGATGCAATGATGCGCATATAATAGAGAGAGAATTCGCTTCTTCAACACATATTTGTCCTTCTGCAGTCCCACACTCACAAGCATCTTCCCTATCTCCAAAATAAAGGGTAATGTTTGTGGCAAAAGATATTTGTGGTTGTTGAAGTTTCTGCCATGTTTAACCAAAATGAATACCATTCCCTCAAGAAGGAGATATTAGTAAAGGTAAGCCATTGTTTTAAAAAAAGGACAAAAACTGATTGCTTTTCTTGCTGTGTTCTGGGCCTTCTGGCCTTGTAAAGTTCATGTCTAATGGGTCCCATTCCTGCAATCTCTAGCTCATAATTACATATGAAATCTCAAAATGTGAACTGCTACAACAAGCAGGTACATGGCACTTTGCCCTAACAATTTGAATGGGAAATCAATGACCCGACGAAGTTTGTGTTTGTGCCATGCCTTATTTGATCTTATAGTTATGATTTCTAACTCGCTATCTCACAACTTGCTCTAGCTGATTCAGCTCACCAAATGCCAGATCAGATATTGCTCGTAAATTTACATAAGCGGATTGAGTTAATTATATGTCTCGGAAAGTTTCAGAAAACTGGCGGCAAAATTAAAGAAAAACTCGCTAAGGGAGTATATTACTGCTCAATGACTTTTAAAAAATTGAAAATTACGGGGAGCAAAGTTCATTTGAGGGCCAAGTATTGAAATTTTACAAGAGATTAAAGAAACTGAAATTTCTACATTCTAATCCTGACCATCAAATTCCGCAGTCACAGCTAGTCATGCTTTGCGAAATAAGAGATGGTCCTACATTGTTATGATTATTGTAATTACAATGTGGACTGCCATTGCTAGCTTCTTTGGATTGGCAAATCTTTACTTGATACACTCATGAATGCAAAACCATTTTTTTATATATATATTTAAATAAGTAGAATAATGATGGTAATTAGCTAAGTGTTTGTTGTTCGCTTGCTTTGCAGTATTATGCTTACTGATAGAAACAATTTTTGAAATAATGATTGTAGTTTTTGAGTTTTAAAGAACTGAACTTGGAGAACATTTTGTATTTAACAGTCAGGTCCCTCTACAAGAATGCCAAAGAGAGGGAAACAACACTAATCCTGCAAATTTGAAAACGAAAAAGGAAGTTAATTTGATTAATCTAGTGGGAGTCGGCAATGAAATTAGTCGCAAATGTTTGATGACTAATTTGCTACTTTTGTTGACAGCTGAACAAAAGTAGGCTTAGTCTTGTGGAAATTCAAGTTGTACAATTGAAATCTTATACTTACTATCCAAAGAGGAATTACCGACATTTTTCTTTTACGAATTACAATCTATTTCAGATGATATCTCCGACTATATAACGACAATTGTCATAATTTCCTTAATAGATTTGCTGAAATAACACAGTAGAAAATCTAACCCTCAATCTGTGGTATTTGACGAAGGACAAAGCAATATGTAGGAGCCGACGTACAAGGTTGAATGGTTAACAAAATCTGCTGTCCAACTGGCCTGAGTTGACAAACTAATAAGACTATCAAGCCAATAGCGCACTATTGTATTTGTTTCCTAAAAAGTCTAGTCGATTCGATGTTAATATCTTCATGGGTCGACATATTTATTGTACATAATCTACATGTGAAAGTTCATTTGAGGCATCATTTTACATTTAATTTTGAAGGCTGGGATGTTGAAGAATAGACCTACAGCCCCATTCCAACAGCTTTGTGGTTCTGACTCATTTCAATGCATCGAAACTTCATTCCACACTGCTTCTCGTACTTTCTACTGCCAATTTGCAATGTGAACAATGGTCAAATTGAAGTCACCACTTGTAGGTCTCATGCATGCATGGAAATGCAGGTCAAAGGTAAATCTGACTTTGCCACTCTCATAAATATCTCCCAAGATTTAGCTAACAAGCAAATTACACCTTCCATAAAAAAAAAAAAAAAAAAAGCAAATTACACCTTTGCGCGTTGGATGTTGATTTTATCAAAAAAAAAATTACTTTAGATAATTTAATTTAAAATTAAATATATTTTTATTTAAAATTCAAAATTTAATTTAAAAGATGATATTAGTAGATAAAAAAGATAATCATTGAAAGTATTTTATCTCTTAGTGGATTAATCGGACATAAACAAATATCCAAAAATAAATTTTAATTTTTTATGCTTGAAATACCTATGCCATATTTTTTAATTTTTTTCATTTGATTCATTTCTCTCTTTCTTATTTTCTCTGTCTCTCTCCTCCCTCTCTCTAGGCAAAAGGGTAAGAATTATATACCAAGTGAGAGAAAGAACGAGGGAGAGAGAGAAAAAAATGAATCAAATAAAAAAAATTAAAAAATGTGACATGACAAGCAATTTAAGTTAAAAAGTTAAAATATATAAATTAATTTTTGAACTCTGGATAAAAATTCAACTTTGAAAGTTGTAATTAAATTGTAAGAATTAAAATTTTTTGATATAATCAACAATTAATATAGGGGTTTAAATTTATTTGATCAAATAAACTCAAGAATTAACTTTTTTTTTTTTTAAGAAACAAGTTTAGAAAATTAAAATTTCCATACAATTTATGGAAATAGTTAATTCATTTCTTAAGTAGGTGGAAAATGATAGGATCTAGAGTACCCTGTAGGAATGGTAGCTTAAAAAGGACAAAAAGAACAAATCCGATTCACATATTGTTTAACTGCTAAGAGGAAAAACAATTGGCGAAAACAAAAGAATGGGTCAATTTCCATAAAGTGAAATGATTGTGATTCGTTTCCAAAACAAGACGATCCAAGTGGAAGATTATGAAAAGAGAAAAAAAGGAAGATGGTCCACTCGACAGTCAATTGATTATTCACTAAGTTATATTATGAACCTTCGGATTATGAGTAGGGGCGCAGCACCGCCACCAACTCCATAGCAACAGAGGCTCATTGGCTTATCAAATGGATAGTTTCGCTTCACTTGGTTCAACTACTGTTCTGAATGCGGCTACGAGAATAGTTACACAAATTTCGGAATCATGCTAACAAAATACACTGCAAGAGGCCGGGCCTTTATTCAGTGCAGGCATTATTATACAGTTTTGTTAATCTTGCAATCTGCTTTTTGCGTAGGACCAGACCAAAGTCATCCTTTGCTTCAGCGTCAGCTTTTCACTTCGACATGACAAGGGACTCATACCGAAGAAATTAAATGCAGTCCCATTCCATTTTCTCAAAAATCCAATCAATTGTTTTCCTCCAAGTTGGTTTGTGGGTATGTACACAGTTTCTCCAAAATTCAATCAACTGATTTCCTGCAAAACTTTTATAAATAAAAACTTCGTTTGACTGGTGAATTGTTACAATTTTAGTTTGTTTTCGTCTCTGTCTAATGAGCATATTCCATCTAAAACAAGAGGTGAAATGGGTTTTTATTTTTTTTTATTTAAAATGGTTTTACTTTGATTTAAAAAAAAAAAAACCTAATTTTATATATTTTGTAATTTTACTCAATATTTAGTATCTTTTATTTAGAAGTTGATAAATAGTATTAATTAAATTTCCTATACAAATATTATTTACTGATAATATATATTAAAATATAATTTATAAAATCACATACAAAAAGGAAAACTTTCTTCTATTCCAATCTATGTTATAAACAAAAATAATAATAATTGAACGGAGATTCTCTATTTCAGAGTTAAGAAATACTAATAATCTTATTGAAAGATTATAATAAAATTTATAAATCACCCAATAAGAAATATACTATGATAAAATTCGATACTCAACCGAGTCAATCCATGTTAATAATAAATGACTTTTTTTATGCCTTCAGTTGAAAGCAAAAGGTCCACATTAAATTCTCTAAAGTATAAAAATTCATATCAAAATATTTATCCTACATTTAAAGGGTTTCCAAAACCGAAGCTGTATTTAATTTGTAATTATCGAGTGTTTGAACTAGTGTAGGCTCAAAGCTTGAGGTTAGTCATACTCTAGGCACGAGAACTACCTAGATATTGCAACCATGACCTGATGAATTGATGGATGGTAAAAGAAGCTGTGTGAATTAGGGATAGCAAAGATGAAAATTATTCTATTTGAACTCAAATGTGATTGATATTATCAAAATTTAAAAATATCACAAACGCGATTATAATTATCTGATAAATATTAAATTCGTTTAATTTTATATATTTTAATTATAATCTATATAAAAAATAATTTTTATTAATAATTTATATTTTAAAAATTTAATAATTTTATAAAATATTTTAATTTTATTTTATATAAAATAAAATATATAAAAATTTATAAATATTATTATAAAAAACATATATTTCATATTTAATTATATATATATATATATATATATATATATATATATATATATATATATATATATATATATATATATATATATATATATATATATATATATATATATATATATATAAACGAGTTCGAGTAATAGATACCTAATATGTAAAATTTAAACTCGACCAGAACTCGTCACGGGTATTAAATTTTAAACCTGAACTCATTCCAAACTTGATTATATACTACTCAAACCTATCCTATTACAGTTCAATTAGATCGGGTATCCACAAAACTCTGACTCATTGCCATTCCTAGTGTGAATATCCACAATCACAAACATATATAGGGAGAGGTTGGTTTTTTTTTTTTTTTAAATGTAATAGATTTTGATAGAGATTCAAACTTGAAACTTCACAGTTCTGGAGAAAGCTTCATTATTATTAAGCTAAAACTTATTAGTATACTAGAGAAACTTTTTAGCAACTCAAAGGTTAAATTAGAATTATGAAATTCAATATGTATGTAGGTTAAGTTTGGTAGAATGCAATGTAATATAATATAATTAATTTTGTAATATAATCAAAATTATAATGTAATATAATTTAATTGTCATTACATTTCTTTATTTGGTTGTAAAATAAAAATATAATTAGTGTAATGTAATGAAAATTTTTATTTTAATAATTAATTTATTTATAATATTAATAATAAGTGGTAATGGTTGTAGTGATTAATAGTTGAGTGACAGTAGTGGCTAAGTGGTGGTAGTGGTGGTGACAAGGTGAAATAGTGGTAATAGTAGTTGTCAGATGGTGATAGAGGCGACAATAACTAAATAGTGATAACGGTGATCAAATGATAGTAGTAGCCATGGTGGTAACAAGATAGTGGCAGTGGTGGTGGTGGTGGTGATAGAGTAGGAGTAGTTGTAGCAATAACAGTAGTGGTTGAGTAGTAGTGACAGTGATAATATTGACAATAAATAAAAAAAATCAAAACAAATAATTATGATTATATTTATTTTTAAATGTAATAACCATTATGTTTTTTTAAGTATAATTAATTATGTTACATAATTATCATTTTAATATGTTAATTTTTTTTAGTAAATAACGTAATCAAATATGTAATATAATCGCGATTACATTATAATAGCCAGTACCGATGTCTCACAAAGCTGGAATCGCTAAAGCTAGGGTGAAAAAGTGACTTGAGGTACCGAAGGTGATAAGCATAAGACCTTGATGACAAATAGAGATTGGACCACTGAGCTAGTGTGCGAATCTACTGAAGATATGGATCGCCATATTAGGAGTTCTGGTAATAAGATCCTTTATAAAACTTATTTCTAATGTCCCTTAGAAATTTAAAGAACCTCAAAATGAGGGCAATGAAGCTATAACAATATTCAGATTCAGAGACTTCCCCCAGAGACCATTGATTTTCAACCCCTTCTACAATGTTGCATGTAAGTATTTATAGGAAACGGGGTCTTAAGATGGAGGGTCAGGATTTGAGTAGAAAAAGATGAAGAGTCTAAATTTAAAAGGACATAATCCAACGTCTTGAAATTAAAGAAAATCAAAATTTAGGGTTGGGATTTAGTTCATAATTTCTATCCTTTCTCCTCTAATCCAATAATTAGGGGTTTTTTCTTATAGAATGGATCCAAAGACTGGGAATCAAAAGTGTTGTATTAGTTATTTACTTTTAATCTAAAGGTCCCAAACCCCTCCTTATAAGTGAGATCAACGATGTGGACTAAGGCATACTGGGATGCTTTAACTGCCTTAGATCTAATGGTTAGGGTTCATTCTTTCAAATGGAATAGATGGTGGAAATTAGATTATATCCCAAATGCTTTAACCAACTCAGATCTGATGGTGGGGGGAATTAATCTTGTGGATCAAGGGTCATGACTGAGAATAACTTTTGAACTCCCACTTCCCCAAACTTTCCCATCTCTATTGGCCACTTCTTGGTCTATCCGATCTTTGATTATGATTGGCAGCTCAGAGACCTCCTATTCCTATCTCTTTGACCAATTCTTTCCGTGTCATATCTCTTCTTGCTTCCTGATCTCTTTCCTATCTCTTCTCCGCATCTGGCCTATGTCGATGAACCTCAAATAATGGCGAAGCATTAAATTCTCCACTTACCAATGAGCCGCTTTAAGTTCTGCAAGTATTTAATGCCAAGGCCTATATATGTGAGAGAGGGAACCCTGTCATTCTCACATTCCACTTTTCCTTCTCTGGTAAATTTTTGATGTGCTTTCTTTCTAGGCCTTATTTTCCTGATGCAGATTCTCATCATGACAACCGCCTTGATCTTTTTTTGGTAGCCTTCTTTGCTTATCACCTGGAAATGGATGATACCGATGATCAGAGAATTATGAGAATGTCATCTAATGATGGCGAGGGAACTGGACTAAACGGCTGACTAGGGTCCAAAATGACTACTGTTCTGGCCTTTGATCGGCCTATCGGTCCAAGCCAAAGGTCGATCTCGAGCAAGGGGACTGCTAATTTCAATCTTGATATCGGTGACTGCCTCTTGAAGTTCATTTGGCTCTTAACCATCTCGGGAGTCCCGATTATAGCTCAGTTCTGGTCGATGACATCGATGATGACACTGAGCTTTTCGTATTTTTTACCATAGTTGATGAGAGCCACCCTCCCGATCTCCCTTTATTTCATGAACGACATCATGAGATTGGAAGGCGTCCGAACTGTGGAAGCAAGACGGGTATAATGTAAAGTAGGTAAGACCATCTGTAATTACTGATCAGGCTAAAAAGATCGCCCAAGTAATGTAATCTAATCTTTTGGAAATGAAATAGACTTTTACTTAAGATTAATTTTATTTTACTTGTTATGCTTTTATTTTATTTTATTTTTATTATTTGCATTGCATTGGTCATCTTTTCGATCTCTTTTAACTAATAACCTTGTCCAATTTGATCCCTAATCGAACCTTTATTCAATCAATCTCTACCGTCTAAACCCAATTGCTATCCGATCTATAGTCAATCCCCATAACCAACCTCACTTATCTGATCTCCTCCACCCTTTCTAGAATTTTCTCTCAATGCAGAATTGAAATTACTGGATTTTCCACTTACCGATGTGTTACCTAGAGCCTTGTGAGCATTTAATGCTCGAATGAGTATAAATAGGAGAGGGGGGGGGGGTGTAGTCAGTTGCACACTTTGCTTTCTTAATTTCTCCAAGCAACTCAAAGCTCTCTCTCGATTTCTAGCTTTTTCCGGCACCGATTTACAACCTGGTAAGAGTTTAATCTTTTTATGGTTAAATTTAATTTTATTTCTGGAAAATGAGCGGTACCGAATGTCAGAGAGTTGCAAGCCCTCCTTCTATTCACTTTTCGTGGTCCTTTGAAGAAGGTGATGCGACTGGGCTACTTGGGGGATCTGAACCGAGTACAGCTATCATTCCGATCATTAATCAGCCTGCCGAACCAAAGCAAGTACAAGCTCCGACCATGAGGAAAGAGAATCTACTAGTGGACGAGCCCCCATCGGTCCTTGAGGTAGCTGATCTCCAATGCATTAGCCAAGAATACAATCTCCCGCTTGACTCTTTCGAGCTTATTAGATGTCATGGGAATCTTCGAGCCGATCACTTCTTTGATAAAACAGATCTAATCATGGTGTATGAAGAACAACTGAAGGCCAGGCGACGGTTCCCCTTGGATCAATTTTATAGAGACATTTTGAAATATCACTGAGTCTATGTAGCTCAAGTGCATCCAACTCTTGGTGAACTCTGGTAGCCTTCAGAGGTCTCTACCGAGCTAAGGGACTTGAGCTCACAGTGAAGGTTTTCGCTGAACTACACAAGCTTGCTCGACAAAAAGATGATAAGTACTAATTTTTTAAGCAAAGTCGAACTGTGGGCTCTTTACTGATCTCCCTTCCTCACTAAAGAATTGAAAATATCAGTTCTTTATCCTTAGGAGTAAGGATCCTGAGGGTTTCGTGGGCGTTCCGTGTAGTTGGAATTATTTGATCTGCAAACCAGAAAAGAAGATCACTCTGAACGAGGTTGAGGATGCCATGGTGAAGGAATTGAAAAACCAAGCGATCACTCACTGATATTCATGTTCGGATGTGATTATGGTTGAACTGAAATAGTGGATGATGAGCATGATCGCTCACGAAAATATCAAACCACAACTCTCTAACCTCAGCCTTAGGACTGGTAAAACTTGAATCTTAAGTCTTCTAGTCTTAGCGAACTCACTAACTTATTTTATGTACAGGTATGGCGGGAGGCGAAACCACGAAGGAAAGTCATAAGCGGAAGAGGGAGCTTGCCCGAAAAGTGTTAGAGATGAAGGAAGCCGCTGCCGCTGCCGTTATCGCTGCCCAAGCACAGAGACGGGCTTTGGTGAAAGTGTCGAGCTCTCCCTTCTGACCTCAAGAACAGTCAGCCTCGGAGGTAGAAGTCATCACTTCGGAGCCTCCCACTCGACCAGTTGAACCTCCTCTTCCACCTTTGGTATCTTCGGGTGCATAGGGCGGTTTTTCTGGGCCAGTTGTCCCAGTCGCCCGATCGCTCTCCCGAGGTACTCAGGTTCTACTTCAATCATTGGAGAGGAATCGCTCATTTTGGGGAAATCCCGATTTGGCGAAAGTCTTGGACGCTTCGATCTATAGTCCCTAAGATAGGACTCGGATGGCCTAGGAGAGCATCAAAGATCTTCTGACTCAGACAATGAGCTTGGGCTTGGAGGCGGTCACGAACCAATAGATGATCCGAGAAAAGGATCATCTCTTAAGGAGGGAGATCCTCAAGGTGGTTCTGGATGCAGCGGCTGCAAAGTCCCAACTTTCAATTGCTGATGATCGGATCACTGACTTAGAGGGCCTGGTGAGATCTTATGAGGAGAGAACGGCTTAGCTGGAGAGGGAACTTAAAGATGCCCAGGCTTGCCGAGCTGTTAATCTAGCTCAATTCTCTAGAGAGATAAGGGCCAAGGAGAACGAAGCTCTGGTGAAGGAAGCCGGTGCTTATGTGAATGCCCATAGCGATCTCCGAGCTGAGCTAGTGAAGCGCTACCCTGAAGAATACTTTACCTGATTAGAAAAGCTCGCCTCAGGTGTTGAGGCCGAGATTGAAGAGGAACAAGAGAGGGAGGAGGGAGAGAATGCTGAAAATGTACCTGAAGAGCAAGGAAGAGCCTCCTGCTGAATGACTTTGTACTTTCCATCTTTTGAAATGAATTAAGTTCTTTTATGATTAATTCTTGATGAGATCGGAAAATATTAAACCAAGTTTGCGTGAGTACTGAATAGTGTTGACCCCATAAGCTCAAAGGAGCATAGATTTTGATGATACAAAAACTCAACTAGAATCAAACTAACATTGTTTTTAAGTGTTGTGTATCTCAAAGAAAAAGGACAAAAGGATTTCATGATGGATTCGTGCTTCTGAAGAAAAGATGACATTCTAAGGATAACACAGGACGAATCAAAGGAGATAAAAGAAGAAAAGGTTACCTTCCAAGGCTGCATTGAAAATCAGAATTGAAGGTACATATAGTATTAGAATTAGTTTTATCTTTTAGGATTACTTGTGAAAAGAATTGAGGAGTAAAAGTCAATGATGCTTATTTTCAATCCCTCAAAAGATTTTTCTTTTAAATATCATTATTGGCAAAAAAAAAAAATGTTTGACTATGATTTGGTGTAAAGTTTTATAGTTTTGAAAGTTATGCAGAAAAGTTTTCCTGGTATGCTAACTGGTTTGCTACTTATTTTAGTATGCTAACTGGTTTGCTACTTATTTTAGTATGCTAACTGGTTTGCTATTTTCTCAAGTATGCTAACTGTCTCAACTCTGCACAACATCGCAGAAAACGATAAAATAACGGCTATTTTCTTGAAATTCGTATCTGTAACGTTCAAATGAGTTCTGCAACGGTAAAAAATGTTCCAAAGCTATAAATACACCTTCCTTTGGCCATTTTGCACTTAATGAAAGTCTCTCCACTGTTCAAAATCATAAAAGCTTTCATTCAAAGTGCTCAAAGTGATTTATTGCTCATCATTGGCTTATTTACTCAACTCTTCTTTATAGATTCTGTTGTATTGAGTGAGAGTGAGTTTTAAACACATTATTATCATTTGTGAGAGGTCATTCAAGCACCTATTGAAGCTTGGTTGTGATAAAGTGTTTGGGATAACACTTGGTAGAAGTGTGAAGCTACTTGTAAAAGCTTTGGTGAGAAGATTTGTAAAGGGCTTTTGTCTCTTGCCTTTAAAAGAGAAGAATAGTGAAGTGAAGACTCAAAGTGGGATCTTTGAGAGAGTGGATGTAGGCTAGTTGAAGCCGAACCACTATAAAAATTTCAGTGTTCATTTTCTCAACCCTTGCTCTTTACATTTATGCAATTTAACTTTATGATTGATATGATTTTGCTGTTATGAAAGTTGATATCATTTGCTGTTGATCTTGCTGCAATCTGAGAAAATCAGTTTACTGCTAAATCTGCTGATATCTGATTTAATCTGCTTGTTGTTTGATCTCGCCGCTAGTATATTTGGTATCTCGCTTCCGTTGTCGTGTTAAAAACTTATCCAGATTACTGATATCTCTGCTGAATGCTGATATAATTTGTTAGATCAGTATACTGATTGCATATAGGCTAACCTTGAATTAAATTGTCAATAGAGTTGTATTGTTCATATTTTATGTTAGTCAATTGAGTTGAACCTAGCTGCAATTTTCAAAGGTTTTGAGCAAGAACCGAAAATTGTTTTTAAAAGTCCAATTCACCCCCCTCTTGGACATATTTTGGGACATCAATTTGGTATCAGAGCTTGTCTCTCTTGCTTGAGGATTAAACCCCTTAGAGTGATCCACACACATGGCTAGTTCATCTAGAAATTCTGCTGGTATACCTGCCCCCTTAGCTGAAGGTTATTCCATCACTAGACCACCACTTTTTAATGGCACAAATTATTCTTTTTGGAAAACTAGAATGAGAAACTTTATACAATCTGTTGACATTGATGCTTGGAGGATAATTAAAGATGGTCCTTATATTCCTTATAAAACCAGTGAAGGAACTGTACAAATTCCTAAAGCTGAAGTTGAATTTGATGATAATGATTGGAAGAAAATTTCTACAAATGCCAAGGCTATTAACATTCTTCATTGTGCTATTGATATTAATGAGTATAATTGTATTTCAGGATGTCAAACTGCAAAAGAAATTTGGGACAAACTAGAAGTCACATATGAAGGAACTGATGTGGTAAAAGAGTCAAAGGCAAACCTCCTCATCCGTGATTATGAGTTGTTTGAGATGAAACCTGGTGAAACTATTGCTGAAATGAGTACCAGATTTACAGATCTTGTCAATCTACTTAAAGCTCTTGGAAAGAGATTTGAGGAACAAGAGCTTGTAAAGAAAATTCTGAGGTCTCTTCCAAATACATGGGAAGCAAAAACTACTGTTATTCAAGACACCAAGGATTTCAGAAAATACACCTATGATGAGCTAATTGGTTCTCTCATTGCACATGAGATGATTTATAAGAAAGACGAGAATGAAAGTGATCAAAAGAAAAAGAAAGGGATAGCTTTCATAGCCAAAAAAGTAGATGAGAAAAAGAAAAATGTTGCTCTTAAAGCTAGTTCAAGTGATGATTCAAGTGCTTCAAGTGATGATGATGAAGATATGGCTATGATAGTCAAAAGATTCAAAAGAGCATTTAGAAAAGGTGGAAGCAAATACAAGAAGTTCACAAAGAAATATGCTCCAAAGACTCCAAATCATTCAAGTGAAATAGTTTGTTATGAGTGTAACAAACCAGGCCACATTAAGCCAAAGTGTCCTACATTGAAGAAGAAAAACAAGTTTAGAAAGGATAAAAGTAAAAAGGCAATGGCGGCAACATGGAGTGATAGTGACTCTTCATCAAATGATGAAACAAGTGACAAAGAGGCTGCAAATACTTGCATGATGGCAATTGAAGAAAAAGGTGAAAGCTCACACATCGACGATAGTGAAAATGAGGTAAATTTTGAACTTTCTAATGTTGATGAATTAGAACTCGCATTTGTGAAGACATATGATAAATATAGAACTTTTAAAAAGAAATGCAAAATTTTGGTTCATGAAAATAGTGCTTTAAAATCAGAAAATATTTCCTTGAGTATGGCTTCAAAGGAAAATGAATTTTACAAATCTCAAATGAAATTATTTAAGGAAGTTAATGATGAGCTTCAAAGATCAAAAGAAGTGTGTGAACAACTTCTTGAGAAAAACAGAATTCTTGAGGAAAAAGTTGAATCTTTGACAAGAGATTTAACTAAATTTACAAAAGGAAAAGAAACACTTGATATACTTCTTGGGAATCAAAGACCCACAAATGAAAAATCTGGAATTGGTTATGATGGATTTATGAAGTATGGAAAATACAAACAATTTTTTGTTAAAGCTACATCCTTTTCTCAACCAAGTATTACATGCTTTTATTGCAATCATAAAGGTCATATGATTAATGCTTGTCCTATTAGGAAAGGAACCTTTAAGGCAAAGAAAGTATGGGTGCCTAAAGGAACCCTACCTAATGTTACTAACATTCAAGGACCCAAAGTTGCTTGGGTACCTAAGAACAGTTAACTGATTTCAGGTCTGCCTAAGGAGTATGCTGGAAACAGAACATTGGTACATTGATAGTGGCTGCTCTAGGCACATGACAGGAAATAAAGATTCTAAATTCAAAGAATTCGAATAATGATGAGCTTGAATCAAAAGAACAAGTGGAGGATGATCAAAATGACAAAGAAGAAGAACTCCCTTGCTCCACAAATGTTGAAATTCAAGATGACTCCCAACCAAATGTGGAAGAACTACAAATTGAGGAACCTCAACATCAAGATATTCCACAAGAATGGAGGTACCATAGAAATCATTCCAAAGATGACATTCTTGATAGTCCATCACAAAGAATGATGACAAGAGCTCAACTTAGAAGATATTTTGCAAATGAAAGATGGAATTTTTATAAATCAGTCCAAGTATATAAAGGATATGCTAAAGAAGTTCAAAATGGAGGATATGAAGAGTATTGGAACTCCCATGAGCTCAACAATTAAATTGGAGAAAGATGAAAAAGGTAAAGAGGTAGATAACAAATTTTATAGAGGTATGATTGGTTCTTTACTCTACTTGATAGCATCTAGACCAGATATTCATTTTAGTGTATGTTTATGTGCAAGATTTCAATCATGTCCAAAAGAATCTCATCTTATAGCTGTTAAAAGAATTTTTAAATACCTCATTGGCACTCACAATATTGGCTTATGGTATCCAAAATGTGAATCATTTGATCTTATTGGTTATAGTGATTCAGATTTTGCTGGTAGTAGACTGGACAGAAAAAGCACTTCTGGAACTTGTCAATTTTTAGGTCATGCATTAGTTTCATGGCACAGTAAAAAGCAAACCTCTGTTGCACTTTCTACTGCAGAAGCTGAATATATTGCAGCTGGAAGTTGTGTTGCACAGATTTTGTGGATGAAACAACAGCCTGAAGACTTTGAAATTAAATTTGATCACATTCCCATAAGATGTGACAATACTAGTGCTATAAACCTATCAAAAAATCCTGTTCAACACTCTAGAAGCAAGCATATTGAAATTAGACATCATTTTATTAGGGATCATGTTCAAAATGGTGACATTCAAATCGAATTTGTCCCTTCTGAAAAACAGCTTGCTGACATTTTCACAAAGCCACTTAGTGAGGAAATTTTTTGCAAAATAAGAAGAGAACTTGGTATGATTGATGCTCTTGATTAAGTTGTGATGCATTCTCATGTTTTTATATGAAAATGAAGTGATATATGTTGGTCTGTAGTGTTAAAGATGCATTCTGATAATTTTGGTGCAATTTGAAAAATTCTGGATCTTATCAGATATGAACAGTATTCTGCAGAATTTGATCTCAGTGGCATACTGACTTGTTTGCTAATTTTCTTGATCGCTAAATGCTTTACCACTGCTCTTACTTTTTCGTTGGCAAACTGGAAGTCAGGTCTGATTGTACTAAAACTCTAAAATTATTTTTTCGAGCGCCTATTTTGCATGATTAAAGCCCATATTACTTAAATGCCCCTCTATTTAGAAGCATTGCATCTTTATGTATTTAAGGGCAAAATGGACCTTTTAACACATTAATTTGCGCGGGATTCAATTTTTTTTTCTGAACCATCAATCTTCTCACCGTCTCTCCTCTGCTACACGCTACCCATTCTCTGCAAACTTCTACAGTTGTGTCTTTTCAGTTTTAAAATTCAAAACCCCTCTCATTTCCGTCGCCTCGTCTCCCAAGACCCGAACGAACGCATTTCCACTTGCAAACCCATTACGGTCGCAACCTTCCGAGCCATCGTCTCCCTTCATCATTCTTAAAATTTCCGAAACCCATTGGCAGTGAATCGATTAAATCGATTGTATCAAGATAGAAAATCCCCAAAATTTTTCGTTTCCGTTATTTCTCTAAATCTGCCGAAAGAAATTATTTCCTGTTGAACATTTTTTTTTGCTTGAATCGATTCGCACTCTCTGTCTCTGCATATCTCAGGTTTAAAATCTAAAACTTTAATGGAATCGTGTTTTACATTTTGTCTATGCTTGTTTTATTTGCTTGCGCAATATGCTGATTATTTTCTGTTTGATTTGCTCTCGCTTGTTTGTTCTGTTTTAGCACTCAGTTGTTTATTTTTTTTGGCATTAACATTTCGTAAAAATGTTGTGTTTAACAAAATCATGAATCGGTTGCCGTTGATTCTTAAGAACCCGAATATCTCTTGCTGTCTGTTCTATTTTTATGACATTGCGCTCAGTTGTGCTAAAAGTATGCTGATATGGTTCGACTGATTATATATATGAATATATATATATATATATTGACTGCTCACATCACTGAATTTATAATCTCAGTCCTCACTGTCATTTCGGCCTAACTTGCTTCTGAGATTGGTTATGGCGCGGGACAAAGGAAAAGGGAAAGCTAAAATCCCCACATATTCATCATCGGACTCCACTGACGCAAGTGTTCCAGCGTATCCTCCTCCACAAAAAGATGCTCCTCTGGTAATTGGCAAATCAAAAGAAACACCCAAGAAAAGAACCAGTGAGCCAGTTCAAGAAAAGGGAACCAAAAAGAAAAAGACTTCAAAAGCTCCAGTTGTGCATATGGAGAGGGCCATTCATGAGCCAAGGTATATCCACTGGCCTACTTTTATTGAAGTTTCTGTTCCTTTACAATCCTTATTTGAATATCAAAAATGGGATAAATTGTGTTCTGACACTGAAGGAGTATATGTGGACTTAGTTCAAGAATTCTATAAGAATTTAAGGGTTGATGATTCTGACAAAGATGAGTCTTTTAAGGTGAAAATGAAAGGGAAAGTCTATGAAGTAACTGTTGCTAGATTAGCCAAAGCCCTAGGAATCCCAAACAGTGGGAATAAAATTTGTTCTCACAAAGATGTTTTTGCTGTTGGTGGATTTAACAAAAGAGATTTTGAGGGTGAAGTGTTTAAAGGGGAAGTGAAGGATAAAACTAGCATTATCCATGCTCATCAACACATCAAAATTCTTCATAGTTTTATCATTTATGTGTTGAATCCTAGAACTGGTAGTCCAAACTATTTAAGTACCCTTGATTTCTGCATAATTTGGCATATTGTGAACCAAATTGAATTTAATCTTACCTATTTTATGCTGAAGCAAATCATGAAGTGGAAACCACCTTACAAGCTACCTTATGCCCATCTTCTAAATGGTCTGTTTAGAGACTTTGGGATACCCTTGGAAACTGAGAAACTTAGGACAAATATGATCCCAATTACAAGTTTGCAAAAAGATGATGATGGCAGAAAGCCTAGATTTGAGCAAGGTGCTAGTTCCAAAGATAGTGTAAGCGGTACTTTTAATGTTGAGGGAATTCTGGAGGAAGTGAACAACTTGAGGGAATTTGTTGAAATGGAACTTGGAGAGCTACAGAAATTTAGAGGTTTTCAAACCGTTCTTATGAATGCTCTTGATTCTAAAGTTGATGGTACTTTGATGTTGATGTACAAAATTGTGGAAGAATTATTTAAAATCAAAGTTCATTTGGGTATTTCAACCACTGAGGCTGGAGAAACCAGTAAAGATGCTACTGGTTCTATTCCTCAAGCCGAGAAAGAAAAAGAAAAGGAGGAAGAGAAAGAAAAAGAGGAAGGAGAAAGAAACTGAAGAAGAAGAAGAAAAAGAGGAAGAAGATGAAGCTGAAACAGATGAAGATGATTCTGATAATGGGAATAGTAATGGAGGCAGCAAAGAAGGTAGTGGGAAGGATATGAGTGACTCTGAATCAAGGGCGTAACTGCAGACCCTCGCCTCCGCTTCCCGCAAAAGGAAAAACTGCTCAAAAGGAACAAAGAAGCAACCTAAAAGAGCAAACTGGTAAACCATCTGGCAAAAAGGCTAAAACTGGCAAAAAGTTGACAGCAGAATCTGGTACTACTGCTGCAACTGAGTTAGCAGCTGGACCTATTATTCCCTTGACACCAGGAACTGAATTGGCTGCTGAAATTCTTCAAACTTTGAGTGATAAACCTGTCAAGCCCAAAAAGCTGAAAATGGCTGCTCCAAAACCAATCAAAAGAGCTCTAGGCTAAAAGGATAAACTGAATTTTGATTGAATTTTGTCTAACAGTCTGTCTGTTAGTTTGCTACTCAGTTTGCTACTTTTAGTTTTTCTGAACTTTAAATTAGTTCGCTATATCAGTTACTATTTTGACTGTTTATTTACTGCACTTAGACTGAATTTTGACATGCTTTCTCCCATATTCTTTTGATGCTGACAAAAAGGGGGAGAAAAGTAATGGATGAGTAATCTTGATGGTATAACTTGTGGTTGATATAGTTTGTGAATAGTATATTGTTGATATAACTTTATGGTGTGCATATTATTGATATCACTTGTGAATGATATACAATTTGTGATTAGTGTGCATAGTTAGTTAGTATCTTTAGTCACACTTGACTCCTTAAGAAAATGCTTATGAATATTTCATTGAAATTATTAAGGGGGAGTTATTTGTGATTAATTGTTGATATAAGCACATACATAGGGGGAGTTATTCACACATATACATTCTCACACTTATTTACATTTGCATGGTGATTCAATTGAGTTTTGTCATCATCAAAAAGGGGGAGATTGTTGACCCCATAAGCTCAAAGGAGCATAGATTTTGATGATACCAAAACTCAACTAGAATCAAACTAACATTGTTTTTAAGTGTTGTGTATCTCAAAGAAAAAGGACAAAAGGATTTCATGATGGATTCGTGCTTCTGAAGAAAAGATGACATTCTAAGGATAACACAGGACGAATCAAAGGAGATAAAAGAAGAAAAGGTTACCTTCCAATGCTGCATTGAAAATCAGAATTGAAGGTACATATAGTATTAGAATTAGTTTTATCTTTTAGGATTACTTGTGAAAAGAATTGAGGAGTAAAAGTCAATGATGCTTATTTTCAATCCCTCAAAAGATTTTTCTTTTAAATATCATTATTGGCCAAAAAAAAAAAATGTTTGACTATGATTTGGTGTAAAGTTTTATAGTTTTGAAAGTTATGCAGAAAAGTTTTTCTGGTATGCTAACTGGTTTGCTACTTATTTTAGTATGCTAACTGGTTTGCTATTTTCTCAAGTATGCTAACTGTCTCAACTCTGCACAACATCGCAGAAAACGACAAAATAACAGCTATTTTCTTGAAATTCGTATCTGTAATGTTCAAATGAGTTCTGCAACGGTAAAAAACGTTCCAAAGCTATAAATACACCTTCCTTTGGCCATTTTGCACTTAATGAAAGTCTCTCCACTGTTCAAAATCATAAAAGCTTTCATTCAAAGTGCTCAAAGTGATTTATTGCTCATCATTAGCTTATTTACTCAACTCTTCTTTATAGATTCTGTTGTATTGAGTAAGAGTGAGTTTTAAACACATTATTATCATTTGTGAGAGGTCATTCAAGCACCTATTGAAGCTTGGTTGTGATAAAGTGTTTGGGATAATACTTGGTAGAAGTGTGAAGCTACTTGTAAAAGCTTTGGTGAGAAGATTTGTAAAGGGCTTTTGTCTCTTGCCTTTAAAAGAGAAGAATAGTGAAGTGAAGACTCAAAGTGGGATCTTTGAGAGAGTGGATGTAGGCTAGTTGAAGCCGAACCACTATAAAAATTTCAGTGTTCATTTTCTCAACCCTTGCTCTTTACATTTATGCAATTTAACTTTATGATTGATATGATTTTGCTGTTATGAAAGTTGATATCATTTGCTGTTGATCTTGCTGCAATCTGAGAAAATCGCCATAAATCGCCATCGCTAAATCACGATATCTGATTTAATCTGCTTGTTGTTTGATCTGCTGTCAGTTAGTATATTTGGTATACTGCTCTGGTTGCTGTGTTAAAAACTTATCCAGATTACTGATATCTCTGCTGAATGCTGATATAATTTGTTAGATCAGTATACTGATTGCATATAGGCTAACCTTGAATTAAATTGTCAATAGAGTTGTATTGTTCATATTTTATGTTAGTCAATTGAGTTGAACCTAGCTGCAATTTTCAAAGGTTTTGAGCAAGAACCGAAAATTATTTTTTAAAAGTCCAATTCACCCCCCTCTTGGACATATTTTGGGACATCAAATAGGATTAACCCCTAATCGATTGAATAAAGTTGAACATAAAACCTAAGATCGGTTATCAATCATAAAACATAAAACCACTTAAAGAGATCGAAAAATCGTTGCACACGAACATGAGATCGGATGACCTTGCGACCGAATATCGATTGAAACTTTGAAACATGACTTGAGATCTGGTCATAGTTGAAATAACTTATTAGGATCGCGACAATTTAAGAAATTGGATAAAACATTAACCTTTATTAAATCAAGTGTTTGCACAATTAAGACTGGATAACTGAACACAAGACTGATTACAATTTAGAATTTTGAGATATTTGAACACAATGTTATTGAGATTGGAAAACAATAGAACGTAAGATCTGATAATCTGGAGATCAGATATCGATCAGAACAGGACGAACAGAGATGAAGAGATCAAAAAATAACCGAACATAAAAAGTGCATGAGATCAGATAATCTTGAAACTTGAACATATGAACACATGATGAAGAGATCGGAAAACAACGGAACACAAATGCGCATGAGATCGAATAATCTTGAAACATTTATTTGAAAACAACTTAGACCATTGACGAGTTCGAAAAAGTGAATTAAAGTAACTTGTTGAGATCGGCTAATGTTTAGATCGGAAATCCATAAGATTTTTATGAAATTAAAACTGCATTATAACTTTTAAAAAGAAAATTGTATATTAATTATGCAAATTGTGAATTTAATGGTCGATCAAAATATGGCGTCTACACGACTTATTAATAGATCATTTTGGAATAGCATATACATCACATGTCCTGGATTGTGGATATTCAGTATTGGCTTAGGGTTATGCCGGTGTTTGATTTTACTTTGGGGATGCCATGAATTGGTGCCATTCTTTGATGAAGACATTTATTTTGAAAAGAGCTTGTGAAATAACCTTTGTAGCGTCTAGTCCTAATATTGATGTTTTTAGATTACTTGGTTGCAGTACTATATAAGGAAACCGAAAACCTAAAGAACCCATGAAAATCGAATAAAATTAATTTACCAGTTTTGACATTTTTAGTTCAGTTATGGATTAAAGAATGAAAAAAAACTGAATATTTAGTTTGGCCTCAGTTTTACACATATACAATAGTTTGATTCAATTCGAACTGAACCAAACATAATATAATTACAATAATAGTTTACTGTATTGTCATTTTACACAATCTATATATTTCTCTTTTTTATTCCTCATCACAATCCCTAGTTTATAGCTTGTTAAATATCATTTTATTTTCACCTTTCAAGTTTTTTCGTTCCTCTTCTTCTATGACAAACTTCGAGAGAGAATCCATGACATAATAGTTCTGGTGTTTTTAATCTCGTCTCTCATTACAATCCTCTTCTTCTTAATCGCTTCTCATTTAGTCTTTGATGGTGCCATGTGTTTTCTTAAGATGAGACTTGATATATTATGACTGGATTTATGGCCCTTCAAATGGGTTATTGACTTTTATTTGAATTCAAATTTATTAAGGTAAGTGATTTTGTATTTTGATAAAAAATTTCGAAGTTAGGTTTGATTTGTTGATGGGTTCTTGCAATGTTTGGGTTAGGAATTCATGTAATCTTCAGCTTTTTTATGGTACTGTTTTTTTAGAAAGGCAACTTTATCTTCTTTAAATTTCTACTAAAAAACAAAAGTTTTGATTTTTATGTATTTCATTTTCTCACATTTTCTGTTTTGAGTTGATCTCATTTTTGTTCATGATTGATTTAGGTAGTTTATAATCTGTTTAAAATTTGCTTCTTATAATCTTGTATTATAATTATCGGTTTAAACTGAATCCAATAAATGTGGTTCCACATTCTCCAACAATGGTTTTGGTTTTCCATTTCTTAAAACCAATAAATTTGGTTTAGTTTAGCAATAGACCATCAATCGTCCAATCCGATTCATGTACAACCCCTGGTGGTAGTGGAGCCTCAAATTGGTTGGTGTAGTTATTCGAAGCAAGGTTATTTTCTATGGTTGGAGTTAGGAATTGTTATTGTTTAGTTCCTGAGTTAACCCTTTGAAAAAATCTGACGTAACTGTTCAAAATTGGTAGCGGAAAATGTTCACGACCAGAAAACTGAGCTGAAATTATGCTAATGCTATGCTATCCAATAATTGTCCCCATTCTATATGGCAGAATCGGCCTTGTAGGACACGAAATATGGCTTGTCCAGGCTTGCCTTCAGCCAGCCACAAGGACCAATTAAAGGCAATGGTTTGGGCCACGTCAAATAACCTTAAAGAGAAGAAAAAGAGGAAAAAATTTCAATCTCTGGTGGTTATCTTTGTGAACCACTGTGACACTTGCGTTTGGACGCCAAGAAAATGAAGGAAAAAATCATAAAAGAAAAGTCTCCAAACACGGCATAGCCAATTAAGACTGTTTCTCTCTGAGCAGCCCGTGCGGAACTCAGCAGTCGCAGTTTCCTTACATCCTTCAAATACTGTCAACCATATATTCAAATTAGATTTTGATGTGGGACCCAGAAAGCGAAAGTTGGGACTTATAGTAATAATAATATAAAATCATGTGGGCCTAGAGAGGATTGGCTTTGGCATAAAACTCACGTGCTCCACGCGTTTCCGCGGCTAAACCCAGTGAGGTCTGCGTTAGAGGTACTGGCACCGCCGTTGTGAGCCACCCAAGGCAGTTGGATTAACTGTCAACCGTGTTTTGCGAAGTGTCGGAACACTGACGTCACCGGGTAAAGGTTTCCTTTGATTCTATGTGCCACCTATGCTTCTCGCTCTCTGTTCCCCATTCTACCACGCTGAGCTCTCCTCTCCAACACATATCAATAGCTAGACCACAATAGTGAGACCTTGCTTAATGTGGGTGAATTTGCAATAATTTATATTCAAGATCTTGTTAGAAAATATAAAAAGAAAAATAAAATTAATCACAATTAATTAAATCACACTTTCATTCACTATGATTTAATTTAGAATTGAAATATTAGTAATTAGAAAATCACATCTCAATTTAAACACCTAATTTCTCAAGTAACTAACTTCATTAATTTTTTTTTTTATATGTATAGATATGGAACGATTGGAGACTTAGGCTAGATTAAGTTTAAATGATGCCATTAATTATAAAAAGGGCAAAAGTTGAAAATGTGGAATGAGACTGACCTTTGACTGTGACCGGGAACAGCTAAAGCATATATATATATATATATATATATATATATATATATATATATATATATATATATTAATGATTTAAGAAAAACAATTAATAAGGAATGAATAGTCAAATCACACGTGTCAGTACCGAATAGCAGAATCTGGAAAAACAGCTGGTGATGAGTCCAGTCCAATGATCAAAATAATAACCAGGCTGGCTCCTTACTGCACGCTGTGTTCGCGTTTCTTGAGAAAATGCCAACTCCCTTGTAACTATCACTTTTAGTATCATATAGTATATAAAAACCTACGCATTTTCCATTTTTATGCACTTAAAAAAAAAAAAAAAAACCCCCCCAAAACTAACACTCCCACGCTCACTACTCGCTTAAACCAATCCTTATCAACCTTATAATTTTTTAAGAAATGGATGTCTTCTCTCGCTATTCTGACCCACTATCTTTTGCCAATCATTCTTGGTCACCTGACTTGCCAGATTCTTCTTCCTTATCTGATAGTTGCAGCGCTCCTCGTGCAAACCTTTCTGATGAAGAAGTCTTGTTAGCTTCCAGCTATCCCAAGAAGCGGGCAGGCCGAAAGAAGTTCCGGGAGACTCGTCATCCTGTTTACCGTGGGGTCCGCCGGAGGAACTCCGGGAAGTGGGTTTGTGAAGTTAGAGAACCCAACAAGAAATCAAGAATATGGTTGGGAACTTTCCCCACGGCGGAAATGGCTGCTCGAGCCCACGACGTGGCGGCGCTGGCTCTAAGAGGACGGTCTGCGTGCTTGAATTTTGCGGACTCGTCGTGGCGGCTTCCTGTACCTGCGTCCGCTGATGCAAAGGACATTCAGAAGGCGGCAGCAGAGGCGGCGATGGCGTTCCAGCCGGGGGGAACAGAAGGGTTTTCTGGGGAAATAAAACGGGAAAATAAAAAGACGACAGAGAAAGCGGAGGCAACTTCGATGGAGGATGTGTTTTATATGGACGAAGAGGCTGTTTTTGGAATGCCGGGACTGCTGGCATATATGGCAGAAGGAATGCTATTGCCTCCACCTCAATGCGTTGAAGAGAGTGGAGAGGACAAAGAAACGGATGCAGCAGATGTGTCATTATGGAGTTTTTCTATATAATTTATTAAGAAAATAAATTTTATGTTTTTACTAGGCAAATAGAACTAAAATGTTCGATGCCCTGCACCCTCAGGCTTGCCTTGGTGTTCGGTGCATCTCCAGCCTAGGATAAGATTCTAGGCTGAAGTATTTATACTACTTGTAGATCCTAAAAAGTACTCCCTCCGTACTTAAATATTTTTTTACTAGTACGGTAAGAAGATTGAAAGGTTGAATTGGGGGCGTGTGTGCGAGACTGAAATTGATGTTATATGGGAAGTTTAGTGCTTAGTATTTAGTGATGTGCGCGTCATATTGCCATAAATACATCCCCAGTGGCAGTTGTTGTACTTTGCGGGCAATTATGATCCATGTATTGATGTGGATTTTTTCAGTGTGTAACTTTGGATAATCTAATGTGTATGCTTTATAAATATTTATGCAACTTATTTTCTTAGTTCGGTACTTCGATTTTCATCAAATATACATTTAAGAGCTAAGATCCTTCCCAGTTTAGGCTTGCTGGGTACATACTGCTGTTGTTCGGCTTATTTTGTGACATTTGATCTCCCGTCCAAACAAGACCGCAGTCTCGAACCCTATGTTCCGAGTACTTTGGAAGCTTGGCCCAACTTCCTTGAGCTTACTTTTTAGCCCAGGCCTCCGATTTGGAGCACCCGAATTTTGCCCACGTCGTGCTCCCCCAGTCCCCATCCAATAGGATGCATGCCGGGCGACAGTCACTAGAACTGCCCTGTAATTAACGGATGGAGCTCAATATTCAATCCATGTAATTGAATAACCATACAACAGAAACAATATTTACAAATCAAATTCTCCAGCCCTGGTTTCTTTATATGGAAAAAAAAAAAAGTAACCCCAAAATTTGAGTTTCATTACAGAAATGTATACCAAATTTTCAGTGGAAACAATAGATCACCATCATAAGAAACACAAGGTGAATGGACAAGCCATATTAAGCATCAGGGGAAATGCATGCACAGGAAAAAGAACACTTCTTCAGTTGTTCGACACACAGCCTGCAATGTGCTTGACACAATCCATCCTCTACTTCATGAATTGGGAAGAGGAAATGCTACTTGTTTTTCTTGAGGAGACTTGATGTTCTAAACTCAGCATCATCCCTGACAAAGCTCCACCAAAGGTACGCAAGTGGGATGGTACTTGCATGCCAAAGAGCGTGTGCATCAACAAATCCGTGATATGGTGGGAAGTCGTATATTTCCAAGAGCATGGCAAGACCTCCACCCACAACCACCACCCACAACTTCCACTGGGATGGATGTCGAGTGAAACCTGCCCAAACTGCCCAAATGAGTAGCTGAGCTACACCCATGGCTCCACAAACTTTCATGTTCAGGCCTGCAAAAGAATTGACTGATGTAAAACTATTTCACAAGAGACAATAACAGTCGCCACTTTATATTTCCAATATCTTCTCTCAATATTTACTTTATTCTAATTCTAATTTATTTTTTTAGTTTTTAAGGAAGTGGGAAAGGGTGTGAGGAGGCTTGACCTGCTTATGCTATATAGCATTTGCTCATTTTGCAGGTAGTTCAACTCGTCCATGAATAAAGTAATTCCTTTTTCCATGGTTAATAACCAAGCGGTATATCGATTGGACAACGTCAGCAAAAAAAATAGATCCCCTAGATTTGATAACTCAATTATGGTAATTTTAGAAAATGGGCATTTTCAAGTAATAGACAGATTTTAATTGAACACTCATTTGTCCACAGTAACTTTCTACTGATGCAATCTGTAACCAATGGAAGTTGTGCTGTTAATAGTTTTAGGTGGGAATTAACTATGATGCATCATGCAACATGAAGATTGCAAGATAAAGGATTACCATAATCAAGATTATAGAAGTTCAGATACATGATATGCGTCGTAAGAAATGCAATCAAAGGAGCCGCAACCATGATCCTTGCAGCCTCATCTCTCACATTGAAAGCTCGCAAGATTGCTAGAATTAGGGTAAACCCAACTAAAGCCACAGCAGAAGAATAATCTAGCTTCTCTGTCAACTCAACGTCTCTGCCATTAATTAGAAAACAATATAGCAGACAGGAAAAAAAAGCTGAAAAATATAATAAAAAGTTTATAAAGGAAAAGACATAGGTGACATATATGCAGAGGCCACTGCTTAGGCAGTGGTACAAGTTTTGGGCCTGCAGTCGAGGAGTAAAAGTTAAAGTTCTCAGAGTAGTAACTTGTGTAAAAATGCTAAAGAGTGTATAACTGTCCTCAAATTTCCCCCTCAAAAACCTGTTTTAAGACCATAATTGGATAACTGCCTTGATGTTTATAGATATACGGTTATATAGCATGTGCAACTATAAGTGCATATACTATACATGTATAAATTGTGTGCATTAACTATCATAAATAGCAAAGCAGAGTCAAGATTCATTTTTCCTAGATTTTTGTCCATCATAATGTTGACCATCATGAAAGAAGGCAAATATTCATTTCTCTCAACTCCCTCTGTAATGTTTTCCATATGCATAGAGAACACCAAAATGGGTTGTAAGGTGTGGAAGGATTACACTACTTAAACCAAACCCTTGAAAATGCAGGAACATAACCAATACTGAATAAGCCATTATTTTTTCTCAATGTTGGGAAGAAAATTTAGCCCCTTCCAATACTATTATCTACTACTATGACTGCTTACCGACTGTGGAAAACAGCACTCCAGAACCAAGAGTTCATTGATAGGATCCCATAGATGTGCCACAAGCCAGTATATTCATAATAAGTCTTCTTATTTGGCCTCATTGGAAGCTTGTAGTATACAAGGATGAAAAATGATACCCAACCATGGAACTGAATGGCGAGATTTAGTGCAGAGAGAGCAACAGAAACAGGTTCCTGATGGCACAAACAACATTTACTTGAGTTAGCTGGGTAATATATTTAAGTTCTCGGATACAATGATAAAGTAATGACTTAAAACCATAAATAAAAACCTGAATTCCATTAACACGTCGAAATGCCCATTTCCCATGATACTTGACAGGCTTATCACCAAATTTCTGTCTTTCTTCCTCCCTGGCAACCATGCAATGGTATCGACAATCACTGCGACAGTCCCACTGTTTCCATTGCAGATAAAGTGGCTCTTGAAGATACCATGGTCCATCAATTGGTTTTCCATCAGATGAAAATTTACAATGTTGGAAGCATATCCTTCCCACACATCCAGTTTTCTCACACTGCTCTACACAGGCCCTGATAAATGAGTAACCATTAAAATGATAGCAATAATAACAGTGAAAAAAAATAAAATAAAACAGCTAGGATCAGAAAAATGCACCAATAACCAATATCTTGTCAATATGTCCTTGAATTAGTCATCTGTCTAACCCACCCTTCCAAAGTGTTTATTTCATCATTACTTCCAAAAGGGTCCTAAAAACAGTTGATTTGTCAGTCCACAAGTGAAGCTTCTAGCCTTAAATTCCAATCACACTAAACTAATCTCCTGGTTGGATGGACATTCAAATGTCAATGCATCAGAAGTAAGGATTCCTATAAAAGGAAACTATGCAAATCTGCCAATTTTATTATTTTTATTTTTTTATTTTTTTAAAAATCATCTCCACCCACAGTTTCAGCCATGAATCATAGAAAAGATAAGCAACGAAATGGCATTTCTACTTGGCTGACAACAATGTGCATATGTCTGTGCGGCTTCTACCATAGAACCTAATCTTAACCCACATCTACAAAAGACCATGCAATGAAATCTTTTGAATTGCAGTAACCCTTCAGAAATTATCTCAAAGGATCAAAGATAGTCTTAGCTCAGGTTTCGGGCTTTTAAAGGTCTTAGAAGTGATTGTGAAGAGGTTCACAATCACATGGGTGGATAACACTTCCCAAAATTAAATGACTCAACTTGAAGTGAAAATGGGAGCAAAACAGGGTTGTCATTGCTGGAATTTTGATGAACTTGCTTGGAATTGAAAATGCTTTCACCAGCTGCTCAATACATATATCATCAATGGGTTCTCTCACTCATATCCTTGGGCTTTTCTCACATTAGGACTATCTTCCACTGCCAGATAATTCTGATGTTTCTTGACCATTTAGCCTTAGATTTATTTTAGGCGTAAAACCATCTATAACATGATACATAAAAGAAGTAGAATCCACATGCAAAAGTAAGTACATAAACCAAAAATTTCAATGGAGACTTGTTACATACTATAGAAGGAGGTATAGGAATAAAGATAGGAAGTAATGTAGATGAGTATAGCTGTTTCTAGATATTCTAGAAGACATTATGAGCGGGTAAAGCAGTAGCAGTTACTAATTCTGTTGTAACTGATATTGCTAGAGATTGTTATGGTGACAGCTAAGTAGTTAGGCAGTTACAGCAGAGCTGTAAAATCTCAGCAGTTACCTTGTAATTCTCATCCAAGAACTATCAAGAAATACAATTTCTCTCTTTTCTCTCCCTATTTCTCTGTTCTATTGTCTTTCTCTCTTCTATTCTTTCGTCTACCCTATTTCTTCTCTGTTAGGGTTTCCCAAACCCTAACAAGACTACATATGAATAAAGAAGCCACAACCAAGTCAACTGAAAATGCCTAAAAATCAAACTAAAAATTTGCCTAATTCATGGATTGTATCTTCAAAATCCAAATTCCCACCCAAATTACATTCACATTTGATAATTCCAATTCACAATAATTCTCACTGTTAAACAACTCGATACACACACAATAAAATAACAAGTAACTCTTTCTAATCCATCAATCAATAAACCACTTAAAAAAAACAGCGCTAATTTAGCAGGTGTTTTCTTCCACATCTCTTTTTTAGGTAATTTAATAACTTGTAATTCTATTAAATTGCACCAAAAAATGCAGGAACACATCGTTCAACTCGTCAATCAAACATTGCTAACCTTCTAAACTTTATTTACATTCCAGATGAACGTACATCAAATTTAGAAAAAAGAAAATCAAAACAATCAAGAACAAGAAAGAAAAACAACATGGAAAGGGAAACCAAAAATGAAGAGAGCTATCTTACTTGTAAATCGGATCAGCATCACCAGCACTTGCGTCAAGAGCACGCACTAAACAGACGAGTGAAAAAGAAAGCACAATACAATGATACCAAGCCATTCGATTCACTGAAAAATAGCAAAAGTCAACGCAGAAGGGTTCTTAAGATTTCTATAAATTCAACGGCTGACGAAGGAGGTTCGAGACAGGATGTGATTGATAGGGTTCCATGGAATCACAAAGAGAAGAACAGAGCAGTATGAAGAGCGTGACTGCGCGTTCGAGTTCGAATCGAATAAGAGGAGAACGTGAGCTGGAACCGAGTCGAGCAGTACTTGGACTCGGCAGAGGGAGAGAGAGAGACACAGAAGACAGAGAGAGGATTGCGTGACTCAGTAAAAAAACGGGCTACGGATATCAAATACTATGATGGGGGCAGAGACCCGAATCTCGTGAAGAGTTGATCTTTGAGGCGATTCACGACGAGACACGTACATGTGCTTTCTGTTGTTGATTTACTAAAATGCCCTTAAACTTCAAGTATTAATGACTTAGATTTCTTTGATACGGTGCCGTTAAGTCCTTGTGGTGATTTGATAACGTACCGTTGGTGGTCGAGTAATGAAAATTTGCCAAGCAACTTGGGAGTGTGAGACTATATCTTGCTGGGTGTCTCTCGTCCTCCGGTCTACAGCGAGAAAATCTATGGCGTCTGCAACTGGCGTCCTCCTACAAATCAATCCCACTCGCTTCCCAATACCTAAGCTTCACGCGCGTCCCATTAATAAACATAAACTTAGGCAGAGTCAACTGTCGATCTCCTCTGCTTTCTGCCATTTCCCGCCATTTTCACAATCTTATGTGAAGCGATGGAGCACCAAAATCTCCACAATTTCGTGCGCTTACGTGTCGGGGCCTCCAACTTTGAGCGAGCCCGACCCGAAGGTCGACGCATCGGAGTCCACGACCGAGGAGGTGCAGTCAACGAAACTGATAAGTTGGGGACTTTTGTGGAGTCTGTTGCTTAAGCATAAGCTGAGGCTTGGGGTCTCGGTTCTGGCTCTCGTTGGTTGCACTACTTGTACCCTTTCGATGCCCTTATTTTCAGGTACGACTACGAGTCATGAGAATTCTTCTGGGTTTGGTTCCTGTGAAAATTAAAAGGGAACGAAAGGGGAAGAAAGTATTTGAAAATCGTGTTTTAGTTATTATTATTTTCCTGGTATCCATTATTATCGTACTCAGCGGATTAGCTAGCATGTATTGTTCTTAATCAGTTTAGTTGTAATTTAATTATGACTATGAAAAATTATACTTTTGGTCTGTTGATTTATTTTAGTCCTTGTTTGGTGCTAGGCCGATTTTTTGAAGTGCTTATAGGCGCAAGGCCAGAGCCTTTGTGGAGGCTGCTTAGTAAGGTTGGACTTTTATACTCATTGGAACCAATTTGCACTGTGATCTTTGTTGTGAACATGAACGCTGTTTGGGAGAAGGTAATGTCAAGGCTAAGAGCTCATATTTTCAGAAGAGTTCTAATACAGAAGGTAAAAGCTGTTTGATGAATTAATTAACTTTTTGAACATGTTAATTGTAGAGTTAAATGCGATTTTCACAAAATTACTTTCTTTTGTTTATGCAGGTGGAGTTTTTTGATCGATACAAGGTTTGTATAATTAATTTCGAACTTAGTAAAATTAGTTAGGAACTTGTGTAACAGTACATTATTGTAATGGAATTGAAGGACTTAGGGTTCGTAACTTTATTTGCAGGTTGGTGAACTCAGTGCATTGTTAACATTTGATTTGGGGTCTCTTAAAGATATTGTCAATGAGAACATTTCAAGGGATCGTGGATTTAGGGCACTTTCCGAGGCAAGCCATTCTATACTAGAGTAAAAGTGAGCTTTATGTTACCCAGTCATATTGCTTGTCGTCTCTATTTAGTTGGGCTTCGTACACCTGAAAATATGTTGCCTATTAATTTTTCTACAATAGGGTTGCTTTTCATATTGCCTTTTCTAAAATATAAGCCTCTGCCCATTCTTATTTTTATGAGATTCCCATCTATATTTCTGCTGCCAGAAGCTGCTGGTGTCTTACATATCCTGTATTCTTTGTTTTTCTGCAGGTAATTGGGACTATATGCATATTATTTGCTCTGGCCCCCCAACTGGCACCAATTCTGGGTATATTGATGCTTAGTGTGTCTGTTTTAGTCGGTAAGAATTTTGTCTTTGGAATTATCAGTTTATCTAATGCCTTTATTTTCCATCTAATAAAGACTGCACATGATAAATTGTCTCATACATGACGTAGAAGTATGGTTTTTCCTTGATAATTTTATCATTCAAATTTTACTAAATATTTGATATAGCATTGTACATATTCTAGAGCCTGTAAATTTCTGGAGTAGCAAGGATTAGAGTTTATATTTATTATTAATTCTCCTATTGCCGTTGTTTCACAACATTTGTTGACATCAATAATTGCCTAAACTATTGTCTCTTTTGCATTCTACTTCTGTAAATGTGGTTCCCCTTGTAAATCTAGATTATGCTTTTGGTTCTTTTTTATCTACTTTTGTTTTGTTACCTAATGCTAACTAGAATTATGCTAACTAGAATTACTATTCTCAAGCCACATACAAGCGGTCAACTATACCTGTTTTCAAAGCTCATGGAATGGCCCAAGCATCCATATCTGATTGTGTGACAGAAACTTTTTCTGCTATTCGCACTGTAAGTTTTCAAAATGCTTTACCGTAAATGTTCTGAGTAAATTACTAGAAGTCTTCAAAATTGTGCATGATAATTGAAATGGTGATTTTTGTTTCCTTAGGTAAGATCCTTCAGTGGTGAAAAGCGCCAAATGTTGATGTTTGGTAGCCAGGTAAATATGGACCTTGGTTGTGTCTTGAAATATTTTAGTCGCTAGCACTACTGTTTCCACTACATAGCTGTAGTCAGTGTTATGCACTTAGCATTTACATGAATGAGCTTTGCAGGTTCTTGCTTATCAGGGTAGTGGCATAAAGCTTGGGACCTTCAAATCTGTGAATGAATCATTGACAAGAATAGCTGTTTATATTTCTTTGATGGCTTTGTATTGTCTTGGAGGAAGCAAAGTGAAGGCAGTAAGTACTTCTACTCTGTAATACACTTGTTCATATCATCCATATTCTTGATTCCTTTTTTAGTGATATTTACAATAGCACTCATAAAAAGGCTATTATCCTGTTATGAGCTTACCAAATTGGCTCTTGGGGGGGAAGAATTGGGAGACAGTTCCACTTTCAGTGATTTGGCCTGTATTTGTTGATGTTTGGATATTAATGTATAATTGGTTTCAGGTAGAGTTAAATGATGAAAAATGATTCATATAGCTAACTCCAACTAGTTTGGGAGTAAGGCTTTGTTGTTGTTTGGAGAAATTCATTCATTTTGTTACATTTCAAGTCTAGAAATTTGTAGAATTACCTTAAAAATGAAAGGGAGCTCATATAATACTCTACTTCGTGAATTTTCTTCAAGATAGATCTTTTTTTGTTGTTTCTTCCTGCCTTTTTTCCTTTTTCATGTTCACTTTGTTGTGCATTTTTTCTAATTATTTGAGCAAGTTTTATAATTTTGAATAACTCTGTAACTATATATAAGACAACAGAAACATGGAGTGACTACTGCCTAAACTTTCAATTCCCTCTCCTCCCCTTCCCTTCCCGTTCTCCACCCACACAACCCACCCCCCCCCCCCCCCACACCCTCTTTCCCTTTTTACATTGTTTTTCTGAAGGGGTAAAATAATAAACTATTAACAATGCGTTGAAAAGCTGACTTGTAAAATTGGAGCACCCCCTATGCCCCCATCATCTCTCTTTTCTTCAACTGTCTTCCCCCGATTCTTCTTATGCCAAAGTTATGCAACTCTGTCTGGCTCTCTACAATTCATTCCAAATTGTGCTTGCAGGGCGAACTCTCTGTTGGAACTGTTGCTTCTTTTATCGGATACACTTTCACATTAACATTTGCTGTGAGTCCTTTTTCATTCTTTTTGCATTATAATGATTTTTCTCTCTTTAATATGCTTGATAATATAACAAAAACTTTCAGGTTCAAGGACTAGTCAATACATTTGGAGACCTTCGTGGAACATTTGCTGCTGTTGAGAGAATTAATTCAGTTTTGTCTGAAGTAGAAATTGATGAAGCCCTTGCCAATGGTTTGGAAAGAGAAATCCAGGAAAAAGAAAATCATGATGAGATAACTAAATTGTTCTTTGTTAATGGTTACAGTGGGAAGAATAGATATTTAAATGCACATTACATGTCAGCCTTGAAATCAGCTAGCAACCTGAGCACCTATGCTTGGTCTGGTGATGTTTGTCTTGAAGGTATCATTAATCCTGTCTTATTTAACTTTCAGATGGATTGATGTAAATTTTACTACATCTTTGCATCTTATGATTTTAGTTATTAAATCATATTGATAATCTTCTCATGTTCTTACAGTATGAGTTAATTGTCTCTTGCGAAACAAAATATAATATTTATTTCAAATTAAGTGTGCAAATCTTATAACTTGATACAGTTTTGTGCTTTATAAGATGCGCTCTCTATGTGGCTGAAACTGTCTTCCCCTACATAAATTTTCTTGGCTGTGTAGTTTTGGGATATATAGAACAAAGAATAAATCCAAATTGCTAATGGTTTCTCTAAATTCATGTACCTTTCGTTTGAATGGAGAAATTTGAATGTCATATTGATAATACATAGATATTGGTTCAATTGATTTTGTCATTTAAAATCCATTTCAAATGAGTTCTCAACCACATTTCATTTTTATAAATTTTTTTTTAAGGCTTCACAGATGGGTGCCACATGGAAGGGGTTGTCAAAAGAGTGGCTTGAAGGAATGGTCTAACTCTTGAGCTTCCACTTTAACTCTAGCTACAAAACAAACAAGGGTTAGAGGGCGAAGAGGGTCTCCTTGCTTGGCACTCCGATGATCAAGTTAGAAAACAGTTTTTCCAGAGGTAGATAAGAGCATTAAGGCGAAATAAATGAGCTCAAGACTGTTTTTTCTAGAATTGAAGACTTACCTAGTACTAACCGAAATACATACCACACCTGTCCAATAATATAGTGCCACATGTAATTTACATAACGGATAGATTGTGTATGGAAGAACCTTATTTTACCAATGTATTGTCAATCAATGTTTACAGTAATAAGACCTTATTAAGAATTAGAGTAGTGCGCTAAAAAGCCTCAATACCAGGATGTGGGGGGTTCAAAGTGTGAAAAGGATAAGGTTGTGTGCGAGAGTCATTTAGCTGTTAAATGCAATGGTGGGTTTATTTAGCTCCATCTTTTAGTAGGTTTATCGCGCTTGATGCTCATATTTTAGGTTTCAAAAGCATTAAATGCAGTAGGTCAGGGTCGTAGATGAGCGATTTCCTTCTAGAGGCCGTTTTCCTCCTTCAAGGGATAGAAGGAGCATGTGTGAAACTACCCATCTGCCACTGGAGGACGTTTTTAAAGGTTTTCCCTCCGTCAGGTATTTTAAATATCAGAAAGAGACACGTGGCGCCATCAAGATGGGTTAGGAATTTGAAGTGTATCACATTTAAACAATTTAAATTAAAATCAAATCCAAATCTTTTACTTCAAATAATTGCATCCAAAAATATTAATGGACCAATATTTTATGCCTACTGATGTCCTCAATTTTTTCTGCAGATGTACATTTTTCTTATCCTTTGAGACCTGATGTTGAAATCTTAAATGGTCTTAATTTGAAACTAAAATGTGGAACTGTGACTGCTTTAGTGGGCCCAAGTGGTGCAGGCAAGAGTACCATAGTTCAGCTATTGGCACGCTTTTATGAGGTTTATTTTCTTTTTAAAATCTTAATTTTCAATTTTGAATTTCTACTTGTTGCTGTTATTATTATTTTTCCATCAAGAAATAGTTGTAATTCGTAAGTGTATCTTTTTCCTACAGCCGACTAGAGGCAAGATAACTGTTGCAGGAGAGGATGTCCGGACATTTGACAAGACCGAATGGGCTCGAGTTGTCTCCATAGTGAATCAAGTATATATTTGGATCTTCATACTTCTCAATGTCCACTTAAATGCAGTAATGCAAAACCTGTTAATATGTTTAGCTAGTTGGCCATCAATTACTACTGACATACTGTTTGCTTTAGTTCTAAACCAAGAGGTGGAATACTTGAATACCTAACAAATGAACTTATCTTGAAATTTCATTAGCAAGCGCTGTTTGATATTAACCTGGCATTTGGTTGAGAGAATGGATAACCATTTATTGCCAATTGTAGATACCTTAGATGTCCTAGTTGAATAATCCAAATACCTTTGGATGCTATCTATCCCTGTCTGAAGAATATGTGATGTGTGTGCTGATGGAGTTACTTCAATTGCCTGATATAAGTCTTCTGTATTTCTCAAACTTAAGCATGTAACATACACAGGAGCCTATACTTTTTTCGGTTTCTGTTGGAGAAAATATTGCTTATGGGCTTCCAGATGATAATGTATCCAAGGATGACATCATAAAGGCTGCCAAAGCTGCAAATGCTCATGAATTTATAATTTCACTTCCACAGGTTCATTATCTTGTAGCTTTGCTTTTGTTGAAAGTTTTGCTTGCTCTCATTACTGTTTGCTGAACCTTTACTTGGATTTCAAAGGGTTATGACACTCTAGTTGGTGAGCGTGGTGGCTTATTGAGTGGAGGACAGAGGCAGGTATGCAACAAGCTTTTCAGAGAGATTGAGAGATAGGTGATTGGTTTGTGTTTCTGATCTTTAGGTGCTTGTGAAAGAGAGAGGAGGAGGGGGGGCAGGTATTTGAAAGATAAAGGATTGAATTTTATTTTCTGACCTTCATTCTCCAGAGAGTTGCTATTGCGAGAGCCTTGCTCAAAAATGCTCCAATCCTTATTCTTGATGAGGTAGGCTTCTTGTTTGTTTCTCTATGCATGTGTGATTTCTTCTACCTTGTGTCAACATCATAATATGTTCTTTGTTAAAAGCTCTGTTGAGGCATTAGTTGTTAGAATATTGTTATTATCTTGTTTCAAGCCTGCATAACATATATGTTCTTTACTGCAGGCCACCAGTGCTTTGGATGCAGTCAGTGAACGCCTGGTCCAGGATGCTCTTAATCATTTGATGAAGGGCAGAACTACATTGGTGATTGCTCATCGATTAAGCACAGTTCAGAATGCCCATCAGATCGCACTTTGCTCGGGTGGGAGGGTTGCAGAACTGGGGACCCATTTTGAGTTGTTGGCGAAGAAGGGTCAATATGCATCATTGGTTGGCACTCAAAGATTGGCATTTGAGTGACATTGAATTGCTATATATTGTCAATAGTTGAACACAGAAGTGCTAAAATTGGTACTTATTTTTCTAATTGAAATTCATATTGCTTCTTAGTTCATACAGCACTACAAGCATAGTTTTGCAATTTTGGTTCTGCTTTCTCTGTGCAGATATGCCAAATGGTTCAATTTCACAAATGGAAATTGGCCTTCAAGTCACAAGAGGAGGTGTGCTGAGTTGAGGGCTTCTTCTTCTTGCTAATTACAGGTCATAATATTTTCACACACACCAAAAAAAAAAAAAAAAAAACATATATGGGGCATGATGCTGCCTAATCTGCTGTTGAAACCAAAACTTTGTTAAAAAAATGCCAATTGATTGATTGTAATAATTACAATTGCTGCATTGATTATCAATTTCTAGCCAACTGGTGTTTCTTTTCTGAATTGTTTAAGTTACATCTATCTAGTTTTTCTGTTTAGAAGTTAATTTATAATGAGAAGTGAATTGCAGTAGATGCCTTTTGTGGTTATATTAGCTATTATTCTAGCCATTTTTATTTTTGATCTAAGGTAAACATGTGAATCGAAACTGTACTTAGATGTTATTGATGCTGAGATGCTATGGAACATATAGAGCCTCAATTATTCTTCTGTCATTTTTTGTAAGTGATTTTTGCAGTATTGAGGATATATATATATACCGGATTTCTTTTGTCATCAAGAATTAGGAAAGGAAATTATAGCATTGAGGCTGACAGCAAAACTTGGCTGTTAGTGTTGGATTTATGAAATCAAACAATACCGGACTAGCAAGTTGCAATAACAGTGGGGCTGGTTCGTGTTCTGAATTTCGACCTTGTCTTTATATTTTGGGAGAAATTTCTGTTGTGGTCTCTATGATGGGGACTCGACCGACTGGCACTAGAAGAAATTTCCAGTGATTCCAAAAAATTTTCAATTTTTAGACCGCGGCAATTTCCGCTGGAAAATTTGTTATTACCATAAATATAATTGTATTAAATTTGACAAAATAATTCTCATAATTTTAGCCTTTCCACAAAGCCATTCTCCTCTCTAATTCTTTAATTTGTTTGCTTTTCCAATTTCAAAGCACTCCTTTTTTTCTGCTCAAAACAAACTGCTCGACAACTAGTTTATGAGCCGAGGGAGACCCACTGGAGTGGTTTTTTTTTTTTTTTTTTTTTTTTTAAATAATTGGCATCTCTCAAGTCTCAATTTCTAGTTCGGAGTGTACCCGCATCCGCATGAGTTCATGATCACTCATAAATGTTGTCCCCTTGGAATCAGACACTTAGACATTCGACAGTAAACGACAACAATGTCCAGTATAAAAGAGGTTAGAGAAAAAGAAGAATGCAACCAACTTCCAGATATCCAACAACATACACAAAGATGGTTAACCAACATGTATTTTCAGTAATGAACCCATCAGCTCATGGAAGCATGTTATCGGTTTTCAACTCCTGAAAAGGGCAATTTCCTATCCTAGAAATAATCTCCTACAAAGAGCGGTCTCCCCCTTGTCCGAAGCAGGCCTTGCTATAATTTTATACTTGTGGGTCTTGAAGTTGTTTGAGGAATGTCCGTCCCTTACGACAGGGGGAGGTTATACCATGCCTGTAAGACGTCCGTTTTCGCTCGAGTGAACCGACTCTGAATTCCCGCGAAGATGTCATAATGCCATATTTCCCTCTTTTTAGCAGCCTAAGGCCAAATATAGAGGACTAGAGAGATTTTATTGGCCAGAACTATAACCCTTCCCCTCATTCCTTGACCTGATTATGACACAACCAAATGCCTCACTACGATTCTCTTTTTGTCTTGAAAAGGGTATTCACGATCATCTCATGATGTCCCTACGCTAATGCCCACTAGCCATTTCCACAAAATTGGACTAAAGCTATCCACACAATGAAATGGTGCTTTCACACCTAAAACCTGATACATGCAAAATAAATAATTCCATTAAAAAAAATGGAATACATACATTCCTAATTTCTCACATTTTGATCAGTTGATCAAATGATATATCACTAATTAAAGACCTTTCTCTTTTCTTAGTAATTCATACCGGAATACTTGATCACAATTTCAGGAAGTTAAAAATCAAAAAGGCCATTTATGGAGAGATGAAAACTAGCCGGCTGAAATTCAAACTGTAATAGAGTAAAATTGTTATTATACACGGGAATTAAAAGAACAATAATTACATTTGCAGAATTAGCCTACGATGCACCTCTCTAATTGAAAAAAAAAATAATTAAAGTTTGAATCCTACACCTCTCCATTGTTAAAAAAATAAATAGATAAAGTCAACCATTTCTTACCAACCAACTTCGCACAAAGTATGTTGGGAAACGAAGAGGAAGATTCAATCACCACATTCTTGCATTCATGGAACACAGAATGATGAAACTCGGAAAACTTCATACTACAAAATTCAGCTTTATAAACAAGGCAGCAGCCCATTACTCGCTGCTTGGTGCTCTTGCAACCTAGTAGTTGACAAACTGACGATAACAAAAAGACATCACTCAAAACACACCACCATTAGAAGCTTGCCTAAGACTTGCTCACCATGATTCAGCAAAACAGGACAAACAAATGTATTACAAATACATTGGCTAGTAGAAACTAGCGTTGGCATGCCAATTTCTCCCACCTCAATCATCCATCCGAGCCTCCGGTCACATTCTTTAGCTTCAGGTTGTCAGTCAGCCCTCCCTTTCAAGTTTCAACAGACAAGAGAAGACCTAAGAGATGGAGCAGTTGGGAGACGCGTGCATGATGCCCATCGGATAACTGATTCAGTCACCATGAGATCGAGTTGTTCATGCTCACCAAGACCAATTGTACGGTTCCTCTTACTGTGCATGCCCATCCGAGACCCAATGGCTCCTCCTGGCCTCTTAACATCACCTGGCTTGCGTTCCATTTCTCTAGCTTCACATCCACAGAAAAGAGAAGATTCAGATAACATGAACATCTTCTCCAAGCTGAGCTCTGCATAATAGAATATTTTGAAAAAAGAAATAAATTCAATGACATCATTGTGTCATGAACTATCAAAGAAATGAAACCAGCTTACCTCCATGATGTGGATTCAAACTGGAAATGTTGTTTGAGATATCCAGTGTACAACTCCCTTCCTCTGTTACAGGACCATGGCTTAAGAATGCAAAGCTTGGCATTGAGGATACAGGGGAAGAAAATTCCAAGACATTAAAATTGCCACTGCTACAGAAAGAAAATCGATCAGGTACAGAGCAAGGTGTTGAAGGTTCCACAAGGAAGGAAGAAAATGACGATCTGCATCTGAAAGTAGATGATTCAGTATCACAAATAACAAGTGAGCCAGTTCCAAAGCTGATGTCCTGATTCCTGGCCATCATTATAGAGAAAGAGCCACCACCTAAATCCCATTCTTCACAACTTTGCTCTTCAAATTGACCTGGTTCTTCAGCACACGGTGTATCATCCTTCATCCAGGAATGATCTACAAAAAGAATGAATTTTACGTAAGAAAGGGCTCAATAATTTGTAGCAGCCAAGAAAGGATACAGTCATGCTGCTTAATTTATTAGTAAAACAGAATGGTGAAATTTCTTGACTAGGAACTACCAACACCAGTCAACTGCAAAAGTTATCAGCTGTGATTCATACAAAAACCAATTGAAGCGAAATTGTGGCCACATCCATGTCAAGAATGCTCCAGTTTTTGCTAAAAACCATTCAAAACATAAATGAACTTGTCTGTTCATAAAATTCAGTGGATAAGGTGATGTCTCATATACAAGTCAAGCATCCACACTTGTACTGGACTCCTTGTGCTGCCCATTGCTTAGATTTGATTTTAGAAGACATTGGGAAAATGCCAAAATTTCATAACACAATTAAAAGGGCAGTGACAATGAATGGCTACATTTATGTTCGTCCAGGTGTGGTGAAAATGTTACGGCACTTCACCGGTGAAAGAGAACTAATTAAGCCTGCTGTCACAAGATTTGCAACTGCTTTTCTCACACTTCAATGCATACATAAGCACAAGACCAATTTGAGAAAAATGTTTACTTCAGAGGAATGGACCACAAGTAAGTGGGCAAAAGAGCAAGCTGGTAAGAAATTGACTAGTATTGTGATGATGCCTAGTTTTTGGAGTACTATGGTGTACACCTTAAAGATATTTGGTCCATTAGTCCGTGTGCTTCGATTAGTTGATGGTGAGAAAAGGCCTGCAATGGGATATATTTATGAGGCTATGGATAGGGCTAAAGAAGCAATTGCAAAGTCATTTGGTGAAAAGGAAGAAAAATATAAGGCGGTGTTTGAGATCATTGATAAATGATAGGAAAGCCAACTCCACCAACCTTTACATGCAGCTGGACATTATTTGAATCCTGAATTTTTTTATTCAAATACTCAGATTGCTGCAGATGAAGAGGTTATGACTGGTTTATACACAGTTCTACAAAGGTTGATTCCAACCCAACAAGAGCAAGACAAAATCATGAAACAACTACTTTTGTATCAAAATAGTGCTGGCATATTTGGGATGCCTGTGACAATTAGGAATCGAACAGCAATATCTCCAGGTAACATAATTTTAATCATAAGCATTTAATCTTGTCTTGCAATTTTTTTTAATCATGATTAATATGCGTTATTTTATTAATAACTGAATGGTGGAATGCTTACGGAGCTTCAACTCCAGATTTGAGAAATTTTGCAATAAAAGTGCTTAGCCTCACTTGTAGTGCATCTGGTTGTGAGCGTAATTGGAGTATCTTTGAGCATGTAAGTAACAAAACATGTCTCTTTACAATTATACTTTTAATTTATTCTTTCTTAAAAATTACTTATTAAAATTGTTATATTTTACAGATTCATAGTAAAAAAAGAAATAGGCTAGCTCAACAAAGATTGAATGATTTGGTGTTTGTGAAGTATAATCGGGCATTAAGGCGCCGATATGATGCACGTCACCCATTGACCCCATTTCATTGAAAGACATAGACGATAGTAATGAATGGTTGATGGGTCAAATGGAAGAAGAGTTAGAAAATGATGAACTTGTGTTTGAGGATGACAATTTGACTTGGAATGCTATTGGAGTTGAAGAGGATGCCTACAATACTAGATCCGAGAAAGGAAAAAATATAGCATCTGCAGTTGCTTCAAGATCTATGTCAAAGCATAAAGGAAAGCCACCATCTAGAGCTGATACTCCTTTACTTAGAGAAGAGACATCTTCTGAAGAAGATGAAGATATTGATTTTGAAGAAAATGAGTATGAAGAGGACGAAGCTGAAGGGGAAGATAAGGAAGATCTTAATGCTGCTTTTGATATAGATAGAAGTGTGGTGAACTAGTTATTTTGTAATTAGTAATTAGTACTTTAGTTTTGATTACTAATGCTACACTTGAAATAGATTAAGAAGTAAGTAGTTAACTAGTTATTTTGTATTTAGTAATTGGCACTTGACTTTAGTTTTGATTACTAATGCTACTCTTCATATAGATTAAAGAGTAGTTAACTAGTTATTTTGTAACTAGTTATTTTGTAACTAGTTAACTACTTTCTTTCTTGGATTTTGACTACTAGTATGACTAGTGTCTATCATGTTAATATGTTAAGATTGTGACACTTTATATTAGTTTCTTAAAATAAAGTAGTTCATTTTTATTCTATTTGGATTGCAAAATTATTATTACCTCATGTTTATTACTTATTATTATGTTTAGTTTTATGATAGTTGAAATTTGATGGAATATTTATATTTTTTTGAATTTTTTTTTTTTTTTGCGCCTCTCTTTGCTCGGGCGCTCACCTTGCGCCTTGCGCCTTGCGCCTAGGCTCCAGGACCCTTGGCGCCTTGGGCCTTTAATAACTATGCCCACTAGCATACATAACAAAATGACTCAATGCAACCACAGAAAATAGGTATATTTTTCCAGAAAATAAAAAGACATGCATCTAACCTACCCAAAACCTGTTGAGCAGTAAGCCTTTGAGAAGGATCAGTACAAAGCATCCCCCTTACTAACTCCTTTGCAGATTCAGTTATCCAATCCCAAGGATTAGATGGGAATCGCAGATCCGCAGCCCTTACAGCGTCAAATATTCGTGACTTAGTCTTACCCCAAAATGGTGGCATCCCACTAAGAAGAATGTAAAGAATCACCCCTGCACTCCAAACGTCGGCAGCCTGATTATAGCCCCCTGTCAATACCTCAGGGGCTATATAAAAAGGACTCCCAACAGTTCCATGCAAATTCTGACCTATTTGAACAGAATCCAAATGTTTAAACCATTAAACAAGTCAAACTTTAGACTAAACAATAGTCATTACAAAGAATTAAAAGATGAACAGAGGGAAAAAAAAGAAAATGAAAAAATACCAGGGTTTATGTACGTTGCAAGACCAAAATCTGCCAGCTTAATGGGTGAAGAAGAGGCTTTTGTAGCCAAGAGGATATTCTCCGGCTTCAAATCCCTGTGAACAACCCCTATTTCATGACAATACAACACCACTTGCATCAAATGCCTGAAGAGAACCTTAGCCTCCATCTCAGAGAATCGTCCATGCTTTTCTAACTGGTGAAAAAGCTCCCCTCCAGCACAAAGCTCCATTACCAAATGAACATAATCCTCATCCTCATAAACTGCCTTGAGATCTACAACATTTGGGTGCCCAGATAGCCTAGTCATTATCTCAATCTCAAGTCTGACACTTCTCGCATCATCTGAGGTCACTAATCTATCCTTGGCAATTGATTTGCACGCCAATCGCTCTCCAGTCATCTTATCAGTACACACTCTAATAACACCAAATTGTCCCCAACCCAGCTGCTCTCCAAGAGCATACCTATCCTTCAAATTTGAACTCTGATTTGTATCCAAAATGGTTTGGATTAAGCTTGAAACTCTGTAACAATTGCATGGTTGCTTCAACAAGTCACGGCTACTGTTGCTCTTGGCAACAGCCATACCAAATTCTAGCTCCCCAAAGCTATTAATCAGAATCCCACTACAGATAATCTAGATTTGGAGTTTTCTGTCGCTATTGACGTCGTTTCCTTTCTCCCTAACAATTTAATAATAAATCTGAAATTTCAAGTCAAAAATCTTGATTTTTAGCTCAAATAACCATTCGTCAACACCATACTTAGGTCAAATCCTAAAAGAAGCTTCTCATGGCCAGTTGTTGAAAGGTGAAAGTGACGCTTACCGTGATAGATACGATACCATGTATCTGAAAAGTTTTATACTAGAGAGAAAAAGCTTAAGTAACGGCAGGAACTTGACATCTCAACTGGGAATTGCTTTCAATTTCTGCTGGATCTGAAACCATAGAATTATAAAAATTTTAAAGAAAAAAAAATAAAACATTTTAACAGAGATGCAAACAAAACCATATGGAGCAAATTGTCAGATATATCATAGCTTCTGCATAAATTTGTTAAACTCTCCATACTAAGACATTGAAAATCCCAGTTATCTCAAACAAGCCAAAAATGAGCATAATCACCTTAAATACCCATCAGCTAAAATATTCATTTACGCAAACTACAACCAAATTCAACACCAACCCAAGAAAATTTATCTGAGAGCCAGGTAACCCAGATCCCAAAATTTCCAATAAACTGCGCGTATCGCCAATTATAAATAAACCCACATCCCCAAAATATTAAACCAATGTGAAATGAACTCGTGCAAACTGTAGAGATAGGTAGAAGCTTAGAGAAAGAAGAGGGACCTGGTTAGTAACAGAGAGGAGGGGATAGAGAGTGGACCACAGAAGGAGTCCGTTGGAGCAGGGATTGTGCTCCCAAAGACAGAGCCCCTTGTCCCTGTGGGCTCTCTAAGGTCTCCTGTTTCCAGTTTGCTGGCAAAACTTACAAGACTTCCGTTGTGTTCTGTTGTTTGGTCGCGTTTCTTTTGAAATTGAATACTCTCACTAATTTCCTCGGACGTCAAGGCCCACTTTAATTTTGTTTAATCAGTTTTCACTGTGTCCTTGATATTTTGTGCCTGTTGCTCTGCTGCTCCGCTATCTGATCTGTGACTGTGGACGCATACGCTAGTGATCTTTTTTAAATTGGGAAATATATTTTATATCTTAATTTTTTTTAAAAGGTAAACACAAAAATAATCTAAAAATAAAATATATTTTTTAATAAAATTATAATAATTTTATAAAAAACATATTAATTTATATGAATCATACACACACAATCTATAATTAATATAAAAACTCAAAAGCTCAACTCTATTAAAAGATTTATATAAATTGAGCTACACTTACACATACTAATTTAGTCCTTTTGATTTTAAATTTTTTTTCTCCAACGTTAACACACACTCACACAATTTTACTCAGCTTCTATTTATTTTTGACATAATGTGAATAAGAAAAAAAAATGCTAAGAGCAAAAAAAAGGAAAAAAATTTAAAGTGATGTAAAGATAAATAATATAAAAAAAATAACAATTACGTATCTATACAAGGAGATGAGTCCCGGTTAAATTCGCCATTCTTTATAGTTAATTTTATATTTTGTTCAATATTCATATCGAGTTAAACTTTTTCTCTTTACTGAAAATACTACAAATAATATTATTTATAATAATTAAATATTATATAAACTTAGTTTTAAATAAAATTAAATGATAAAAAAATTTATATAATTGATTGAAATTTAATTGTTATTGCAGTTATTTAGAGAAACTTATTGTTTATTTCTCCTTTTCTTCGCACTCCCGGAGTCTTTAATTGCCAATCTCACGGCTTTCCCTCCCCTCTAACGTGGAGGCTGTTATGGAAATCCCAATTATTATAAAAAAACCCTAGATTTCACCTAACCATAATCCATCCTGTCAAATTATCAAGAAATTAAACTGAATGCAGAAGCGTACCTGAATTTATGATACCGATAAAATTTTGTAGTCTTATAATTTTAGGTCTTCCAAATTGATATGCACGATCAAGAGAGAGAATTCTATCTTTTTTTAATGATGGGATGTCAGAAAAGAATCGTGCCTATAATCTGGGGACCATAATCATTTTATATCTAGATATATTTTTCCTATTTCTAATTGGGCCCATCATAAAATTAGAAACTAGATATAGAATATCTACACATTTAAACCTATACTTTATAACATAATTTAGGCTCATCTTAATTTTAACCAAATTATATCACTTTTACTATTTTGGTCAAGCCTTTTATGACAGACATAATATACAATTATTGTTAACCTTAATATATATATATATCACTTTATAATTGTATGTCATAATATAACCTTATGAGCTCAAAATTTTACTATCATGATTTAAAGGCATTTCCAAACAATCTTGTCCATCAATTAGGCCAACATAGAACTAAGGCAACTTTCGTTACACATGTCGTAATTAAGTCCATCCCTAATCACGTATATTAACATAATCAAATGACACAGATCAAGTATGGATGTGTAGCATGAAAATTACATGCAATGCGATCTGAACATGTCTATTTTCAACTGGTTCACTTTAAACCTTAGTGAGATCAAACCATACCAAAAACAAAGTGTGAATAACTGAAAGAAAATTTATTTCTGCAAAAAATATCCTCAAAATATCCATAAACTGAAAACTGAAAATGTGTCTATAATAGAAAAGCAAAAATACAAACTCCCACTAAAACTGAATATCCTCAAAAGACATGATACCCATATGAGCAGTATACGCATGAAAGACCTTGGGCAGCAATCCCTTAGTAAGCGAATCCGCGACCATGGAGTTTGTGCCAATATGCTCTATAGACACCTGACCACTTTGAATTCTTTCTTTAACAACTAGGAATTTAATGTCTATGTGCTTTGACTTACTTGAACTCCTGTTGTTATTGGAATACAAGACTGCTGACTTATTATCACAGAAAATTTTAAGTGGTTTTTCTATTCCATCTACAATTTCTAGCCTAGTGATAAAATTTCACAACCATATTCCATGATTAGAAGCATGCTATAAACTCAGCTGCCATGGTGGAAGAAGCTATGATTGTCTGTTTAGCACTCTTCTACGAGATAGCTCCTCCAGCAAGCAAATAGATATAGCCTAATGTAGATTTCATGCTATCTTGACATCCTACAAAGTCGAAGTCTAAATACCCAATGATCTCTAACTTATTCGACCTTCTGTATGTAAGCATGTAATGTTTTGTTCTCTGTAGATACCACATGACTCATTTTGCTGCTTTCCAATGATCCATTCCTAGATTGCTTAAATATCTGTCCAACACTCCAACTATGTATGCAATATCTGGATGCGTACAAACCTGAGCATACATTAGACTTCCTACTACTGATGCATAAGAAACCTTTTGCCTTTCTTTTTCCTCAAAAGCATTTTTAGGGCATTATCTAAGACTGAACATGTCTCCTTTAGCCATAGGGGTATCACCTGGTTTACAATCTTGCATGTCATATCTCTTGAGAACCTTTTCGATATAGGCCTTTTGGGATAATCCAAGGATACCTCGAAAGCGATTCGGATGTATCTGGATCCCTATTACAAAAGTTGCATCACCAAGATCTTTCATCTCAAACTTTCTTGCTAGAAATCTCTTGGTCTCGTGCAACAATCCTATATCGTTGCTGGCAAGCAATATGTTATCGACATACAAAACCAAGAAAATATGCTTGCTCCCATTGAATTTGTGGTATATACAATCATCAACCAAATTCATCTCAAAACCAAATGAGACAATGACTTGGTGAAATTTGTAATACCATTGACGAGACGCCTGCTTAAGCCCATAGATGGATTTCTTTAATTTGCAAACCATTGACTTTGCATCACCTGATACATAGTTTTCTAGTTGCACCATATAAATTATCTCATTAATGTCGCCATTGAGAAACACTGTCTTGACATCCATCTGATGTAGCTCAAGATCAAAATATGCCACTAATGCCATTATAATCCTAAAAGAGTCTTTCGATGAGACTGGAGAGAAAGTCTCTTTATAATCGATGCATTCTTTCTGTGTAAAGCCTTTAGCAATAAGACGTGCCTTGTACCTCTCCACATTGCCCTTTGAATCCCTCTTAGTTTTAAACATCCATTTACAATCAATGTGCTTCATACCTTCAGGCAATGGGACAAGATCCCATACGTCATTATCCTTCATAGACTTAATTTCTTCATTCATGTCGTCTTTCCACTTTTGAGGATTGGAACTTTCCATGGCTTAACAAAAATTGATTGGATCATTTTTCATCACACCAATGTCAACATCATATTCTTGGAGAAACTCCTTTCTCTAGTGGACCTCCTTAATGGTTATGGTTCTTGAGGCTGTAGAGTTTGCTCTTTTGGAACAACTTCTTGAGGTTGAGTACGAGGGTCAATGACATTGTCTTGGTCTGGAGTTGCTTCTTGAATAATGTCAGGTATATGAAACTGTTCCTGGTCATTGTCCATAGCAATTAAAGGAATATCAACATATTCCTCCTCAAAGACAAAGTCCTTAAGTCTTTCTCCTCCCACAAACTCAACATCCTCAAAGAATCGAGCATTACCTGTCTCGAAAATGGACTTAGTCATGGGATCATAAAATTTGTAACCCCTGGACCTTTCAGAGTATCCAATGAAATAGCAACTGATAGTCTTAGAGTCCAGTTTCTTTTCATTTGGTCTATAAGGTCTTGCCTCAGTTGGACATCCCCAAATATGAAGCTGCTTTAGACTAGGCTTTTTACCTGTCCAAAGCTCATAAGGGGTCTTTTCAGTTGCCTTAGTTAGTACTGTATTAAGTATATATGTTGTGGTCTTTAATGCCTCTCCCCAGAGTGATTCAGGTAAGGTAGAATGACTGATCATACTCTTTACCATATCCTTAAGCATTATGTTTCGTCTTTCAGCAACACCATTCATAGTAGGCGAACTCGGCATAGTGTACTGTGAGACAATACCGCATTCCTCTAGGAATTTCACAAATGAACCTGGACATTGTTCACCTGATCCATCATATCTACCATAGTATTCACCACCACGATCAGATCTAATGCTTTTAATCTTTTTGTTGAGTTGATTCTCAACTTCAACTTTATAACTTTTGAACATGTCCAATGATTGCGATTTCTCATGAATGAGATAAAGGCAGCCATATCATGAAAAACCGTCTATGAACGTTATGAAATATTATTGACCATTCCAAAAGGCCGTAGGGAATGGTACACAAATATCTATATGTATTAGTTCCAAGACATCCGATTTCCTGTTGGCACCAAATCTCCTGACATTTGTTTGTTTCCCCTTAATGTAATTCACACACATATCAAAATCTGAAAAATCAAAGGGATCGAGAATACCGTCAGACACAAGTCTCTCAATTCTCTTTTTAGATATGTGACCTAATCTCTTGTGCCATAATGAAGCTAAATTCTCACTGGTTAATTTGCGTTTTTTACCCATTACTTTAACATGCAAGGATTCATTGAATGAAGCAATTGCATCAAGCAAATATAGATTATCACAACCTGATAAATAATCGGAAGCAACCAAATTTTATTTTTGAAAAAGACTAAATTTTCCATTTCCAAATGAACAACAATAACCAAATTTGTCCAATATTGAAATAGAAATCAAATTCCGTCTAAAGGATGATATAACAAAAGTCTCAATCAAATCCAAATAATAACTAGTTCTTAGCAATAATCTAAAAGTTCCAATTGCTTCGACCTATACCGACTTGCCATCACCAGCATAGATGTATCTTTCACCATTATTAGGCTTTCGGTAATTTAGGCAACCCTGCATGGACACACTGATGTGAGTTGTTGCACCAGAATCTATCCACCATGTGTGTCTTGGTACTGAAGCCAAATTAATCTTAGAACAAACAAAGTTAAGAAGCATATCTTTCTTTGCACGCCATGCGTGATAGTTGGTACACTGCTTCTTCTTATGACCTGCCACTCCACAGAAGAAACAACCATCTTAAGTTGGTTCCTTATGTTCTTTCTTTTGCAGTGCTATTTTCGCAGCTTCCTTTTTCATCTTTCTCTTATTGTCTTTCCTTTTGTCCTTTGTGGTGGAGGCCAAGTGAGCACTCGGTGTCCTTTCTTGCTTCAATCTATCTTCCTCTGGAACAATGTGAGATGAACTCATTAAGGGACTAAGAGTCCTTTTGACAGTTATAGCTCACTTTCAAGTGACTGAACTGTGCTGGAAGGGATATCAAAACTAAATGCACTAACAAGTCTTCAGATAAATCCAACTTGAGTGCCTTTAATTTTGAAGTAAGATCAGACATGTCCATAATGTACTCTCTTATATTTCCTTTGCCTGTGTACCTCATAGAGATGAGCTTTGCTAAGATTGTACTAGTTTCAGCCTTTTCATTCTTATCAAATCTCTTCTCAAGGTCCTTAAGGAAAGCTTTAGCTGTATCCACATGATCGGACATAGTGCCCCTAAAAGCTTCTGGAATGGCACGCTTAATGACCATAAGACTTATGCGATTAGACTTTTCCCACTTTCCATCTCCCTCTTTTCATTAAAGGTACCCTTATCAGTAGCAGGTTTGGGAACTCTTAATGCAAGGTCTAGATCCATGATCGCGAGAGTGATCATTACACTCTCCTACCATGCCTTAAAATTTGTGCCATTTAGAATAAGAATGGAGTTGATACTAGTAGTGATATTAGCAGCAGGAGTAGAAATTGAATCCATAACAAAACAAATAAAACAAACAAACTCACATAAGTACCAAAAAAGAAATGGAATGATAAATTCAAATAATGGCAAACCCCATCTCAAGATACCGGACACTCCATTAATATTTCATCTTTGGACAAAATATTAACTTGTAAGTGGTATCTTGATGTAGTAATCAAACACTGATAATAAGATAACATGTCGAATAATAAATCTTCCTTTGGGCCAATTCATTACTCACATGCAAAAACCAAATAATTATCACGTGTTTATTACCACAAGTGCATATGTACTCATGCTAAATATAGATTTTCCTTTGGGCCAATCAATATGTCACACCTCACCCCTCCGTAAAATATGACATGATCCCGTAGAATACCTAATGAACTACCGAACTCCACCTATCGATAACTCATTAAGTATCCTACAAGGGATTTAAAACCATTTTCTTACATTTTGGAAGTGGTAAGCATTTTGGTAGGAATTAAAATCATTTATTCAAAGTTTTAAAACTACTTAAAATTTTTGTCCCATTTTATTTTTCCATAAATTTTATAAAAATTTTGGCAGAGTGCCATCTGCATTTTGAGAAAACAGTTCTTCAAATACCTAAGAAAAACACTTCTAATAAATTTTTTCACAATTCCCAACCTCCAAATAATCTCAATTCAACTCAAAATTCTCAGATCAAACCATTTCAAAATAATTCCATCAACATTACATTCAATAAAGCTGATTTACATTCACAAGTTTAATTTACAGATATAAAATCCAAAAATAATATTATTACAATTTATAAATACAACTACTCAACTTTATATTAATACATATGAACAATACTTATTTACATCAAACTAAATTATATTGGGTATAAAATAATACCCGTACAAAATCAGCGAAGGCTTTTCCAGTTCAGCAACTCACTCTGCTGCTTTTTTCTTGCTCCTATCTGCGACAGCAAAATAAACTATCGCTGAATATAAAAATACTCAGTGGTGCACAATAAAAATTTGAAATACAGTACATAAAACATTCATTGACAAATCACAATTTAAATACTTCATAAGTATAATTCACAAATTATCAAAACTCATTATAGCACAATTTTGGTCAAACAATTTAATAAACATAGTGTTGCCAATTCATACACAACTTAAGCCATGACACAAAATTTCCGATCAATATCGTGTTGTACATCACGACAAAGCGATCTACAACCCCACCAATCGAAATCAATGAGGGAGGTGGCTAGCTAGCTAATGAGTACTCATTCGATCTACAATCTCAACTGGTAAACCAGAGAGGGAGGAAAAATAATCGATCTCATCCCATAAATGGAGGAGGAATAATAAGGCACTGTCATGCTAAGTGTGACTCAAAAATCTATTTCAAACATTTTATTCAAATAATTCATGAGAAATCCGATAAATTTCCAAAGTCATAGTTTCATTCACAAAGTGGTAACACAATTCATGATTAACACCAAATTTTTATAAATCATACCAAATCAATTTTTTAATGACAAAATGCTCAAATAAGATTTATTGTGCACAAATCTGACGTGAGTCGCCTCTAGGTCTTGACTCAGTCTCTCAGACCTTCCAAGTCTTTTTCAGCTGAAACATAAAATTTATAGTGTCTTAGTATCTTTACTTCATAACAATTCCAATAACTAATTCTAATATGTTTAAACTTATATTCTTGCAAATTTTCATGTTGAGGTTACTATTCATGGTACTATTCAAGTCAAAATATTGACTTTCTTATACTTTAAAGGTATGGGAACTCCAAATATACTCACATGCCACATTTTGGTCACCAATTTTATTGGTTTTAGTTGTTTTCTCAAAACTTAGGTCTTTTAGGCAAAATTGTAAATTTTCAGTTTTTGTGTCTTATGTTACACTGTTCCATTGATCATTTTGCTGTTAGAATTTGGCTAAGTTTTCTTCATAGAAATTGTTCATTATTGTCTTAACTTTATTCTCTTTTTTGAATCACTCCAATTGAAGTTTTGTAGCTCAAGTTATAGCTATTTGAATCATGACTGCCGAATTGGACTTAACCCAGATTTCTAGGCACCAAACTAGTTCTGGCAATTTTAGGTTACCAATTTTTGGGTGGCCAAATGACTTGGTTAAGGCATAATTTGGGTTCATATTCTTCATAAAAGTTTTAGGTCCATATCTCAGCTTTCTACTGATAAAATTTCAGGTCATTTAGACCTGCCTAGCCCAAGTTATGGCCAAATGAACTGTTCATTTGGTCATTTTTGTACAGGTCAGATTACCTAAGTCTGGATTTGGCCAATTTGTTCACTAGATTTTAGTCACTTTTTGGGCATAATTCCTAAATGAAAAATGTGTCATTTTGTGTCTAGTTTCATTCCCAATTGACCTCACACCAATTGGGCTTGTAAATTTTTATTTTTAGTCCCTGAAAGGGACCTTGGTCATGCTGCCTGCATACTGTCCACATCCAATCAGAATCTAAACCTAATTCTAACACTTCCAACATATATCAATTGGTCACAACGGACCATTTTCCATCTCAAACAAGGTCAAATATACCATTTGACCATTTCTCAAATTTTTGGCTTTCAAAACCTTAGGTCCAAACCCTAATTTACACAATTTGTTACATTTAACCAATTCAACACATATAACATACTTCCTCAACTCAATCAAGCTTAGATACGATTTTAATTCCATCAAAATACATGTATATTCATAGCAAACCCTAGCTGGCCAAAATTACTTCTAGTCTTCCAATAATTATTTTCATTTCATTTTAAGCATAATTCTAAGTTAGTTAAGCTATAAAAACAATAATTAAACTATAAATTCCAAGTTTAGCTACTAACCTTGAATGAAGCTTTTCAATCTTCAATTCCCTCAACTTTTTTTTTTTCTTTCTCCTTTAACCTTCTTTCCAAGGTTTGCTTATAATTTTTCTTCAAGAAAATTAAAGGATTTATGGTGAAATTTAGTATTTAGAAAGCTTAAGAATAAGCTTTCATGAAGGAAATTTTGAGAGAGAGACATGGGAGAGATGAGAGACGGCAAATGAGAAAGATGAAGACCCAAAATGATTTTCTTTCTCTTTTTTTTTTTAATTTGTGTATATTTATCCATAATTTGACTTAGTCAATTTAAGTAATTAAATTAAAATAAATTTTGACATCATGATGATGTAATAAGAGTGATGTAATAAACTTTTCCTTTTTCTTTTTCTTTTTCATTTATTTTTCTATTAGTTCTTTAATTAAATTCTTAATTTTAAAATTTTCTTTTCTCAAATTTTATTTGACAGTCAGGTCAGGAGTCAGCTCTAGGGGTTAATTGACCAAATTGTCCCTCGCTGGTTCTATCCGGTTTGCAAATAATTCAATAATTCTTCCGAATTCCTGACCTAATTATTTGACTAGCTTAACAATTCTTTTTCGTGATTTTCTCTTTTTCACTGTGTTCGCAATAGTCCTAAGGACCGCGGTGTCACATTTTACGGTTCGAAATTTGAGTTTAAATCGACCTCATAGTCGTTCCCGATAAGGTCACCCATCGCTGTGACTCTCGGCTCATTTAACTTCTTATGTTCTGTTTTTCTTATTTATACTTAACCAATTGACAATTACTAATTATTTGTATTCAGGGCTTATCTAGTTTTCTTAAGTGTAGTTCTAATCCCCTTAATTATCTATACCAATACCAGTCATCAGAATAGTAAAATATACCAGGCTATGCAAATAGAGGTGTTACACAATATTCACATAAATTACATACACTCAACTGCTTATATATTTCAAAATAAATTAATTTATTTCCACAGAGGTCACTTTGGCAACATGTTAGATCAATTAATTCATCTCTCTCTCTATATATATATATACCAATATTCAAATTTAAATCCCAAACAAAATCCCAATGTTCACTGCTCTTTATATAAAAACTCAACCTGCTACCCTTTCTTTTTTTTTATAAAGGAAGGCAATAAAAAAAAAATTGTGTGCAGTCACAACATTTAGAAAGCCAACCAAATTTACTGTACCTTAAATAAATTTAATTTTTATATATACATGTACAGTAGCCAAAGCAATAAGGAAACAAATCAAACCAACAGATGGTTGTTGCAAATCTCGAAAATAACAAACCAATAAAATATATATGCATACATGTATCAAAGTCTAAGGCAATACCAAAAAAACAACAAATTTCATGGCCATTAAAACACAAAATATTACCAGTAACAAATATATCAAGGGGAGCCATGAAAACCAAATGCCAAAAAATCAAATCTTAATGAATCAACATGAAGGTGGCCCTGATACCAATTGTTGTAGAAACCCAAATTATCGTAGAAACCCTAGATTTCATCTAGCCATAATCCATCATGCCAAATCATCAAGAAATAAAACTGGATGTGGAAGTGTATATGAATTCATGATGCCGATAAAATTTTGTGGTCTTGCGGTTCTAGGTCTTTTAAATTGATATGCACAATCAAGAGAGAAAATTCTATCTTTTCTAATGATGGGATGTCAGAAAAGAATCATGCTTATAATTTGAGGACCATAATCCTTTTATATCTGGATATATTTTTTCTATTTCTAATTTGACCCATCATAAAATTAAAAATTATATATAGAGTTTTTACACATTCAAATCCATATGACATAATTTAGGTCCATCTTAATTTTAACCAAATTAGATCACTTTTACTATTTGTGCCAAGCCTTTTATGATAGACATAACAAACAATTATTGTTAATCTTAATATATATACGTGTGTGTGTGTGTGTGTGTCCATAAATCCCAACAGAGGCTGCTCTTCTGGCCTGGCTATGGGTTGACTCTCCCTATCGTTAAGTGGGTGCAGATAATTTTTTAGTTTTGTGTCTTCTATGGATCCAAGCTTCAGCTACAGAGTTCTTAGTTATTGATATGCTTATCTTTGTTGTTTAATTTCTTTGTTGTTATGTTTTATTTATATGAAAGTTGTTGAACTGTGGGTTAAGACATCGAGTTCTCTTTGATTTCATCATCAAAAGCCTCTAGAGATCGGCAGGTTAAAGATTTTAGTGATATAGTAACTTTTACGGACGTTATTGGTGTCCTTACTCGACATCCAATCCTTCGATTGTCAGTAGCAAAAGCTCTGCCTATCGCCTATTTGGTCTCTCTTGATTCGCTTTCGGTTCCTCACTATAGTTCTACGATAGTTTCTTCTAGGCCTTTTTTGGCTTACTCCATTGCTAGGAAATGTTTTTCAATGGGAAATCTCTTTAAGTAGGTTTTGGATGTATTGATTCCTTCTGTAGTTGAGCTGATCTTCTATTCTCTTCTTCAGTTGCTTGGCTGGGTCTAGAAGAGTGGGACAGTGGCGCTTCATCCTCCATCTGTTTCCAATTCTTGAGTTTAGGATTCTGGTTATAGAGTTGAACCTTATTTTCTTGATGAGTTGGGATGGCCAATAAGGTCCTTTTTATTATTATTTGGGCTACAATTGTAACACTTGATGGTAATTAGAATGAACTTTTACAGTCTGAACCTAAGATCTTTTAAATCCTCTCCTTATTTTGGGTATAGACTTTTTTCACAATGATATTACTATTTATTGAAAAAAAAAATTGTAATTATATATATATATATATATATATATATATATATATATATATATATATATATATATATATATATTCAACTTGTTACTTTTTACATCCACTCACATTAATGAGTATAATTTTATAAACATATTATAATAATCGACGATAAATTACTTTCATAAATTCTCAACTACATTTTTCAACATCCCATTATACTTTGTTAGTTTGCCAAGTTCCTTTTTCCATTAAGAAAGAAAAATTCAACTGATGCTAAAAAAGGAAAAAAAGTAGGCTTCGACTGGTCATTGATGATGAGCTAGCCGCAACTGTACACATAAAACTGTAGACCAAATAGAGAGGAAGATCTAGTAGAGCGACGTGTCGTCTTTAGGTAATTGATGAAAAATAGAAAATGGAGAGTGGTCGGAAACGTCAATCATTCGCTGAGTCACTTCCCATCGCTCGCTGCTGATCATGCCAAGTCAGCTCTCTCTCTCTCTCTCTCTCTCTCTCTCTCTCAACCCCTGTCGGTGAAGAGACGAGGCTGAATGGCATCTTGGGCTCCAGATTTTCAGGTAAACGGACTTAAAGAATCCTCATTTTAAAGCGGCTTTATTATTCCTGCTATTGATTCTTCACCTCTGATTATACTTACTAACTTTCATTTTTAAGGATATTTTATCGACTTAAAGCCTTAATAATTTGCTCATTTGCTTGAAAAATTATAGCAATTCAGGGTTTGATTTTGGAGACAATCTGCAAATGGCCATATACAAGTCTTTATTTTGGTTCTTGCTCGAACTCATATATTTGCTATTTCTTTAATTTTTATGTGTTTTTATAGCTTAAATTTCACACCAATTCTAACATTGGTACTTAATGTGTATCAGCAGTGTTAATTAACTTAATTATGTTTCAGCTAGCTTACCCTTGCCAAATTTTTTATGTTTTGACCAGGAAATGGCGTATTTTTCACTTAAGGTTTTATTAAATTCTATTTGTAGCAATATTAACCTAAAAGAATTGTAATTCAAAAAAAAAAAAAAACCTAAAAGAATTGGAGTTCAGTAGCTGTGATGAAATTTTAAGATAAGCTAGTGCCATAGCTGAAATTAAGCTGTGTTTTTATTTGTCCTTTTGCTTATCTATTATTTTCTGAAAGCTTATAGACAACCCTTTCTCCTTTCTGCTTTTCCACCCTAGGTAATTCTGATTGACCATTTGGATGATATCATCTCTAATGGCACAATCTAAAAGTTTGATTCATACAAAACCCCTCGAATTGGGCTTCATTCCTAAAAGAAGAGTTTCACATGGGAAATATGAAATCCTTGTTTCCAGATCATCACGTAGGATTCCCAGTATCTAATCTGTACTGGGGAATGGAGGGCCTCATAGACTAGTTGATATTATCAGAATTGTACCTGAGCTCTCCAGGAACTACTTTCGAAGTCCTTCAAGGAGGGCACTTTTTGTTGGAATATTCTTGTTGGGTGGATTTTATGTGGCACGGACTATCTCTCTATCATTTGGAGCTTTAGGAGTAAATGATGTCATTGCTGCAGTGATGTGTGTTCTTCTGACAGAGTATGTGACAAGGTTTTATTACAGCCGGCCAAAGGTAACCTTCCCCCTTGCCCTTACTCAACAATTTCAAGGTGGGCTTCACTTATGGCCTCTTCATTGATGCATTCAAGCTTGCTAGTTAATTGTTTCATTAGTTGTGGGTTTTCCCACATGTTATATGCTGAAGGTTTTTGGTTCTGTAATGTTCTTTTATTTCACGATTCTATTCTGAATGATATATTTCTCATTCCTTACTGTCTTATGGTTGATGTATGTCCAACCCGCCAAAGCTCTTCTGAGATCATCTTTTTACTTGTTTTTGTCATGTTCTTTGGCTTTCACTTTGAGGAACATCTCCTTTGATTTTGCAAATATATAAAAATTCATTTCTAATCCTCTCTCATTGTGAGATATGTTTAGGAAAATCTCTCATATTTTCTTAAACTATAACTTATTGGCTAAATGGATTCTTAATATCTAATTTGGTTGTTGCTATGTAAAGTGAAAAACTCACTGGCATGAAGGATTTGATAAGAAGAGGTTTGATGCGATATTTCCCTCACATGTTTTGGCACCCAAGAAATATTGTATTGTATTAAGGCCACGCTCAGCTATTCGTGAAGTTTGTTTTGTGATATGGCTTCCGTAGGTTCCATATTATGATTGTTGAGCAACTAACAGCTAAGAATGATGGTGTTATTGTTTCAACTCATAACATGTGGTGCCATCCTGTGATCCACACTGCCCAACCTTTCTTCAGAGATAATGCCTCCATTCAAGCGGTATTGCCATCTTATACTCCAGGCTTATAAATTTTCAATTAAATGGATGCATTGTTGTTTTTTCTTTTTCAAGCCAGACTGGACATGGTTGGTTTAGACTGGGTGCCTTACATAAGGAATTAAAACCTAAATTTGGCAGTTTGCATACGAGACCTTTTATCAGGCATTGTTTATTTATTTGGAATGAAGTTCGGTGCAGTAAAATGAATGACCATAGCATGTAGGGAAGCAATGTTTGCTTTCAGTGACGAGTTTATTCACGTTTCTGACAAATAATGGGAACATGTGAATCCCTCTAGTGATTGGGATAACATTTCATCTGTCATTGATAAGACAATGTTGGATTGTATTGAACTGTAGTTGAAAGACTATGGTGATAATGATGGAAGTTGAATTTATCATAAGCATATGAAGGTTTAACCATGCTTTGAGAGGGCGGATGATGGGCATGAAACTCAAAAATGTATGGAGAGATTTCTTTTCGCAGCTGGCCTAGAGTCTAAAGGAGTTACAAGGAGCATATGTGGTTCTATCTTACCAACTCACCATGTAGATAATCGATGAGGTTTATTTTGCTATACGGTGATTTTTTTTTTTTTTAATAGAGCTCTCTTTATTTTCCATTCAACGAAAGATAAAGGATATTTTATCTTTTTATTTTTAATTTAAAATAATTACGTCTTTTAAACAAAATTTTATCTCCAAATTACTTTTACTCCCCCCTCCTAGATCTACCTCCCTCACAACTCACGGCCCCTCTACCTCTTTTGCGATTCTCATGATCCAGCCACTCAGTCTTAAATATGGGTAGAGGCTGATTTGAAACTAGAATCAGAATGGAAACTGAACCAATTCAATTTTGAAAACTGTTTTGATGATACTCGACTTTGATTCAAATTGAAACCTATTAGTTCAGTTTGATCTCAAAATCAAAATTTTCTATTTAAAAAAATAAAAAATTAAAAAAAAAATCAATTATTGGATTTCATCAAATTAAAATCAGACCGAAAACTGAAATTGAGAGGGATCATGTGATTTTAATTTGGGTTTAAGCATACTCTTTGTTCATCCCTACTTCTTCTCATTTTTTTCTTTTAACATAATATTATTATTTAGTCTTTATATTTTAATAAAATTAATTATTTAATTTTATATTTCAAAAAATATATTATTTAGTTTTTCATTGTTTTTTTTTAATTATTTAATATTTTTATCACTCTTTTCATTAGTTAAAGTAAATCAAACTACTATTTAATTATTTTATTTTAGTTAAATTAATTAATTAGTCCATACATTTTTTAAAAGGAATTAATCAATACTTATAATTTAATTTTATTAATTTTTTATTCCCTCCGGTTATTTTTTATATGCAAACTATTTTGACTCTCTCCCTATTCTCTCTTATCCTATCTTATTTTTCTCTCATGTTTTTTACTTTCTGCACTCATACCCTTCTTCTCTTTGTTATCTCGCTGTATTTTATTTATTTTTTATATAAAATAGTATAAGTTGTTTGTTATTAATCAATCTTTCTAACTCTCCAAGTGTTTAAAGCGATAATTTAAGAAAATTAATTTTTAATAAAAAGTACAAAAATGATGTATAAGAATTCAACAAAATGGTTGAACAATTATTATCAAAAAATAGATTTAATCTCCATAGAACAAAATTTATATTTTTATCTATTCTAATATTTTTTCAAAATATTATATTTTTCAATTAAAATATTTATTTTTCAAGGAGTAAATAATAATATTTTTTAAAATATAAAAATTAACTAATTAATTTTACATAAAAGTATTCAATGTTAATTAGATAAATATAAAATGAATTGAAGAAAATTTAACTGATGAATTAAATAATTTAATAAAATAAAATATAAAAATTAAATAATTAATTTTATTAAAATATAACAACTAAATAATAATTTTCTTTATCTTTCTAAACGACAACCTCTACATCATTTATAAGTATTAATTTTTTTAATGTGCATTGCATGTTTCCGTATTCATTGTATGTATTTGTAATTTAATATTTTTATATATTATCTTTTATTAATTTTTTATATGATATAATATTATTATAATGTATTAATTATTATTATTATAATATAATAATTTTTTTATTTTTCTTGATATTTGTATTGTATATCCACTTATTATTTTTTGATTAAGTTAATGAAAATGAAAGTATATCAATAAAAATAAAAAATTATAGAAGCGAAATTTATAATAAAAAATTTGTTTTTATAATATAATTTTATAATTATAAGTGTTTTATAAACATATAACTTTAACTATTTATTATTTTGTTAGTTTATGAGTGTTAAGTTTATCGAGACTAATTAGGTTTTACTATTTTATAATTTTTATAAAAACATATATAATTAATGTAGAAAACCTAAACTTTTTTCAACACTATTTAAGAATAATAAATTCAATTTAGAATAATTTTATATATAATTAATTTTTTATTTTTAGTTATTTTATTTGATTTTTTAATTTTATTTGATAAAATTAATTATGCACATTAATATCAATAAGTCGTAATATTATTAATTTTTATTTGATATATAATATTTTATATAATTTCATATTTTTTATAATATGAAGAAAATTTTTAAAAATAAGATTGAAAATATATTAATACTAATAAATTACTTATAAATAATAAATTAATAATTAAAATATTATTTTTATATAAAAAATAAAAAAAATAGATGCTAATAGGATAAAAAAAAAACATCGACGTTAATTTATTATTATTTTAATTAAAACAATTACAATAAAAAAAAATATAAAGACAATTATTCAATTTATAGTTAATATTTTATCAAACTAATTTATAACATATTTTTAAATTAAAAATTATATAATTATTTTTTAAAAGTAAACATCAAATTTCAATAAAAGAAATTTTTAAATCCATATAAATAAAAATTCTACTAAATGATACAATACTTATATTTATACAAAAATTGTGACTTTTTTTAATCAAATTATAAATTTATGTTTTTATTTAAATATAAATTTATTAAATTGAAATAATAATTCTATATTTAAAATATGATTCCTAATTTTTTTTTGCTTATTTACTGCTTACCAAGTTAGGATAATATTATAATATTAAAAAATATTAAATTTTTTTTATATATGTATCATTTTAAAATAAAAAAAATCAGTATTATAAATTATAATTATCCTATTAATTATATTAATTTTATGATTAAATTCAAACATAATATATTCAGTTAATTATTAATTTTTAAAATGATATATGTTTATCAATTTAAATATTTTTTTATTATGTATATAATTTATTTTTTTATATTTTATACGTAATTATGTATCATTTAAAATTTTAAAATTCATATAATTTTAATATATATTGTATATTAATTAAATATTTTTTATAAATCAATTAAAATAAATTTTTTTGTCCGATGTTGAATATATATGTCACAACCCAATCTATGGGCCGAACCGACACTAGGACCTGGGCCAGCCTAAAGCCTCTAAGGCCCGTAGTAAGCCTAACTATTCCTTAACCTAACTCTAAGGCCCATTTGGGCCCAATTTCAAGAATTCAACCGAACAAAGTCCGATCATAAAATGAACCATTTAACGGAGAGTTTTTGACTCACCTGACCTGTAAACACAATATATAATAATTTGGGGAGCTCAGCTCACCCTCCACATAATCAAAATGTAATAACTCACATGGGAGCTCAGCTCCCTCATCCAATTCCATCATGCATACAGTTAAAAATTTTACAGATCCAACATAACTTTTATAATACAGGCCCAAAATAAAATAAGTGCTTCTAACACATGCGGAGTCTAAAAATTTAACTCAATTATACAGAATACATTAATTACTATCAATGGACCTGCGAAGAAGAAGAGCAGGTTAGCCACAACAAATAATCCTCCTGTAGCCTGAAAAAATAAATGAACATGAGTAAGCGTTCGACTCAGAGAGTAAAATATCAATTTTAACCATAATCTCTATAGCTATCTAAAGCTAATGCACCTTATGGAGTGAAATATAATATCGTCATAAATTTTATACAAATCACATCAAAAAGGCAAATTGGAGCACTCACACTCCCAACACTGTCAAACAATACAAATATGGGAGCTGATCCCCTATACAGCCCTCTTAATCCAACCTCTGCCAGCGAGTGTCTCTCAAGCCAGACTTTTGCTTAATAAATCAAATACGGGGTCCCAGCGAGTGTTTCTCATGCCGTGTCTACCCCAGAAGACTGGGTCCCAGCGAGTGTCTCTCAAGCCGTGTCTACTCATCCTGTCCATAACCAATACCATATCACATGCACACCACGCACACACACTGCTCCAATTTACCACAAACAACATCCATGGCACTTCAACATTTATGAATGCAATGTAAAATGTGCCTAGTGTTTAACTACATAAATACATATTTATAAGTGATGCATGGGCATGCTTGAACATATAGTAATATCAAAATTACAATTAAAATTAATATTTTACTCACAGACTCAATCGAAGTCACTATGGAGGCTGGGTAGAGGAGGAAGGCTGTCCCGGCTCACCTGATAATTTTTATTACAATTATTTAATACATTTGACTCAATACAAACTAAGAAAAGACCAAAAGTGTCCTAAGTCGTGCTGAAAATCTGGCAAAGTCTCCCCTATACCTAGGACCTACTCAACCTACAAAAGGGTTTAAAACGCACTTCTATATCCATAAACCATACATCCACAACTCAAACACATCACACAGCCCCTCCTGGGCCCATCCAAACAGTCAACAATCATAATATGAAAAATTACAATTTAGTCCTTATAATTAACCCTTTTGCAAAAACTACCCAAATGAGTTCTAAAAACTCTAAAACTTTGCCCCACGGTCTTTAGTAATATTATTACTAAGCTAATGCAAAAGGAATTATAATTTTTTAAGCTACCAAGAATATTCTATGGATTTTTAATCCAATTCAAGCACTAAATAATTAAAAAAAAGTAAGGTTCGGGTTTACCTATGCTAATTCCGACCTCGGGAACGCGCTTGAGATGTTTGACAATGGTGGGGTAGCCAAAATCTTGACCCAATTCCAAGACTTTTTTGGTAGCCTGTCTGTCTTGCCCGATATTTACAGACCTGGGTAACCATTGCATTTCCGCGAATTGAAGGTACCTTCACGAAGCCCATAATATGGGAGTTAGTATATAATTTTTAAGGAATTTTCTAAGCTCATGTAGTGCTCGGAAAAATACTACGAAATTTCGTGGGATCCACCGAAAAATGGTGTCGAAAAATTTTGAAATTTATATTGCCGCGAAGGCCTCGATGAGTGGAGCGCTCCGGTACTCTCGGTTTTTCTCATGGGGTTCAAGGTTTGAGAGAAATTTAGCCCAAAAATCGAAATGAGCTAAAATTTTCAGGACAAAAATTGGGCAAACCGTTCGATGAATTTTGGCGTTCTTAGTGTCTATGGAAAGCTCTCGAGGTGTAGAAGAGTTTTGACACAAGACCTAGTCTGATCGGTGGCCGGATTGGCCGAATTTTGGCCGGGAAGGCAAAGCGACGGGCTGCGCATTAAGGAGGTTTCGCGAGCATTTTCCGGAGGCCTAGAGAGTCGGTCAGCGGCGGGGAGGGGCTGGGGCATTGGCAGCGCGGCGAGAGGAGGTGAGAGGAGAGAGAAAATGAGAGAGGAAGGAGGAGTGTCGGGCGCGCGCGCGAAGAAGGAAGAAAAGAGAAATGGCCGGTCCGATTCGATCGGTCCGATCTGCTCCTGTTCGATTCGGCCGGTCTGATTCAGGATATAAATTTTTGAATTTTTACTCTGTATTGGGACCAAAAACGAAGCCCAAAAATTTTGAAAAAATTCTAGAAAACTCAGAAAAACTCATAGAGTCTAAATATATTTTTAGTTTTTCCATGTAGTCTTTAAATTAATTTTTAAAAATCATCAAAGTCTTATATTTTAGGAAAATCGAACCTGATTTCCAAAATCCAAAAAATTTCAAATAATTTCCTAAAATTTAAATAAAATAAAATATTAATATTTATCCACAAAATAATAAATTTAAAAATTAGAGGTGTTACATTCTTCTCTCCTTGCAAAAAATTCATCTTTGAATTTTACACAAGGTAGAATAAAGTACAAAATTACATATTGAATAGATAAAGATACTTGCTACGCATGTCTCGCTCTAACTCCCAGGTGCACTTTTCCACTGACTGGCTTCTCTACAAAACCTTAACCATATCTTAGCTGCCTCACTTTGTAGTCCACTATGACTACAGGTTGCTCCTCAAACGTCAAGTCTTCTTTCAGCTCTACTACATCTGATTGTAACACATGAAAAAGATCAGGTATGTATTTCTTGAGCATGGAGATGTGAAATACAGGATGAACATAAGAAAGGTTGGGTGGTAGCTCCAACTGACAAGCAACTACTCCAACTCTATCAGTAACCTCAAAAGGTCCAATATGACGAGGTGCCAACTTGCCCTTCTTTCAAAATCTCATGACTCCCTTCATCGGAGAAACCTTCAGGAATACGTAATCGCCCATTGCAAACTCCACATCCCTCCGTCTGGGATCTGCATAACTTTTATGCCTACTGAAAGCTGTTTTAATCATTCCCTGAGTAAAGGAACCATCTCTGAAGTGTACTACACTAGGTCTATATCATAAACCCTCGCTTCTCCCATTTCCGTCCAACATAGAGGAGACCTACACTTTCTGCCATATAATGCCTCATAGGGTGCCATCCCTATGCTAGAATGATAATTGTTGTTATAGGCAAACTCCATCAAGGGTAGCTGATCATCCCATTGACCTCCAAAATCCAAAACACACATGCGAAGCATGTCTTCCAGTGTTTGGATTATCCTTTCAGACTGCCTGTCTGTCTAAGGGTGGAAAGTAGTACTAAAGTTCAACTGTGTGCCAAGTGCCTCCTGCAACTTCCTCCAAAACTGAAAAGTGAACTAGAGCCCTCTGTCAAATATTATGGAAGCAGGAACTCCATGCAATCTGACTATTTCTCGAATATAGAGCCGGGCATACTGTGCAATACTATGTAGTCTTCACAGGCAAGAAATGAGCTGATTTAGTCAAACGGTCTACAATTACCCATATCGAATCATATCCCCGCGTGGTACCCAGTCACAAAATCCATAGTAATCATTTCCCACTTCCATTATGGGATAGGAAGCTCTTGCAGCTTCCCCGACGGCCTTTGCTATTCAAACTTTACCTTCTGACAAGTCAAGCACTTGGACACAAAGTCTGCTATGTCTCTCTTCATGCCATTCCACTAATAGGTATCTTTCACATCATGGTGCATTTTGGTGGAGCTTGGGTGGACATTGTATAGTGTATAGTGCGCCTCTCGCATGATTTCATTTCTGAGATTGTCCACGTCGGGCACACATATCCTGGAACCTTGCATAAAGGCGTTATCATTGGCAAATCCAAACTCACCACCTTTACCTTACTGTACTTTTTCTATGATCTTCATCAATTGTTGGTCTCTGTGCTGGGAAACTCTGACTCTATCTCACATGTCTGGTCTCACTGAAAAATGGGCCAATAATAGCCCCTCATCTAAAAGATCTAAGATCAGACCTTGATCCATCAGCTCATGTACTTCCTGAATCAACGGTCTCTTTTCCGTTGATATGTGCGCCAAGCTACTAGGAGATTTTCTACTCAAAGCATCTGCTACTACATTGGCCTTCCCAGGGTGGTACTGGATGGTACAATCATAGTCCTTCAGAAACTTCATCCATCTCCTCTGTATCAAATTTAAATCCCTCTGTTAGAAGATGTACTTCAAACTCTTGTGGTCAGTGTATATCTCGCACACTTCACCATACAGGTAGTGTCTCCAGATCTTTAGTACAAAGACTACAGTCGCCATTTTCAAATCATGGGTGGAGTAGTTCTGCTCATGCCTCTTTAACTGCCTTGAAGTATAAGTCACTACTTTTCCATTCTGCATCAAAACACACCCTAAGCCAACTCTGGAGGCATCACAGTACACGGTTTATCCTTCGCCACTCATCAGTAATGTCACAATCATCTGTCCAAATGAATGGAACATTCTTCCGAGTTAACTTAGTCAGGAGAGCTGCTATTCTGGAAAAATCCTGCACAAAATGCCTATAGTAGCCAGCTAGGCCCAGAAAACTTCGCACCTCAGTGACTGTTGTAGGCCTAAGCCAATCAGTTACAACCTCAATTTTCTTGGGATTCACTTGAATGCCTTCACTAGAAACCATGTGTCCCAAGAATGAGATGCTTTCTAGCCAAAATTCACATTTTGAAAATTTGGCATATAGCTGGTGCTCCCTCAAAGTCTGCAACACCATCCTCAAATGCCACACATGTTCTTCCTCGGTCCGAGAGTATACCAAAATGTCATCTATGAATACGATGACAAAACGGTCTAGGAATGGCTTGAACACCCTGTTCATCAAGTCTATGAAGGCCGTCAATGCATTAGTGAGTCCAAAAGACATCGCCAAGAACTCATAATGGCCATATCTTGTCCTGAATGTTGTCTTGGACACATCCTCATTCCTAATTCTCAATTGATGGTAGCCTGATCGTAGGTCTATTTTGGAAAAGAATCTAGCCCCTTGGAGCTGATCAAACAGATAATCGATCCGAGGAAGTGGATACTTGTTCTTCACAGTCACCTTGTTCAGATGTCTATAATCAATACACAACCTCAAGGACCCATATTTCTTTCTCACGAATAGAACATGAGCGCCCCAGGGTGAAGTGCTCGGACGTATGAAACCCTTGTCCAAAAGCTCCTATAGTTGCTCCTTTAGCTCTTTCAATTCTGCTGGTGCCATCCTGTAAGGCGGCATTGATATGGGGTTTGTACCCGGCACAACATCAATGCAGAACTCTATTTCCCTTTCTGGTGGCAACCCTGGAAGCTCCTCAGGGAAAACATCCATGAATTCTCTGACAACATGAACATTTTCCATATTGACACCTTCTACAAATGTATCTCTCACCAATGCCAAATACCCTTGACATCCACGCCTCAACATTTTTCTAGCACTAATTACTGATACCAAATTATATGGAGCCACGCTCCTGTCACCATCAAAGCTAAACTCTTCCACACCAGGTATGTGGAAATACATCTTTTTTTTCCTGCAGTCTAAAGTGGCATAATGAGTTGCCAACCAATCAATTTCCAAAATTACATCGAAATCCATTACTGGTAGAGGAACCAAGTTTGTTGGGAGGATTCTTCCATCCACTACAACTGGGCTACCTGAAAAAACCATGTCTATGTCTATATTATCACTAAGCGGGGTAGCTATAGACAAAGGGCATTCTAAAGTTGTAGGGTTTCTACCCAATCTCATGGTAAAAACTGGAGAGATAAATGAGTGCGTAGCACCCGGATCTATCAAAACATGAGCCTTATAGGAACAGATTAGAAGAATACCTGCCACAACTGCATTGGAAGCCTGAGCATCCTAGTGGGTCAGGGTGAAAACTCGAGCTTGACCCCTACCCTGCATTGCAGAATCCTGATATTGACTTCTACCTCCTGATCTACCTCTAAATCCATGTCCTCCTTGTCCTCGGCCCTGTTGGCCACTAAATTGACTGTCTGCCATGCTGGAAGCACCAGGATACAACTGAAGAGGAACATTTGCAACAGAACCCTATGATCCCATCTGTGGCTCACTGAACACTGGACATTCTCTAGCAAAGTAACCTTGCTGGCCACATCGGAAACGTACTCCTAAACCCATCATACAAGGTCCTGAATATCCTCTTCCACACTGTGCGCAAGGTGCAAAGAAGGATCCTGAACCAGACCCAGAACTGCTATAATCCGAACTGTGATCCCTGCTGGATCCGCACCCTGGTCTGAATCCTCGAGATTTGTGTTTAAAAGCACCATTCTTGTTGCTTCTACCTCTTCCTCTGTAGTGACTTTGGCTGCCACTATCCGTGGTACCCGTGTAGGGAACACCTGAAGAACCTTCTGCTCTATTCTTCTTTGCTCTTCCACTGTCATCTCCTGTATAGCTAATCTCAATCTGTCGGGCTTGATCAACTACCATATCAAAAGACTAATCAGACATAATGGCCAGGTTTGCATACCTCCTGTCTAGCCCCTTTAGGAACTTTTTTACCTTCATGCTTTCTGTAGCCACTGCTGTAGGGGCATACCTGCTCAGTTCCAGAAATTCTGTAGCATATTCATCTACAGATCTGCCATTCTGCCTTAAGGCCTTGAAGGCCCACTGCTTTTGATCTCTGAAGCTTTCTGGCACAAACTTGTTGATAAACAGTTCCACAAACTGAGTCCAAGACAAACCTTCAATCCGAGGTAGTACGTAGTCTGTCATCCACTGTCTTGGCACTGGCCCCAATAAATGCTGCACACACTCTATAAGCCTCCTATCAGTCAACTGTAACCCCATTCCTGCCTGTTTGCAGGAATCCAAAATTGATAAGTATCGTCTGATACATCATAAGTACCAGGCACCAACTTCTTGAAATTAATTATTTGTTTATAAGGTTCCCCTCTTGGTGCGGTGGGCTGCTGTTGTTGGGGAGGGTGGACCATATACTGTGTCATTATATCGATGGTTCTTTGCAATCCGGCTAAGGTAGTTGCCATTGGGTTCATGGGACCCTGAGTCATAAAAGACTGATCCTGAACTGGTGGCAGCTACTCTTTTACTTGAGCAGCTCTAGGCCTCCTACCTCGCCTCCTCGGGGCAGGCGCCTCATCCTGTGCCGACACCTCGTCAGGTATATCCGGTTCTGGTGCAGTGACAGCTCTTCTGCTTCTACGTATTTTCCTAAAATTCAGCAGCATTAGCCCATAAAAATTCAAAATGGCATGTTACACAGCTCTAGAGACCTATATTTACACACAATTATATAAAAGCAGAAACTAGAAATAAAAATGACAATGCAAGACGAATATGGACCCTATTCTCTGCATGTGACTCCTATTAGACTCTTCCTAACACTTTAGACAATTATTCCCTATGAATCTGGAGCTTAAGCTCTCATACCACATTTTGTTACAATCCAACCTATGGGCTGGACCGGCACTAGGACCTAGGCCAACCTAAAGCCCCCGAGGCCTGTATTAAGCCTAACTATTCCTCAATCCAACTCTAAGACCCATTTGAGCCTAATTTCAAGAATTCAATGGAACAGAGTCCGACCATAAAATAGACCATTTAACGGGGAGTTTTTGACTCGCCCGACCTGTAAACATAATATATAATAATTTGGGGAGCTTAGCTCACCCTCCACATAATCAAAATGTAATAACTCACATGGGAGCTCTGCTCCCTCGTCCAATCCCATCATGCATACAGTTAAAAATTTTACAATTCCAACATAATTTTTATAATACAAATCCAAAATAAAATAAGTGCTTCTAACACATGCGGAGTCTAAAAATTTAACTCAATTATACAGAATACATTAATTACTATCAATGGACCTGCGAAGAAGAAAAGCAGGTAAGCCATAATAAATAATTCTCCTATAGCCTACAAAAATAGATGAATAGGAGTGAGCGCTTGACTCAGAGAGTAAAATATCAATTTTAACCATAATCTCTATAGCTATCTAAAGCTAATACACCATGTAGAGTGAAATGCAACATCATCATAAATTTCATACAAATCACATCCAAAAGGCAAATTGGAGACCCAACACTGTCAAACAATACATATACGGGAGCTGATCCCCTATACAGCCCTCTTAATCCAACCTCTGCCAGCGAGTGTCTCTCAAGCTGGACTTTCGCTTAATAAATCAAATATGGGGTCCCAACAAGTGTCTCTCAAGCCATGTCTATCCCGTAGGACTAGGTCCCAGCGAGTGTTTCTCAAGCCGTGTCCACCCGTCCTGTCCATAACCAATACCAGATCACACGCACGCCACGCACGCACACTGCTCCAATTTACCACAAACATCATCCATGATACTTCAACATTTATGAATGCAATGTAAAACGTGCCTAGTGTTTAACTATATAGATACATATTTTTAAGTGATGCATGGGCATACTTGAATATATAGTAATATCGAAAGTATAATTAAAATTAGTATTTTACTCACAGACTCAACTGAAGTTACTGTGGTGGCTGGGCGACGGAGGAAGGCTGTCCCGGCTCACCTGATAATTTTTATTATAATTATTTAATATATTTGACTCAATATAAACTAAGAAAAGACCAAAGATGTTCTAAGTCGTGACGAAAATCTGGCAAAGTCTCCCGTATACCTAAGACCTATCCAACCTGTAAAAGGGCTTAAAACGTACTTCTATATCCACAAACCATACACCCACAACTCAATTACATCACACAGCCCCTCTTGGGCCCATCCAAACAGTGAGCAATCATAATATGAAAAATTACAGTTTAGTCCTTATAATTAACCCTTCTACAAAAACTACCCAAATGAGCTCTAAAAATTCTAAAACTTCACCCCGCGGTCCTTAACAATATTATTAAGCTAATGCAAAAGGAATTATAATTTTTTAAGCTACCACGAATATTCTATGGATTTTTAATCCAATTCAAGCACTAAATAATTAAGAAAAAGTAAGATTCGGGTTTATTTATGCCGATTCCGACCTCGGGAATGCGCTCGGGACATCCGACAATGGTGGGATAGCCAAAATCTCGACCCAATTCCAAGACTTTTTTGGTAGCTTGTCTGTCTGGCCCGATATTTACAAACTCGGGCAACCGTTGAATTTTCGCCAATTGAAGGTACCTACACGAAGCCCACAACACGGGGGTTAGTATATAATTTTTACAGAATTTTCTAAACTCATTTAGTACTCGAAAAAATACTACGAAGTTTCGTAGGACCCATCGAAAAACGGTGTCAAAATATTTTGAAATTTATATTGCCACAAAGCTCTCGACGAGTGGAGCGCTCCGGTACTCTTGGTTTTCTTGTGGGGTTTACGGTTTGTGAGAAATTTAGCCCAATAATCGAAATGGACTTAAACTTCTCGGACAAAAATTGGGTAAATCGCTTGATGGATTTTGGTGTTCTTGCTGTCTATGGAAAGCTCTCAAGGTGTAGAAGAGTTTTGACACAAGACTCGGTCCGATCGGTAGCTAGATTGGCCGGATTTTGACCGGGAAGGCGAAGCGGTGCGTTACGCGTTGGGGAGGTTTCGCGCTCGTTTTCCGGCGGCCTGGAGCATCGGGCGGCTGTGAAAAAGGGCTGGGGCGGTGGCGGCACGGCGAGAGGAGGTGAGAGGAGAGAGAAAACGGGAGAGAAAGGAGGAGTGTCGGGCTCGCGCGTAAGGAAGGAAGAAAAGTGAAATGGCCGGTCCGATTCGATCGGTCTGATCCGGTCCAGTTTGATTCGGCCGGTCCGATTCAGGATACAAAATTTTAAATTTTTACTCTACCTTGGGATCGAAAACGAGGCCTAAAAATTCTAAAAAATTTTTATAAAACTTAGAAAAATTCATAGAGTCTAAATATATTTTTAATTTTACCACGTGGTTTTTAAATTAATTTTTAAAAATCATTAAAGTATTATATTTTAGGAAAATCGAACTCGATTTCTAAAATTCGAAAGATTTCAAACAATTTCTTAAAATTTAAATAAAATAAAAATATTAATATTTATCCATAAAATAATAAATTTAAAAATTAAGGGTGTTATAAAAAAAAAAAAAATATATATATATATATATATATATATATATATATATAACTTATCAATTAGTATTATTTACATAAGATTTATAAATTTAATTTTAATTAGAATAATATTAATGAAATAATTAAAAATTTTAGAAATATATATAATTAAGAAAAACATAAATTTATTTTATATGAAATATTTTTTAATAAACTTATAAGAAATTAAATTAAATTAAAATTTTAAAAACATTAATAAAAGAATTAATGTGTTTAGCTGGTAAAAATTTTTTTTCATGTTTTTTTATGCAAGTTAAAAAATAATTATATTAAAATAATTTTATATAAATAATGATAAGATAAAGATAAAAATTTATTTGGATTTATTTAAAAAGTTATTTATATAAATAAAATATCTTTTTATTTTTGTAAATAATATAAATCATGAATATATTTTTATAAAATTTTATTTAAAATTATATTATAATAATATTTAATTAGGTGGACTTTAAATATAAGAAGGAATAAAAATTTTAGATTTATATAAATTTTAAAATTATATAGATAATTAAATTTTAAATTATAAAAAAATTTAAAATTAGATAAATTATAAAATTAAATTAAATATTAAAAATATAATTATAAATATTATAATTAATAAAAAATAATTTAATCAAAATTAATGTTTTTTTTACATATTTATGTATTACATAGAGAAAGTCCCGCACCAAAAGTGCACTGAATAATAATATTCTCTTACACTCTGTTTGTAAAATTTTTTAGGTGAAAAGGAAAATAAAGAATCAAAATAAAAAGGATTTTTTTTGTTATTTTTTTATTTTTATTTGAATAAAAAGAAAAAAAAATGAAGAGAGAAAAGAAAAATATGATAACTTTATAATTTTATCACATATATTTAAAAATAAAACTTTAAAAAAGAGATAACATTATAATTTTAATAAATAATCCCACATTTTTATTATTTTTTCTATAAATTAAAAAAATAAAAAAATAAATATTACTTTTCCTCCCATCATAATTTTTTCTCCATTTTTAAATAAAAAAAATATTAATTTCAATTTATTTCTCTTTATCTATTTATTTTTTATTTTTTATTTTTTCATATGCAACCAGAGTGTCGATTTCATGCGCAGCAAGAGCCCCAAAGCAACCCTCGATTGCACAACACCGGCGGCTACGATTAGCCGATTGGGATACAAGGGACGAGGGAGCAAGGGGTCATTATAAAACCGGACAAGGGCATTATCGTAATATAGATGTCGTCGTATATCTGACGCGTTCTTGCCCCGGTCCGAGTCCCGAATTCCATTCCTTAATGGTTCTCTTAACGCAGAAGAAGCTACCAAATCAAACACGCACTGTCTTATTAGGGTTTCTAATCCCTAAACCTTGATCCAATTTAACCAGAAACTAGCACACATCTTTCTAGACAAGAGAGGGGAACTCCGCACGCCGACAAAAAGAGAGGTCTTCACTAGCTTTTCATGATCGGATTCGATTCTAACATCCAGTTCGTTAAACTTCCAGCAAAAGAGAATTTTTCGGAGTTTTAGATTGCATCTATTGTTATATTGCTTTAATCGATGGATTTAGACGCTCAGGGAGGCAACAGTCGCGTGTTCCATAGACTCGGCGCTCAGCCAGCGAACGACGCCAGGCAGCAAAAGGTCTGCCACCATTGGCGGGCAGGCAGGTGCAGCCGCTACCCATGCCCATATCTTCACAGAGAATTGCCGCCCCCACCGCCTGCCGGTTCTAACGGCAATGCTTCTAAGCGTGGATTTTCTAATGATTCGGGATTTTCCGGGCCATCTGGGACACGGAGAAGTGGCAATTTTAGTAACGCGTCGTCTTGGGGACGAGTTGGGAATAATACGATTTTAAGGAAGACTGAGAAAGTGTGTAATTATTGGGTTCAAGGTAAATGTAGTTTTGGTGACAAGTGCAGGTTCTTGCATTCGTGGAGTTTGGGTGAGAGTTTTTCGTTATTGACGCAGCTTGACGGTCACCAGAAGGTATGTTGGACTGTTTCGTATTTGGTTGTTGATTATCAGAAAAACGAGATAGAAATATCTCAATTGTTAGTTTGTGCTTTTTTTCTATTGATCAAAATAAAAATTTTTCATAAGCAGGTAGTAACTGGAATTGCTTTGCCATCTGGGTCAGATAAGCTTTACACGGGGAGTAATGATGAAACCGTAAGGGTTTGGGATTGCCATTCTGGCCAGGTTGCTTTATTTAGTTCTTATTTTTAAATTTTCGTTAATTTGATGTAGGCATGTGACAATTCCCCACCAAAACAAGAAATTTTTACGTTTTTAAAGTTATCAATTCTTTTGGCACATCATGAGAAGGACAGTGTGTTTCTGATGGACTTGAAATGAAGTGTGTGACTGTTTAAATATTGTTCTTCTACTGAATGAATAACATTGAAGTTAATGCTCATCTTTAAATTTGGTTTAAAAAGTGAGACACTGGAGGAAAATTGTTTCACAGTTTCAATATTTCTTCTGCTAAAGTATGCAGTTTTTAACTAAACGGCAAAACTATGTCTTCCCCTTACTATATGGGACTCGGGGTTTAATTGTAGTTCTTAATTAAATGGCAAAACCTTTGCCTTACCTTGCTATCTGGGTTTAATTATAGCATTCCTAAAGTCTAGTAAGCAGGGTCATTTATGAATTATGATGGTTTGGCTGTGTTCTTTTGCAGTGTATGGGCGTGATTCAGCTTGGAGGGGAGGTTGGTTGCATGATCAATGAAGATCCTTGGATTTTTGTTGGTGTACCAAATGTTGTTAAGGTTGGGCACAGGCAAAATACCTTCAGTTTCTCGTATTATCATGATATGTTTTCTCATCATTCTTGGCTATCATAGAATACGGTTGCAGAATTTTATTTCATAGTAGATACATTATCTTAGTTGTGTATAGAATGGTTTTGTGCCATAGAATTGGATCTAAGATGATAATTTTGCAGGCATGGAATACACAAACTAACATTGATCTAAGCCTTACTGGACCTGCTGGACAAGTTTATGCTCTGGTTGTGGGTAATGACTTGCTCTTTGCTGGTACGCAGGTAATCTCTTCATGTAAAAGTAGATTGTTCTTAAAATTTAATTTATTCTCAAGTTCTTGCTATATGAAGTCAATCAAATAAATTGAAGGAAAAATATGTCTTGCTTTGCTTATGGAGGATTTCCATCTTATGAATTATGCTCTGTGTTTTATGTTTGACTGCAAGCAGCATTGTGTTTGCAGCTTATATTTGTTAAAGGCCATGTGTTAGCTTATATGGCTGACTATCAGACTTTATGCTCATGGAATGAACATATTGTCTTTACCTGTATCATTTCTATTGTGCAGGATGGGGCGATATTAGCATGGAAATTTAATGCAGTTACTTTTAACTTTGAACCTGCTGCGTCACTTACAGGTCACACCGTTGCAGTTGTTTCACTAGTTGTTGGAGCTAATAGACTCTATTCTGGTTCAATGGATCATTCTATAAGGGTAAGTTGGTGGTTTCAGCATTTTAGTTTCCCATTCAAGTTACATATTTAATGTAAAATCTTTTGTGCTCATTAGAAACATTATGAACAATTTCTAACATTTTCCTTTATATTCTTTTCTACTTTTCTTTTTTTAATAGTTACTTATTCTTGTCCTTCCTTCTAGGTCTGGAACCTTGAAACTTTGCAGTGCGTACAAACGCTAACTGAGCATTCTTCAGTTGTTATGTCTGTTCTTTGTTGGGATCGGTTTCTTTTGTCATGTTCATTGGACCAAACAATAAAGGTTTGTGCATATTATGTTCATATGATGCTTTTTTTTTTTTTTGGCATTGGATGATATTAATTAGTTTTGCCTATTTGTTTGTTTGTTTGTTTAGGTGTGGGCTGCTACAGAAAGTGGGAACTTGGAAGTAACATACACTCACAAAGAAGAGCATGTGGGTTATTCAATTTCATATTATCTGTCATGCAAATAGAATTTTGATTTGTGATGTCAGGTTAATCATTTGATCGGAAACTAGTTGTTGAACATGTTTATGAATTTGATTTTGGTCTTAATGTCAAATGCTGGGTGCTTGTTCCTTGTTCCTTTATAAAGTGGATCATATCAAAGTGCAAGTTTTTGAATGTCATAATGTCATATGAGTGGATATTCGAGTTTATGCATTATCTTAAATTCGTAATTAATTGATGTGGTCTTTAATGGTATATGACCTGAAGAAGGGGTTATGAGGAGCAAATGAAAGTTCTTTTGGTGTGCACCTATTGGTCTAGTTTAGTGGTAGGTACCTATCTCAGCTTGGCCACATTTCCAAGTTTGAGTCTCTTCTCCCCTACTTTGTTAATACTGAAGTGTATAATCAGATTAAAGTGAATCTTGAATTTTGATAACATTAAAACCTGACAGTTGTTCAATGTCCTTTCTAGGTGTTAAAAGTTTTTAATGTTGTGTACTCTATTGATTCAAATGCTTTCTTCTCAGATATCCATTAGTTTATATTTGGTTATAGGTTGTGGTATGGGGATTCATGGCTTCAAACTTTTTAGTTGCTGCTTGGCATTCTACTCATGCTTCAGTAATTATACTAGTTCTCAAATGGATATTAATGACTGTTGGATTCCTGTTGTGTGCTTCTACAAAGATGGTTTATGACAGGCTAACCAAAATGGCTTATTTATGTGGTAACCTGGATTTAGGTAGTATCTTTTGAAGGCATATTGCATTTGGTGTCTTGATGACGGTTGTTGATTGTTAAAACATTACCTGCTGCAGGGCCTGCTTACCCTCTGTGGGATGCTTGATTTCGAAGGCAAGCCAGTCCTGCTGTGCTCTTGTAATGATAATTCAGTCCGCCTATTAGATTTACCATCGTAAGGCTTTAGCAATTATTTTGCTATTCGATTACTGTAGTTCTGAATTTCTTTGTTCTTTAGTATCTATAAACTTTATATCTCTATTTGGGTTTTTACAATGCTCACTATTTTATATGCTTTCATTTGATTTTTCCTATTTTATCAATTAGGTTTTCAGAAAGGGGTAAAATCTATGCTAAACAGGAGATTCGTGCCATTCAGACTGGTCCTGGGGGCTTGTTTTTCACTGGTGACGGAACTGGTCAAGTGAGAGTGTGGAAGTGTGTAGATGAACCAGCTACCACCGCCTGATGACCATTTTAAGTGTCATCTGTGGATTTTCCGTTCTTTGGTTATTCAAATTTATTCTTTTCTCAGGATCTCTTGTGACGTAATTCTGAGGAAAGGAGTAACAAGCAGAAAAATGCGAGTCTTGCTTTCCTAGAGTCAGCTTGTGCCTTGGTAATTATTATGGAAGAAGAGTTTGATGGCTCATTTCGAAGTTTGTAACAGTGGAGACAGCTCTCCAGTCTTCACCGAACTAAACTTGTATTCATATCATTTACTGCACTCGATCAATATATGTTCGTTATGTTAATGTACTCATTCCTGGCCTTTACGTGCATTATGTCAGTATGAATATGGGATTTGATGTTGTTGCTCCTATTTCAGCCTCCAGTGTAGCCCACCAATGAATAAAATTTTCAATTATCAGCTTCCTCTTTCTTCGTACAGATATGTATTATCTTTTATCGGGCCTGTATTATAGTTCTTGGATTTTGGCGAGCAGCTCATTAAAGATTAAATAAATCTCCATGAATTAGCGAGTATGTGTATGTGGTGTGTGATAAAGTAAGTGTAGTCGTTTAATTCAGGCAAAGTAGAATTTCATTTATATTAATGATTGTTTTCTTTTTTAAGCTTTATGTGCGGCTTGACAGTCTTCCTGGGTTGGGAGAGAGCTAAGACCGGTTATGCCATGGTGAGTTGACTCGGACCTTTATTTGGCTTGGGTGCCTATTTTAGTTTACTTGGTATTTGCTGCCGACTTTGGGTGTCAGAAACAAAAGTGTAGGCAGTTCAGGGGGCTCTATTAAGCTGTTGGATCATTAATGGTAATTTGAGACGAGTGCTCATTGGTGCTCAACAGAGTTGAACGGGGAAGGTGATGAGTTTGAGGAGAATTTTCCTCCCCTCTTTCTATGCCTTGCTGGTTGGGATCGCAATTTCTTATTATTCAATTTTCAACCATTGTACTTGTGAGCGACAAAGAAAAACAATAAATAAAAGACCCATCCAGAAGTAATTCGCAGTCTCTTTCTACTTGATAACTAAGATATATTAAGGCAATAACTAAGATATAAAATCCAAATATCATTTTAAACACCAAGAAGTTTATATTATTTAACTATCTTATCTGTACGGCTTTATTTAAATTTTCTCATAGAAGCGGCTTTCATAGCGTCCAGGCTACAGCTGATTTTACAGATTAAACATGACCTTGATGGCGCTACCTCCACGAGCACTAGTTTCAAAGGCTTCTTCAACCTCCCTCTGTGAGAAACCAAACCTATGGGTTATCAGGGGCTTCACATCAATCTTACCGCTCCTCAAGAATTCAAGACACAGTGGCCATGTGTTCGTATACCGGAATACACCGATGACATCAACCTCCCTGAAAGAAAGGGCCAACAAAGATAAATTTCCAGAGCGAAAGTGAATGTTTTTAGACCATGATATATATATATATATATATATATATATATGAAATCATCATATTATTGTGGCTTGAATTACCCCAAATTATCCATAAATTATTCCTCTTCACGCACTGACAGCTTTGATCTCTACACAATCTTACATTGAGTAATCCCTGAATTCTAATTCCATTCCACTAACTTGTTCACATAAACAAAACTAAAATATTAGAGCAACGCAACATAGAAGCAAGTACCTCGCTGCAGCTGGTGTAAGAGGGACAGTCATCTCATTATGGCCCATTCCCACAAGGCAAACTTTACCACCCGGTCGAGTGGCACTCAGTGCTGTTGACATGGTTTTGTTAAAGCCTGCACAGTCAAAAGTGACATCCACTCCAGCTCCCATGGCTTTATGGATCAGCAACACTTCCTCAGGTATGTCCTGTACATTTCAAAATCTTAATGTATAGCAATTGACATTAGGATGAAGAGGATGCAACTCAATTTGGGCAGGTTCAGGTTACCTTCAAACCAGAACTAACCCAATTGGTTCTCATTTCTCAAGTATTCGACCAAAACCAATTGACTGTAACCCTTCTAGGTGGGTTTGGCTCTCTTAAGGTATCCATATAACAATATCTTATCTATGTAATTATGATACATATAAAACAAGTTCTACTCAGTTCTTGTCTACAAACCTTACAGAGTAAATTGTAGCATTTCTATCTGAAGTCAGTTTCTGCAGCTAACTAGAGTTATTTAAAAGCTGAATAAACTAAAACCTCAAAGATGACAGGTTGGGTCTGTTAACAAGAAGACTCCAATTTGCACTTACAGATGCAACTTTATAAAAACAGAACAACAGCTTCTAGAAGCTACACCAAAAGATTTTAATGAACTGGTGATTGACATGAGGAAGATTATGTCATAACACATAACAATTGAGTGGTCGAGCTGAGGTGTGTAATTTACTGTAATAAGAATCAGTTTTCTGCAAAATGTATGGAAGGTAACCTGAATATTTGTTGAAACTTTAACAATCCCATCAGCACCGAGATCCTTGGCAACAGATAAACGATAGTCATCCACATCCACAATGATAATTCTGGGTGCTCCAAAAGCACGAGCTGCTAGCAGTGTGACAAGGCCTATGGGCCCTGCTCCCATCACTAGGATATTTGTTTCTGGACCAATATTAGCCCGACGACAAGCATGAACACCAACACTTAGGGGCTCACACATTGCCCCTTCCTCCAAGCTCACATTTTCTGGTAATTTAAAACACAGATCTGCAGGGTGCACCACCTGTTACCAAGAAAGAATGCATATTTAGCACTGGCTTTAATTGTCCAGGAAATCTATTCACACCTTATTCATCCATTTTTCTGAAAATGTTACTAAAACTCAGTTCCACACATTCAACTAATGGCCAATATGAGTTTACTTAATTCAGATCAGTTACCATATCATCATGACTTAAAAAAATGACAGGTTATGCTGACTCTCAAAAATAAAAAAAAAAAAGATAATTCCAAATGCGGTTTTTCAATGCCTATCAATAAGAGAATTCTAAATTATTCAAAATCTCCTGAAATGTTGATGTGCAGCTAAGGTGATTGCATATTTCAGTAAACAAATGAAAATATTTGGAAGAAAATCAAGTCAGATGACACTTTCTGAGCTGCCCAAATAAAGAGTGATAAAAATCTGAGTAATACAAGCAAGATGATCAAAGTACTATGTATTTGCTAACCTGATTGGCTAGAGAACCGTGTACCGGTGGAGTTGCAAAAAACTTCATCTCGGGGCATAGATTGTATCGACCTTTTTTGCAAACGTTGCATCGCCAACAACTGATGCCTGGTTCCAGTGCCACACGGTCTCCAGGCACAAGATGCTTAACTTCACTTCCAACCTCCTCGATGATCCCAGCGCATTCATGGCCAATCACCATCGGCTGCTTCACTACAAAATCTGCACATCTCAAGGTCTGAAAGTGGACATGATATGAGACATCAGAAATGGGGAAAAAAAAATCATCCGTTACAGTTTATTTTAATCCTGTACAAATGGTCAAATTACAAAATATGAACATCAACGAATGATAATTGAAATGAATAAACGGTTGATGAGATGTTGAAGCGGATGCACCTTAAGAAAATGAACATCACTTCCACAGATACCGACAGCTTTCATCGCTACTCTAACATCATGGGGTCCTTAAACAAAAAGAAAACGAAGAGTTAGACAAGGCCAAAAAAAAAAAATATTAGCAAAAGGGGTTTCAGAAAAATCAGATACAGATTAGAACAAATATAATCAATTAGCAAAAACAAAGATCAAGAACATATTAACAGAGTACTCTGGAAAGGAAACGAGAAGAAAGAGAGAGAGAGAGAGAGAGAGAGAGAGAAAGAGAGCGAGGGAGGGAGGGAGGGAGGAACCGAGAGGAGGGAGCTTGAAAGGCTGAATCTTGAGGTTATTGACACCAAGAAGCCAAGCAGCCATATTCTCTTGCTGTCCATCTTTGCTTTCGCCGTGAGACATCCCTCCTTTACCCATTTTGCTAAACTATTTGGACACACACACAGACCAGAGACTGTAAGCTCTCCCTCTCCTTCCTGTCAACAAGGTCCAAGACTAGAACCGAGCAGAGTGAGACGATGAAGGAGGAATAATTTTTCTGCGTGAAGTTTGTTTTAATAGTAAGTAGGCCCTAAGGTCTGTTTGGATGAAGGACAATAAAGAGGTAAAGAAGTTGAGGAGAGGTAAGTGTGTTACGTTACTACGTGAAAAAATGAATTAACGGAAGATATGAATAAGTGATAATAAGTCGTATCTCTTGAATTTTAATTTTTTTTATTATATATTTGAAGAGTCTAAATTTAATTATTGAACGTAATTTGGTTGATAATTATTATTGTTGATTAATAATTAATTTATATTAAGAATTTATTAAAATTATATTTTATCGTCATTTTTTATATGTAAAATGATTAATAAAAATATATATTATATAATTTTTTTATTATTAAAATAAATATAAAATTATAAATTTATTATATTATATTATTTTATTATTAAAATAAATATATAATTATTAATTTAATATATTATATCATTTATTATGTTAGTAAAAAAATATAATTAATGATTTATTATATCACATTATTTAATTTATTTTTGAAATAAGAAAATAATTAATTTTTTTAAAAAATAATTAAATAGTTTTAAAAATATAGTTATAAAATAATAAAATAATTATTATTGTTGATAAAGAAAAAATTTTATAATTTTAAGTTTTAAAAAAATTATTTTTTTATAATAAATAAGTATTTTATATTTTATTTTATTAATAAAAAATATTTTAATAAGAATTATAATACCCTAATTAAAATATTAAGATTGTAAATAAAAAAATTAAATAATATTAATAATATTAATTTTTAAATTATATGAAAAAAAATAATATAATATAAATAAATAAATTAAATTAATTATTAGCTGATTAGAAATAATTTTAAAAATAAATATAAATTAAAACTGATGGATATAATATCAGTTAGTAATCAGCTGTAAATTTTATTTTCTTAAAATTATTAAACACTTCAATTCATCTATTTGAGTATTTATTAACTATTAATTATATTCAAAAAAGTAAACTAAATAACTATTTAAATTTATATATTATAACTATTTTTATTTATATATTCTTTAAATTTATTTATTTGTTTTTTAAATATAAAAAATATATATTATTTTTTTTATTTTTTATTAATTTACCCTTTTATAAATATGAAAATGTTTATATCGTAACTCTCTTAACTTTCTCCCTCTTATCCTTTTATTACTTTTCATCACTGATCCAAACAGATCCTGGAAAAAAAAAAAAAAGAAATCTTGGGTGAGGATAGGATATGTCGATAAGAGGAGGACAGACGATAGGCGTTAATGTGTTTTAAAAATATGTGCATAATTGTCTTAATGTTTCTGTTACATAGCCTTATCCAATTTGGCATCCATATCCATATCCCATTACTATCGGCTTACGGCTGTGGCCTATATTTATTGTACATTTTTAACCCAACCAAACGCATAACATTAGCACAGAAACTCCAACTGTACCAATGTCTTTGCTACATCTGGGTTTCACTGTTCTTAATCATCAACTCAACCGGCAATATTTCTACCAAAATAAAAGCCCAAATTAAGGCCCTTTCCTTTATACTAAAAGAAGAAGGCTACTCTTAAAAAAAAAAAGAAAAAAACTAAGTGCCCGTTTTCTTTAAAAGAAAATCCATTTAAATCCCATTTGCAACAAATTATTAATATAATTAATTTTAATTGGCAATTGAACACCATACCTCATTATTTTGGGGAGAATTCAGTATTATTTAATTAAATAAAATGAAATTTTTTGAATTTTTATTATTTGAATAAAATTTATTATAAGAATATTTACATATAAAATGAAAATTTTAATATGAGAACTGAGACTGGCAGCTGAAGACTGAGGTCGGCGAAGGAGTTTTCGACGAGGATCAGCTCCGTTCAATTTCAGTGATATAAAATCTCACCTTGAAGAGAGAAAAAATGTCAAGTGGCGGTCATATTATGGCGGGCATAGAAGAAGAAGAAGAAGAAGAAGAAGAAGAGAACATGGCTGCTTGGCTGCTTGGAATCAAGAACCTTAAAATTGGGCCTTACCACCTTCCTTCTCTTGGTAAGGCCTTCCTTTCTTTTCAAGCTTTTGATGAGGATCAACACCCACACGTAGACTACTTCCATCCCATCTTTGAATTAAAAGGCCCAATCTGTAATGGCCACGCTTCTTTCTTTATAGAAGTCCCTTTTAGTATGTGTGGCAACTAGCTATTCTAGGAATTTATCTTCTCTATGCGTTGCTCAGGTGATCACAGATCGTTTAGATAAATTTCAATTTGCATTGGTGCTGCTAAATAAACTGGGTATTATCTCTAGGAATGAACTTTCAAAAAACCCTTACCCGATCATGTCTTTGGCTATGTGATCAAAATGGTGGGTCTGAGTCTGATTGGCCAAATAAAAATTGTACCAAGTATGGATTTTGTTTAATTTAATTTTCTCAAAGGTAAGGGAGAAATCTTGAACTGTGTACTAAACATTGATAAAATTACCTCCTTTGATTATCACTTTTCTTTTTTTCCACCTGTGATCATAGGTCCTCATGATGTTAAAGTTCGGATAAAGGCTCTTGGTATCTGCGGAAGTGATGTTCATCACTTCAAGGTGAAATGCTAGCACATGCTTTACTTTACCTTCTTAATTATTAATCTATTGATGGATATATGTGTAAGATGGTTTTTAAGTTATAATCTCAAGGGAGTAGTTCTGATTACTTATGTCTTGCAATGGTTGTATCTTCATTGCTAGACAATGAGATGCGCAAATTTTATTGTCAAAAAGCCAATGGTCATAGGACATGAATGTGCTGGGGTCATAGAGGAAGTTGGGAGTGAAGTGAAAACTCTAGCAGTGGGAGACCGTGTAGCATTGGAGCCTGGAATCAGTTGCCGGCGATGCAATCTCTGCAAAGATGGTCGCTATAATCTATGTCCTGAAATGAAGTTCTTTGGATCTCCGCCAACTAATGGTGCTCTTGCCAATAAGGTGAGCAAATGTTGCAATACATTGGAGTTTTAAGCAATTCACAGTCTTTATGCTTTGTATGCCCTGTTACTCAGAAAGCTGAATTGTGGTCAATCCAAGTTATTCATATATAATACTCGCAATGCATTATATATAATTATGATAATTTGTCACTTAATATGGTATTGTTATCATTCCTTCCCAAACTGGATTTCCCATTCCACTTGGATGTGTTGAATTGTTGGAATGTCAGAATGATAGCCCAAGTGGTTTGGGTCTTGCATTCCAAGGTTGGATTGACTTCTCTATCTTTATGATCGCTACTAAGTGAATTGTGCTAGTTTGATATGAATATTTGAATTTCAGAATCAACTGTCCTAATTTGGTAAGAGCGTATTTGGTGCTTCAGATTTCAGGAAAAATTTGCACTTTCACTCAGGTCCATATTGCCACAAAGCAGATAAGGGATATAGACACTAGGCAGGTGCTAAAGACCATGAATTTTTCTTTATTTTTCAAACCAGGTAGTGCATCCTGCAAATCTATGTTTCAAACTACCTGAAAATGTGAGTTTGGAGGAAGGAGCAATGTGTGAACCCCTCAGTGTTGGAGTCCATGCTTGTCGCCGTGCAAAAATTGGTCCTGATACAAACGTATTGATCATGGGAGCAGGACCCATAGGCCTTATCACCTTGTTGGCTGCTCATGCATTTGGTGCTCCTAGAGTTATGCTTATTGATGTTGATGGTCATCGTTTATCCATTGCAAAGAAACTTGGTGCAGATGAAATTCTTCAAGTCTCAACAAACATTGAGGTTACTTTTTTCCCTATGGTTTTCATTTTTGAAACATCCAGGGATTAAAGAAGTAATAATATGGAGGAGGTTCTTTTGTTTCTTTTTGTAGCTTAAACCTGCAATATATATATATTTTTTAATGTGCCAGCGATTGTGCAGGATGTTGGTGAAGAAGTACAAAAGATACAAAGTGCTATGAGCTCAGGCATTGATGTGAGCTTTGACTGTGTTGGGTATGCCAAAACCATGTCTACAGCTCTGAATGCCACACGTTCAGGTGGCAAAGCTTGCCTTATTGGGTTAGCCTTGAGTGAGATGACTGTCCCTCTCACTCCAGCTGCTGCAAGGTAATTACATTTTTATGCCTGAAAAATTTTCTTCTCTCTGTTTGGATTGCATCAAACTGACCAAGCAAGCGTCTAATTTTGATTTGAAATCCCAGCAGAATCATCTCATTTATTTCTGTTTCTGTCTCTTATGCTTCCTGTCATACCCTAGAAAAGCTGATCCCAAAATGATCTGGAAAGAACTCTCACCTCCTCTATCTCTTTGAATAGGAAACAAAATTTGGAGTTGAAATTCAACTATTATTAGTAGTTTAACCTTTGTGCCAACAACTTGAGCTGATTACCCTAATTACTCTATAAAACCAAGTTCTGATAAAAGAATAGCTTGATATAGAATGGTTACAACAATTATGTTGTCGCAAATGGTATTGATACCTATCTTTTCAACAGAGATATTCACTATTTGCCTGAAAAGATGTTAAGCTTTTGATGCTCAATAAACATTTCTTTTCTCCTCCCTCAGAGCTTGAATTCACACAGGCGATAATAATGGGTGTTGTGATTGCAGGGAGGTTGATATTATTGGCATATTTCGATATAGGAACACATGGCCACTCTGCATTGAATTATTGAGGACTGGTAAGATTGATGTTAAGCCCTTGATAACTCACAGGTTTAGCTTCTCGCAAGAGGAGGTAGAAAAAGCCTTTGAAACTAGTGCTGGTGGCAGCAATGCTATTAAGGTCATGTTTAACCTGTAAGCGCATTCAAGCAGATGCTGTTACTGATTCTAAGCTTTCTTCATTTTCTGTAATTCAATGGAGGAAGCTGATCTCTGTATGTATCAAAATAAATAAATAAAATACAATGTATTGTGAAGGGAAATTTCTCTTTTTTTAGGCGCAAGTAAACTTTATTGCATAATAATGAAGCCATAACATGCGGGATACACAGCCAGAAGACCACGTATCACTCTGCTGCTGAAATTACAATAAAACAATAAAAGATCTTAAGCAACCAGTAACTAAGTTTATTGGTTAGCTGGAGTTTTTTCATAGAAATATGAACAATTACTTTTAATCAAAGGTCCCTGCTGCTAAAAACACCGTGTGAGCAGTTGGAATATTTTTCTTTAACCTCATTCACATTGTGGACCCAGAAGATGAGGGACATGAATTATTGAAAAATTTTCTGCTGAGTCGAGCTTTCTCAACGGATCAATGCCCAGTTATTGCTGGGATCCGGAAAAGATATTATAGAGCTGATCTATTCACTATCTTTAGCATTCTTGCCCCAGTGACCAATTCAAAACTTGAACATTTGCCTTGTGGTTGAAAGCTCCAAACTATTGCCATCGGAACTGGTAACGGCCCTTAGATCACCGCCTTAAATCATCAATCACTTCTGTGTCAGACTGATTTGTGTTCAAAGCACAGTGGAGATCGGCATTCAATGGTCAAAGAACTTCTGAAAGCATCTGATATTTAACATCTAAGAATGTTTGTTTCCTGCAATGTCCCTGGTTGTCCTAGATTTCACCTTCACCAAAGAAAACCCAAATCATAATTCCATTTTGTAGGATTCAACTTCCAAGCAATAGGACTGTTTTTTATCACAACCCACCAGCTAACTGCAGATTACACTTGGTATGACCATGTGTTACACAGCAATCTTCAAATAACTGTACACTTTCAAGCTGGACTTGGCACCTTCATTGAAATTTATCCTCAAAGAATTCAATATGCATTCTTTCATTAAGATGAATCGAAATTTCGGCAGCTTTTGGATCAAAACCACAAATGACGTCATCTTCAGACCAATGAAGGTAAGATTCAACTCAGTTTTCCTATGCTAAAGCTCATACTGATCCAAATTTACCATCACTGTCCATGCACTAATTGAAAAAATAACGAAGGTGTCATAATTTACAGTATAGCACCCACTTGGTCCTCTTTTAAGGATTCTAGATGGAATGGTCCTGAGAATTATTTGTTGTTGCCCCATTTAACTCAACGGAGCTCCAACCAGAAGGTTTTTGCACATCTCCTTCCACCATTAATTCTCTCACTTTGGAAGCATCGTCCCATCTATCAGAACCAGCATAAGTATTTGACAAGAGAACATAATTCACACTGTTAGAGGGATCTAGTTCGAGAAGCTTGTTTGTAGCAATCTCAGCTAGGACCACATTTCCATGAAGCTTACATGCGCTTAACAATATCCTCCAAACTACAACATCTGGAACTACTGGCATTGCTTTTATGAATTCATAGGCCCTGTCTAGGTAGCCAGAGCGGCTCAAAAGATCCACGATACACCCATAATGTTTCATTTCTGGTGTTAATCCATAAACTTTTTCCATACTTTCAAAATATTCTAATCCTTCATCAATCAATCCAGCATGAGTGCAAGCTAGTAATATCCCCATGAAGCTTCCATGAGTTGGCTGAACGCCATCTCTCAACATCAGTGAGAATATCTCAAATGCACGATTGACAAAACCGTTAACAGCAAGGCCTGATATTACTGATGTCCACGAGACACTATCCCTCTTTTTCATCTGGTGAAACACCTCCAGTGCTTTCTCAACAACCCCACATTTGCAATACATATCTATTAACGCATTCCCCACATAAACATCTGCTCTTATATCATATCTACAAATATATTCATGAATTGCCAGTCCCACATCAAGTGAACCCAAGTGAGCACAAGCAGAAAGCACAGTAGATATCGTCATCTCATCTGGTTTCACATTAGCTTCCATCATATCTTGAAAAAGCTTCACTGCATCAGAAGATTGATTAGCTTGAACATAACCTGTGATTATACAAGTCCATGAAATGACATTCCTAACAGGCATCTCATAGAAAAGTTTCCTAGCATCAAGTAGATTCCCGACTTTTACATACCCCGTGATCATTGCATTCCAAGAGACGGCGTTTCTTTCTTGCATCCCATTAAAAACGCCCCGCGCCAAATTCACTAAACCACGTCGACCATATATATCTATCAATGTGTTGCCTAAATAAACATCAATATCCACATGTTTATCCTCAATGTACTTAGCCATAGAATCTGCAATATCATCGTGACCCAAATAGATACAAGCTAATATAACTTTTACCATCGTAACAGCATCAGCTTTCACATTTGCTTCTTGCATTGAATTAAACAAACTTAAAACCTCGTTAAATCTGTTACACTGACTATAACCACAGATCAAAGAGTTCCAAGAAACCAAGTCTCTGTTCCTCATTTGATCGAACACCTTCTGTGCCCATTCCAATTCGCCAAAAGACCCATACATTCGAATCATAGCGTTTGATATAAAAAGGTAGGATTCAAACCCAAGTTTCAAAGCGTGAACATGAAATATCTGACCATTTAAAACATCATTAATACGAGAACAAGCCTTGAACAAGAAGATAAATGTCAAATCATCGCCAACTATTCCTCGATGATACATTAGATTATAGTACATATCCATTGCTTCATTTGGTCGTTCACTTTTTGACAAACCGCGGATCAAGTTGTTAAAAATCAATAGTGTAGGTTGCTGAATTTGACTAAAAACAAGAAGGGCTTTATGAAGATGAGAGGAACATAAAGCGTAAGATCTTATAACGTCTGACATTGAACAAGGGTCTTCGTGGAGTTGGGTTCTAATGAGACGTGCATGTAACTGTTTGATCGAGTGGATGGAAAATGGATTCTTGATTACTCGCTCGGGTTTTCTGGTCGCTGAAGAGGTGGTGAAGAGGCAAGAAATGGTTCGCGCGAGCTTCATAAGGAGCGGCCGCCGTTCAGCGCGAAATTTGCATCACAAATTAATAACCTCCGGCTACGGGCATGACGGGGCCGTCATGGGCTGGGTGATATAAGAAAGCGAGGCTAAACTCTAGGAATGAGCCTAAAAAGTGCATCGGGCCCATTATTGGGCATTGATGCCTAATCATGTGCACCGCTAGCGCCCACAAAGTTTAACTCTGTGTGTGCTTAAGAAGAGGAATTCCTTTAAAATATATATATATATATATATATATATAATTTTTGAATTTTTATAATTTTTTATTATTTGAGAGGAAATAAATATTTTAAAGATATTTAAAGTTTTTATCAGAAATTTGATGGGTTAGAAATTGAAATTATTAGATATTCTCAAAAAATTTTAAAAATTTTATTTTCAAAAAATATGAATTTTTTCAAACATAAATTCATAGTTTTTAAATTTTTTTATTTTGAATAGAAACTCTTTCTTCTTTAAATATTTTTCTCATTATTTCTCTTTTCTTTCTTTATTTTCTCCTTCTAATTTCCTTTTTAGATGACTACCAGCGAGTGTTTTCATCAGTGTCTATCACTCCTCTTCCTTTTTACTACATTATTTTTTTTTTCTAATAACTCTCATATCTGTATCGGTTTAGAATAAATTTTATGTATATCTCCTCAAATCTATTATTATTGATAGGCTTTAAGTCAATAAATCTTTAAATTTGTCATTATTGATAAATCTTAAATTTATGTGCAATTTTCTTAGTGGGGTTTATCGTAGTGGGTTTTTATTTTATTTCTCTTCTATTACGGAATTATTATGTGTGTTATTTTTTGTTGGAGAAAAATGCAATATGTGGTAAAAATCTTTTTTTTGATAGAAAATTTAAATTTAAAAATTATCTGATGAGACTCATAAAAAAATTATAAAATTAAAGAGCTGAGCAGACATCATCTATTAGTCAACTTACTTCGTTAACACTATCAAATTTTCTAAATCTTTTATATTATTTTTTGAATAAGTGTTTATGTAAAAATTTTAATTAATGAAATATTTTTTATAAAAAAAAATTATTCTTGAGTGAAAAAGGAATGAGATTTTTTTTTTAACAGCAAATAAATCTGATCTAGTTTTTTATATATTAAAAAAAAAAAAAATCCGACCTACATTTATGAAATAGATAGATATTCAACTGTGAGTTACTGGCCCAAGACATCATCATCTAGATTACTATCGGCGAAATAGTTTTTAATCAAATGGCATGATGATAATTAAGAATACCACTAAAAGGCATATTAAGTGTCTAATGGTGGATGGAATGAATTAGAATGGGTCAAAAATTGTGGTTGATGGATTTGGAATACTTAGGAAAGCATTCAATCACCGAATCAGGATCGGAAACTCCAACTCCATGTCACTTTCTTTTATATATAAAAATTTTCAAGCAGGCTGATTATTGTGCTAGAGATTCTTTGGACTTTAACACCATCAATATAAAAGTTTAATTTGCCGAGTTTGCTTCTTCTTTCTCTTTAAGCCTCATAATTATTACATTATATTAATATAAAATTTATATATAATAAAAGTTAAATATACCAAATCACACAACACTATGAAAGAAAATCATTTTATTTTCTTATCATAATATTAAAATAATCTTAAAATAAATAGAAGATAAGCTTTGTAACTCAATACATTGAAAATGTGGTGCAAATCATAGATAATAAAATGGCACTTGAAGTATGCCCGCCCACTAATTAACAATCAGTGATGCCTTTAATGTAATTCAATGTTGGCCGTCCATTAATCCCACTAGAACCTGGCTAAGATATTATCATTAAATTGAATAATAATGATGGATACCGATCTACTCAAAATTATTTTATCTTCTTCACTCATTATAAATTGACGTGACATAGGTTTTTGTTTCCCTACACAATACTCAATTTCATAATTCCTTGAGAGAAAAGTTAACCTAACTATTGGCCATATAGTATTTATCCTACTTATTCAAATTTTCAATCATATTAAGCTTTGGTGTGATATCTTTATTTTACCAACCCTAACATGGATTACATGGAATTTATCAACTAGTCACTTTGTATAATATATTTATCATATCTTCATTTATAATTCATTATCTATTGACCTATTTCATTGGGTTTTCCTGTTATAAATAATGTCATATTAATTAGGGCCAACTTTTACTTAACCTGGACATAAATTTCTGCCACACTTTTTGATTCCAGTTGAAGTTCTAAAAATTGATTTATGATACATGAATCATGAGATGAGTGATGGGAATTCAAAATTGGAAGCTTTCCTTTACTGCTCGTGGATCGAAAATGATGTTCTCTGGGTCCTCCAGGAAGTTGAATTGTTCGGAGTGACTTGGTCAGCTGGTGCTGGTCCTTGTCCTAGAGGTTTTCACACCCAATTGTTTAGCATGCGGAGTTGATATGCCAATTCAAGGCTTCCAAAGTCTCGCGCCATTTTTGTTCCACTTACTCCAACAACAGCGACAGCATCCGAATACCAGTATTTTTCCCCCAAAAATTGATGATGGTTGATACATTCATAGTATATGTAGTTAATAATTTAAATTTAGACAATTCCTTTCATTTAAAAATATGTTTAAAATGTCAATCAGAAGTAGTTTGGTTGGTCTTTCTATATTTTTAAAAGTATAAGAAATAAAAAGGTTTCGGATTCGAGTCTCCCTATCTAATTTTTCTAAAATTATTCATCATTATAATAAAAAAAGAAGAGAAATACCTCTCACTGGCAGCTTATAAGATGTAATCAGCTCATTTGTGTCTCCATTATATATATATATATATATATATATATATATATATATATATATATATATATATATATATATATATGTCGTTGAAAAAAAGAATTTGGGTAGGCAATACCTTGGGTTTAAGTGTTGGTTGGATTATTGGGTTGTTAAGTTGTTTTGATGTTGCAATTTTTAAAAAGTAGTGAGTGGGAAGGGCGCAAATGCTTCACGCAATATGCCTCTCTTCCATACACACCTCACCTCCTCCTCTCCCCTGCTCGACCCCACCTCAATCCTTCCTTTTCTTCCCCATGTTTTTGAGGTCACCTTCCAAACTTCCTATTTTTAACCAAATGCCTTTCTTTTTTGAGAAATAACTTGTATTAAAAAAGAATCACAAATACCAGTGAGTTTTAGCTCCTCGTAATATTAAAATCATCTCTAAAATTGCAAAATTTCAAGTCTAAATCTCAATTAAAATCAATTATGCTAAAAAAATACCAGTCAAATGCAAATTAATATTATGTTTAAATAATCTTATACACTATTTACAGAGCAAAATAAGGAAAATTATAAGTATAAAAAAATTTAGTTTATGCTCAATATATATTATTGTTGAGGAAAAATAAATTAAGAATTAAACATTGAGATCTTCGCATCAGGGGAAAGTTAATTTGTGCGACTAAAATAATTTAATCTTTAACTATTCACTAGATGGAGATAATCAAGTACTTGCCCTTGCTAAAAGTTTCAAAACGAAATTGAAAGAATAGCCTACATGACTTGAACAAATAAAGGCTTATCTACTCGGCTAAGAGATTATTATAATCCAATTGTCATACGTGTACTGGGATACACGCCATAACAGCGTAGGACATTCAAATTGTCTTCATGTTCGTATATTTTGATTGTAACTAAAACAAATTATAACTTAACCCTGAAGAATGATTTCATGAAGTAACTTGGAAAACACACCTTTTGGAAGTACACAATTTTTTTTTTTTCCTATTGTCCTAACTATATGTTCATTGCATCTTCATGATATAATTATAAGAACATGTCTCAAAAAGATGAGAAGACAAACATAGTGATTAAATAGATTTTTATGATCACATAATTACTCAGAGATGAAAATTTAGATTTGATCCATCATGAATTAAAATATAAATGTCACGACTCGAACTCGTGGGTCGGACCAACACTAGGACTTGAATCAGCATAAGATTCCTGAAACTCGTAGCAAGCTCAATTATTTTTCAACCCAAATATAAATCCATATTTGACTCAATTTTAAGAAAATAATCAAACAAAGTCTAGTCATAATATAGACCATCAAACGGAGAGTTTTTAGCTCAGCTGATATATAAACACAAAAATCTAATCTATTGTGGAGCTCAACTCACTCCCACAATCATCCACAAATCACAATAAGATCAAATGGGAGCTTAGCTCCCTCAACCAAGCTATATACCCAGTCCATTCAATATAACATGTATCATAAGAAGTTTACAAATTTTCAAACGAAAAGAGACATAATCTTTTACAGCCAAAATCAAATTAAATAACTCTTACACACGTGGAATTCTAAAACTTCCTTTAATTACATAAATTATACAAAATGAACATAATTGAACATGTGAGGAAGGGAATAGGTCAGTTACAACAATGCTCTCCTGTATCCTAGAAAAATAGTGAATAAGAGTGAGCATTTGACTCAGATAGTAAATATTTATTTTACCTACAATTTCTATAACTATCTAATTCTAATGCATCCTTATAAATGGAATTCACCATCTTCATACAAGTCATGCAAACAAGTCATGTCACATCAAAGATAATATGAAGCACTCACACACTCAGGTCATATTCATACTCATGCATACATATATGGGGAGCTGATCCCCCTACCCAGCTCTCTTAATTTAAGATCTGCTAGCGAGATCAACTCGAGTCGGATTTTCACTTAATAATCTATATACGGGAGCCAACGAAATCAACTCAAAGCTGTGCCTTGAAGGAGCAGAAGCATGAAAAATACAAGTTTATACCATTGAATTCAAAAAATTTTCACCTCAGGTCACATGCATCATGCAAGATTTATTTTTATCTATTTGATTTCAATGATAAACAACATATTAAAACACTTTTAATATGTTTTTGGATATGTATTTTTCATTTAAGGTTTTAAAATTAATTAGATTAATTTTAAAAACCTAGATTAAATCAAGAACAAATACACTAACTTCTTGATGTACTGCAATGTATTCGTGCCTTTGATATGCGTCTTCAGGACACCAGATGTTGTCCCTCTAGCTTGTCCACACCAAGAACAAATATGGCAGCCCTTGAACAGCTTCTAAAGCTTTTTCTATTAATTAGAAAATCAAGTTTTGCCTTTTAAGATATTAAAGATATAAACAGGACATTATAAACAATTTCTAGTATTTTTAATTCAAGAGATTGTTTGCTAATTCTCTTGAAATTGGTGAGAGATGAAGAAGAAGAGAATGGAGAGCTTATTGGGTGGCGGCACAAAGAGGAGCAGCTGCTGGTTGTGTTGTTTTTCTTTTCATAACAACACTTATATAGCTAGGTCAACACATTAAACCCTTGCCACATGTCATCCTCTTATTGGTTCTAGGTTTAATTGACCCAATCACATTGTGCCAAGTGTCAAACCTATATTTAATCTTAATTTTAATCATCTTACATGATTAAAAAATATTTGGCAAGCTTATGTGTAATGCCATGTGTCACCATCTTATGGTGCCACATGTCACCTTGTGAAATGACGAAAATGCCCCTGTGTCTTAATTTTGAGTTCTCAACCCAAAATAATTATTTCTCTTCTTCTAATCAATTTATATCAAATATAAATCAATTAATTAATCTTTATTAATTAATTTCTCATTAATTAAATTTATATTTAAACACTTTAAATATAAAATTAACTTATACTATACATCCAATAATCTAGATTTGGTTTCAAGTCATGCTAAGGACTTTGCAATCTAATTGCAAACCAAACCTATTTAATTAATCAATTAAATTCTTTAATTAATTAATTAAATCATATTTAATTAGGTGATAACTTGTGTATGTGTGTGACTTACTAGGCTCATCACTAATTGGCAATGAGATATGATATCAACTCTTAATATCATCAGAACTCTTTTTTACCATAAATGATTTCTCTAAACCATTTTATGCACCTCATAGACCATGGTTAACACCTAGCATAGCATGCCATGGCCACCCAATTAGTAATAAGGTTTACCTTAAATTAACTTATAATCATATGTTACCATACACTAGAATCTCTCTGTTACAAAATCCCAACTTAAGCTAGAGTCATGATTTATGTCAAACTCCATTTGCAATGAATATTATGTTCTCTTTTAATTCCAGTTTTTGATTAAAAAGATTTTCTCATCAGAAACTCTTTCTGAATAAATCTATATGTCCTGGCCAGGAACTTGAAATATCAAGAACAATTAAATGAACATAGAATTTTATCTCTATTTACTTAAAGGAACAGATTCCATCTTGATCAACACCTACCTCCATATATAACTAGTAGGAGCCAACACATGCCCATATACCCATACACAATACAAGTATGAAAGCAGTATCAAACTTAAACCACCTATATACAAGATAACTGTGCTATCTCAGGTCTAAAGATTATATGCACTGATATGATTTATGACAATACATTGACAAGAGTAAACTCTATGTACTTGTCATAAGTGTCACTGGTTCGGCCTACTTATCATGCATAAGTGCCTATCATGTTTGTTATATGGCATAAGACTCACTATTCCATCTTATTTATATCTCATATAAATAACTTGGAAATAAACATGAATACAATCTTTCTGAATAAGTCATGTCCTTATTATGAAGTATCCTCGATTGTGAACCTATTTATGATACTTTGTACTAGAAATACTGTCACTCATAATCTTAACAACTTAAGAATATAATTTCTAACAAAATATCAATAGACCTTTTCTATTACACATAAATATATTATGTAAACGGAAAAGTTGAAATGCCTTTTATTAATAAAAACATGTACAAGATACATACTAAATGATATGCTCTAGGGTATACTACTAACAATCTCCTACTAGCACTAGAGGCATTCATTACAATATCTTAGACCCATCTTCTCAAGATGTCGGTCTAGCTGAGTCTGTGACATAGGCTTAGTGAATGGATCAGCTGGATTTTCAGCTGATGCTATTTCTTGCATATCTACGTCGCCTCGTCCAACTATTTCTCTGATAATGTGGTAGCGCATTTCTATGTGTTTGAATTTCTGGTAAGACCTTGGTTCCTTAGCCTGTATGACTGCTCCATTATTATCACAGTGTAGTGGAACTGCTGACTCAATGGAAGGAACTTTTGCAAGTTCTGTCACGAACTTCTTTATCCAAACAGCTTCCTTTGCAGCATATGATGCAGCAATATACTCAGCCTCTGTAGTGGAATCTGCAGTCGTACTCTGTTTGGAACTCTTCTAATTGACTGCACCTCCATTACAAATGAACACATATCCAGAGGTAGACTTTCTATCATCGATATCTGATTGGAAATCAAAATCAGTATAATCATCCAATTGCAAGTCTCCACCTCCATAGATCAAGAATAAATCCTTAGTTCTTCTCAAGTACTTAAGGATATTCTTGACAGCTATCCAGTGTTCCAAACCTAGATTGGATTGATACCTGCTAGTCAAACTAACAGCATATGCGATATCCGGCCTAGTACACAATATTGCATACATTAAACTTTCAATAACTGAAGCATATGGAATTCTGGCCATTTTATCTCTTTCTTCAGGTATCTTTGGAGACATCTCTTTAGAAAGATGGATACCATATCTTACTGGTAACAATCCTCTCTTGGAATCAAGCATGTTAAACCTCTTTAATACCTTTTCTAAGTATAGACTTTGGGATAAACCAATTATTCTTTTCGCTCTATCTCTATAGATGTGAATCTCTAGAATATAGGTTGCCTCCCCTAAGCCTTTCATGGAGAATGTATTTGACAACCATACCTTTACAGTTGTCAACATACCTGTGTCATTACCCATCAATAGTATATCATCCACATATAAGACAAGGAAAGTGATAGCACTGTCACTAACCTTCTTATATACACATGGCTCATCCTCGTTTTTGATAAAACCAAATGATTTAATGGCTTCATTAAAACGGATGTTCCAACTCCTCGAAGCTTGCTTCAACCAATAAATGGATTGCTTTAGCTTGCATACCTTGGAACCATCTTGGGATTCAAAACCCCTAAGTTATTTCATGAAATTGTTTTCTTCAATGTATCCATTGAGAAAAGCTATTTTGACATCCATCTGCCAAATCTCATAATCATAGTATGCAGCTATTGCTAATAGAATCCTAATTGATTTAAGCATGGCAATAGGCGAGAAAGTCTCCTCATAGTCGATTCCTTACCTTTGGTGAAACCCTTTCGCTATTAGCCTTGCCTTATAGGTCTCTACCTTTCCATCAGAACCAATTTTCTTCTTGAAAACCCATTTGTTCCCTATAGATACAATACCTTTAGCTGGATCAATAAGATCCCAAACTTGATTCTTATACATGGAATCAATCTCGAATTTCATAGCATCAATCCATTTTGAAGAGTCTATATCTGATATAGCTTATTCATAGGTAAGTGGATCATCTCCATGTTCTATTTCTTCATGAGTAGAAAACTCTTGTTCTTCTTCATGAAGGAAACCATATCTCAGTGGTGGATGAGATACCCTAGTTGTTCTACGAGGAATAGTTGTAGATGTTTCATCAATGGGTGTAGGTTGACTAGATGGATCTATATCCATCTGATCTATTGGTTGATCAGAATTCTCCAATTTTAACTATATTTGCCTTCTTTTGCCTTCTTTTTGAACAAACTGTTATTCAAGAAATGTGGCATCTCTACTTATCACAACCTTTTGTAAAGTAGGTAAATAAAAATAATATCCAAAACTATCTTTTGGATATCCAACAAATCAACCTTTTTTTGATCTAGTTTCCAATTTATCAGTGTTCAGCTTTATGATATAAGCTGAAAAACCCCAAATCTTAACATGCTTAAGACTTGGTTTTCTTCCATGCCATATCTCATAAGGTGTGGAAGAAATTGATTTTGATGGAATCCTATTCAGAATATATAAAGCTGATTCTAATGTAAATCCCCAAAAAGAGATTGGCATATTAGTACAGCTCATCATACTACATACCATATCCAATAGGGTACGATTTCTCCTTTCAGATACACCATTCAGCTTTGGTGTTCTAGGAGGAGTCAGCTGGGAAACAATGTCGTGCTCTCTCAAGTATTCATCAAATTCAGTACTTAAATATTTACCTACACGATCTGATCGTAGAGTTTTAATACTCTTTCCTGTTTGATTTTCTACTTCAGATTTAAATTCTTTGAACTTTTCAAAGGATTCATGTTTGTATTTCATCAAATACAAATACCCAAACCTTGATTTATCATCAGTAAATGTAATAAAGTAATGAAAATTGCCTCTAGCTATTTTCTTAAATGGACCACATACATCACTATGTATTAGCTCCAAAATATTTTCAGCCCTTAGCCCTTGTCCAACAAAGGGTGATCTAGTCATTTTGCCCTGAAGGCAAGATTCACAAGTTGGAGTAGGCTCAGAGCCCAATGAGGATAGAATCCCTATTTTGTCCAATTTTGCAATCCTATCTTCTGCAACATGACATAACCTTAAGTGCCAAATATATTTTGAATTTGAGTTGGTTTTCACCATGGCATTGCATTCTTTTAGATCACTTGCATTCATTTTGTGTTTGTCATTATTATCCAAATAATAAAGACCATCATTCATATAACGCAAACCAACATATTTATTTCTAAAATAAATATTGCAAACATCATCTCTAAATTGAAATTCATAGCCATTTCTAGTCAAACTAGATATAGAAATGATGTTCTTAAAAGCATCAGGTACATATAAAATATTATCCAAACACAAAACATATCTAGACATGTAAAAAGATTTAGATCCTATAGCTAAAGCTTCAACAGTTGAGTCATTGTAAATCCGGAGTCTAACATCTCGAGAATGCAAGTTGCTACTATTTGCTAGTTCCTACATATCATTAGAAATATGAGAATTGGCACCAGTATCTAAAACCTAAGCTGTAGATGAACTATGAGTATCATCAGAATCTAAATAACAAGATATGGACACACCTTCTGAAGGTTCATCCTTCTTGTCCTTCAGAGAAGCAAGATACTCTGGGCAGTTTCTTTTCCAGTGCCCATCCTTCTGGCAGTGGAAACACTTTCCTTTGCCTCCATCAGCTTTAGTCTTCCCTTTCTGTTTAGCTATTTTCTTGGAAGGACTAGGAATCTGAGGTTTCTTTTTCTTATTGCCCTTCTTCTTATTGGACTTTCCAGCAGAAGAAGATGCAATCAAAGCAACCTCTTTTCCTTTATTGCCTGGCATATTCTTTTGGGTAATAACCAGCATATTGAGTAAACCAGCTAAGGTGCATTCCTGTTTAGTCATATGGAAATTTATCACAAAATTCCCAAAAGACTCAGGAAGGGACTGAAGAATCAAATCCGTCTGTAGTTGGAAATCCATGTTGAGGTCAAGATGTTCCAACTGCTCAATTAGCCGAAACATCTTGTGGACATGATCCCCAATATTCTGTCCCTCAGACATCCTCATGCGGAATAGCTGCCTATATATCTCATACCTAGCATTCCTACTGTGCTCACTATACAACTCTTGTAGGTGAAGGAGGATCTCACTCGCACTCTGCATGTTCTCATGCTGCTTCTGTAACTCATTACTCATGGAAGCAAGCATGTAACACTTAGCTCTCATATCATGCTCCTTCCACTTGTCCAAAGTTTCATGTTCCTCTTGAGTGGCCTCTGGAGGTAAGGGACCAGGAACATTTGAATCTAGAATATATCCTATATGTTCAAGGTTCAGGACAAGTTTTAAATTTCTTAGCCAATCAGACAGATTAGGTCCTGTCAACCTATTGCGATCAAGTATGCTTGCAAGGATATTGGATGGTGGTGGTTGTTCTGTGCTCATTTTTATCAGAAAATTAACTGTAGAAAATAACCAGATTAATTAGTAAATGTATCATGTAATTAACCAAAATGATTATGGTTTTTTAATCAAATTGGTCCTCCCACTAACTTAGCGAATCCTACACTTCCATAGTAGAAAATGAAAATCCTATTTGGATGGATTTATAGTGGGTGATTGAATTCTTATAATTCTATTGATCATCATCAGGTATATTTATTATTGGAATTATAATAAACTATAAGTGAGCAATTCCTTGCCCATCACATCTCATGTGAGGTTCAATCCTTTACCTAGCCCCTAATGCTCAAAATCTCAGGTACATCCATTATTGACTTATCTTGCATTAGATAAGTTGATCCCATTGAGCCAGTAATTATGCAAATAATTTTAATGTTCTCAGGTACATCCAATATTGGCGATCAAACTATTTACATATTTATAACATCTCATACTTAACAATTATTCTTAAGAAAATCTCTTAAATTAATTGCATCTTATGCAACTATTTAAAATTTCTTAAAATAATTACCCCAATGGAGGGCTCATGTTATAATTACTTTAATTATAGCATATCCAACTTAATCATTTTTTTGGAGGATTTTATGGTCATCCTAATTACTATTAAGGTCTCACTTTGCACATTATCCATTTAGCATGCATATATCACATACTTGCATACATTCCCATACATCTCATGCATTCATGGATAAACAGTAAATATGGTATGATCATGAACTTTCTAAGGGATTCAATTCTGAGCCACCAAGAATTGAATCAGGGCATTCCTAGGTGCATTTCATTCATTCATTTTACAAGAGTTGCTGAAGGAGTACATAATCAACACTTGATCTTGAATTTCTCCCACTGGTCCCACCAATGCTCTTGACCTCCTTGAACTTCTTGCAATCTAATTACATAGTAATCCTTGGCATACCAAGGTGAATTTACAAGAACTTAAATAAATGAAATTACAACCCAAAAATTATTACAAACTTAATAATACATGTCCAAAATAAATTAAAATAAATTAATTAATTTACAATCCCAAAGAAACATAAAAGAAATAAATCCAATCACATTGGTCTTTTATAGTCCATGATCATCCATCATGCATATTACTATTTAACAATTAAATAAAACATACATACTTAAATTAAATTGAATATCTCATATTCAACTTAAAAATCCAGATTTGAATATGATTCAAACAAATTTAAAAATTCAGATTTGAATCTCATTTAAACAAATTTAAAATTTTAGATTTGAAACTCCGCCTAAGTAGTTTGTGCTTAGCCGGTCCCAAGCCCGGATAAAGGAGGAGGGTTGCGGTAGGTGACAACCAGCGTAAAAATTTCGTCACACCCTATGATATGGATTCAAATGATATAAATGTTGGGGCGTCCTCTACTAACGACGCGCTACATCGGAGCCCGGGTGTAGTGATAAATATGCAAGGGTGTAGGGCGTTCACCGAAAGCGATGCGCCATGCCGGCGCCCGGGTGTGGTGTTAAGTGAGCAAGGGTTCCCACATTATGGACGGGTGTGGGTAAAGAAGTTAGTCCATAGGACAGATAGTAGAACAAATAGTGAAACAGAACACAAGATAGACATAGAAAACAATAGAAGATATCATAGAAGGAGACCAATTAGAAAGGAGCAGGATAGGAGGAGGATCAGGGTTGGTACTTGGAATGTTGGATCACTTACAGGAAAATTAATGGAGCTTGTGGATACCTTGGAAAGGAGAAGGGTGCATATTGCTTGCATTCAGGAGACTAAATGGGTAGGAGAGAAAAGCAACGAAGTGGGTAATTCAGGGTACAAACTGTGGTTTATCGGAAAGGAGAGAAATAAGAACGGAGTGGGTATAATCATAGACAGAACATTGAAAGACGCAGTAGTAGCTGTGAAAAGAGTAGGAGATAGAATTATACTAGTAAAGCTAGTACTAGAAGGAGAAACAATAAATATAGTTAGTGCTTATGCCCCACAAATAGGACTAGACAAAGGAGAGTAAACAAAGGTTTTGGGAAGATATGGATGATTTAATGCAAAGCATACCGAATGAAGAGAATATTTTCATTGGTGGAGATTTGAATGGACATGTAGGAAGTGATATGCAAGGTTATGAGAATGTTCATGGAGGTTTTGGTTTTGGCAGTCGAAATGAGGAGGGAAAAAGCATCTTAGATTTTGCTATGGCATACGACCTAATACTAGCAAATACCTACTTTATAAAAAGAGAGTCACATTTAGTGACTTTCAAAAGTGGGCAACATAGAAGCCAAATCGACTTCCTCTTAACCAGGAAAACAAATAGAGCTCTATGCAAGGATTGCAAGGTCATTCCAGGAGAGGCTTCAACAAGTCAACATAGGTTGGTGGTCTTGGATGTCAAGTTTAGGAACAATTCAAGTAAGGTCAGAAGAAATAGTGTAGCTCGAACAAAGTGGTGGGAGTTCAAAGGAGTAAAGCAAGTGAAGTTCAAAAATGAGCTTCTCGAGTCCGAAGTATGGAAGCTAGATATGGAGGCCAATGATATGTGGATACAGATGGCATCAAAGATTAGAGAAGTAGCTAGAAAAGTACTTGGAGAGTCTAAAGGACATGGACCACCATCAAAAGAGAGATGGTGGTGGAATGAGGAAGTAGAAAAGGCAGTGAAGAGAAAAAGGGAATGGTATAAGAAATTACCTAAATGTGATAATAATGAGGCATATGAACAGTACAAGATAGCAAAGAAAGAGGCAAAAAAGGAAATTATTCAAGCAAGAGCACAGGCCTTTGAAAAGTTATATGAGAAACTTGGAACTAAAGAAGGGGAGAAAGATATTTATAGATTAGCAAGGAGTAGAGAAAGGAAATGTCAAGATCTCAATCAAGTTAGGTGCATTAAGGATAAAGAAGGAAAAGTGTTGGTGAAAGATGAGGACATTAAAGAAAGATGGAGAAATTATTTTAATGATCTCTTTAATAATAGTCAAAATGGAAATAGCGTGAATATAGATTATAGAACAATAGAAAAGAATGTAAATTATACTAGAAGGATTAGATCTTTAGAAGTAAAGGAAGCACTTAAGAGAATGAAAGTGGGTAAAGCCTGTGGACCCGATGAAATACCAATTGAAGTGTGGAAGTATTTGGGAGATATGGGAGTGGCATGGTTAACTAAATTATTTAATAAGATTCTAAACTCAAAGAAAATGCCTGATGAATGGAGGAAGAGTATTTTAGTACCTATTTTTAAAAATAAGGAGACATCTGAGTTGCTCAAACTATAGGAGAATTAAACTCATGAGCCATACTATGAAGTTGTGGGAGAGAGTTGTGGAGCATCAACTATGTCATGATACTTCTATCTCTCTCAATCAATTTGGTTTCATGCCCAATCGTTCAACTATGGAAGCGATTTTTCTCATTAGAAGCTTGATGGAGAAATATAGAGATGGGAAGAAAGATCTACACATGGTTTTTATTGATTTGTAGAAGGCTTATGATAGTGTTCCAAGAGAGGTCTTATGGAATGTGTTAGAACAAAAGAGGGTATCTATTAGCTACATACAAGTATTGAAAGATATGTATGAAGGAGCAACTACTATTGTGCGCACAGTGGGAAGGGACACAAGAGATTTTCCGATCTTAATTGGATTACACCAAGGATCAGCCATAAGCCCTTACCTTTTCACATTAGTTTTAGATGAACTGACGAAACATATACAAGAGAGTATTCCTTGGTGCATGATGTTTGCGGATGATATTGTTCTGATAGATGAGACACAAGAAGGAGTCAATAGGAAGCTAGAACTTTGGAGAAGTACTCTAGAGTCAAAGGGTTTTAAGTTAAGTAGAACGAAGACAGAATACATGCATTGCAAGTTCAGTGAAGGCCAAACTGGTGATAGGAAAGGAGTTAGTTTGAATGGAGTGGTACTGTCCCAAAGTAATCACTTTAAATATCTAGGCTCAGTCCTTCAAGTAGATGGGGGATGTGAGGAGGATGTTAGTCATAGGATTAAAGCCGGATGGTTGAAGTGGAGACGTGCCACGGGAGTTTTATGTGATCGTAAGATTCCCAATAAATTAAAAGGAAAATTTTACCATGCAGCCATACGACCGGCTATGTTATATGGTAGTGAGTGTTGGGCACTGAAAGAGTCATATGCATCTAAGATAAGAGTTGCAGAGATGAGAATGTTAAGGTGGATGAGTGGCCATACTAGACTAGATAAAGTCCGTAATGAAAGTATTAGAGAAAAGGTAGGAGTGGTGCCAATTGAAGATAAGTTGAGAGAAGGGAGATTGAGGTGGTTTGGTCATGTGAAGCGTAGACATACGGAGGCTCCAGTTAGACAAGTAGAGCACATCAGGTTAGAGGATAGAAAGAAAAAAAGGGGTAGACCTAAATTGACTTGGAGGAGAGTAGTACAACATGACTTAGAAGCATTACACATTTCTAAGAATTTAACCCAAAATCGTTCAGAGTGGAAAAAGCGAATCCATATAGCCGACCCTAAATTTTTGGGATAAAGGCTTAGTTGAGTTGAGTTTTAAAAATTTAGATTTGAATCACATTCAAACAATTTTTAAAAAATCATATTTGAATCACATTCAAACAATTTTTAAAAAATCAGATTTGAATATTATTCAAACAACTTTAAAAAATCAGATTTAAATATGATTCAAACAACTTTAAAAATTCAGATTTGAATCACATTCAAACAATTTTTAAAATCCTGATTTGAATCAAAATTTAATTTTGTGATTAAATTTACTAATTAAACACTTTAATTAGTCATAGGATAGGCCTTAAATCATACAACAATTGCAGAATTAAAAAGCCAAACCTTGCACCATCCATGAAGCCACAAACCTTGCGCACCATGTGGGTGTTCTTCAAGCATGCTGCCACACATCCATTGCACCAACAATGGATAAATCATCTCATGATCAAAACACACAATTAAATCATATAATCAACAATCTAAATGGCAAATATAGTGGCTCTGATACCAATTGAAGGAGTGGAAGCATGAAAAACACAAGTTTATACCATTGAATTCAAAAAATTTTCACCTAGGGTCACATGCATCATGCAATATTTATTTTTATCTATTTGATTTCAATGATAAACAACATATTAAAACACTTTTAATATGTTCTTGGATATGTATTTTCCATTTAAGATTTTAAAATTAATCAGATTAATTTTAGAACCCTAGATTAAATTAAGAACAAATACACTAACCTCTTGATGTACTGCAGTGTATTCGTGCTTTTGAGATGCGTCTTCAGGACACCAGATATTGTCCCTCTAGCTTGTCCACACCAAGAACACCTATAGCAGCCATTGAATAGCTTCTAAAGCTTTTTCTATTAATTAGAAAATTAAGTTTTGCCTTTTAAGATATTAAAGATGTAAACAGGACACTATAAACAATTTCTAGCATTTTTAATTCAAGAGATTATTTGCTAATCTCTTGGAATTAGTGAGAGATGAAGAAGAAGAGAATGGAGAGCTTATTGGGTGGCGGCACAAAGAGGAGCAGCTACTGGTTGTGTTGTTTTTTCTTTTCATAACAACACTTATATAGCTAGGTCAACACATTAAACCTTTGCCACATGTCACCCTCTGATTGGTTCTAGGTTTAATTGACCCAATCACATTGTGCCAAGTGTCAAACCTATATTTAATCTTAATTTTAATCATCTTACATGATTAAAAAATATTTGGCAAGCTTATGTATAATGCCATGTGTCACCATCCCATGGTGCCACATGTCACCCTGTGAAATGACCAAAATGCCTCTGTGTCTTAATTTTGAGTTCTTAACCCAAAATAATTATTTCTCTTCTTCTAATCAATTTATATCAAATATAAATCAATTAATTAATCTTTATTATTTAATTTCTCATTAATTAAATTCATGTTTAAACACTTTAAATATAAATTTAACTTATACTATACATTCAATAATCTAGATTTGGTTTCAAGTCATGCTAGGGACTTTGCAATCTAATTGCAAACCAAACCTATTTAATTAATCAATTAAACTCTTTAATTAATTAATTAAATCATATTTAATTAGGTGATAACTTGTGTATGTGTGTGACTTACTAGGCTCATCACTAATTGGCAATGAGATATGATATCAACTCTTAATATCATCAGAACTCTTTCTTATCATAAATAATTTCTCTAAACCATTTTATGCACCTCATAGACCATGGTTAACACCTAGCATAGCATACCATGGCCACCCAATTAGTAATAAGGCTTACCTTAAATGAACCTATAATCATATGTTACCATGCACTAGAATCTCTCTGTTACAAAATCCCAAATCAAGCTGGAGTCATGATTTATGTCAAACTCCATTTGCTATGAATATTATGTTCTCTTTTAATTCTAGTTCTTGATTAAAAAGATTTTCTCATCAGAAACTCTTTCTGAATAAATCTATCTGTCCTGGCCAAGAACTTGAAACATCAAGAACAATTAAATGAACATAGGATTTTATCTCTATTTACTTAAAGGAATAGATTCTATCTTGATCAACACCTACCTCCATATATAACTAGTAGGAGCCAACACATGCCCATATACCCATACACAGTATAAGTATGAAAGCAGTATCAAACTCAAACTACCTATATACAAGATAATTGTGCTATCTCAGGTCTAAAGATTATATGCACTGATATAATTTATGACAATGCATTGATAAGAGTAAACTCCATGTGCTTTTCATAAGTGTCACTGGTTCGGCCTACTTATCATGCATAAGTGCCTATCATGTTTGTTATATGGCATGAGACTCACTATTCCATCTTATTTATATCTCATATAAATTACTTGGAAACAAATATGAATACAATCTTTCTGGATAAGTCATATCCTTATTATGAAGTATCCTTGATTGTGAACCTATTTATGATACTTTGTACTAGAAATACTGTCTCTCATATTCTTAACAACTTAAAAATTGAATTTCTAACAAAATATCAATGGACCTTTTCTATTACACATAAATATATTATGTAAACGAAAAAGTAGAAATACCTTTTATTAATAAAATATGCACAAGATACATACTAAATGATATGCTCTAGGGTATACTACTAACACGCCTACCCTGACTTATCCATAATAAGGATCGGATCCCAGCAAGTCAAGCTCCAGCCGTGTCTACTTATGTCCATATACTTCACATACATACCTACTCACACACACAGCTTCAGATTATCAAACACAGCAACCAAGCAAATACCATCAAGTATAAATGTAAAATAGGACATGCCTAATATTTAACTACATAAATATAATTATAAGTGATGCATGAGCATGTCAGAAATATAATAATATTGAAATTATAAATAAAATAAACATCTACTCATAACACTTTTATAAGCTACCGTGGTGGCTAGGCGGAGGAAAAAAGCTGTTCCGGCTCACCTAAATAATATATCAAAATTTATTAATAAACAACTTGAAACAAAGCTGTAGAGAATAAAAGACAGCCTTAAGATTTTGCCGAAAATCCGACAGAGTTCTCCTTATACTTAGACCTACCTAACCTGCAAAAGAGTTCAAACAATACTTTTAATTCTCAATTTCCCACAATCACAACACATCAATAACATATGGCCCCTCTTAGATCCTCCAAACCAATTAAAACTCACAAACTAGAAAAATTACAATTTGATCCTCGAAACCAACTTTTTAGCAAAACCACCTAAACAAGCTTTAAAAATTCTAAAATTTTGCTCCACAGTCCTTAGCAATATTATTAAGCTGATATAAAAGGAATTATAATTTTCTAATCTATCACGAATATTTTATAGATTTTTAATCAAAATCATGCACTAGATAATTAAGAAAAATTAGGGTTCGGCTTTACCTATGCCAAGTCTGATATTTGGGATGCATCCGAAACATTTGAAAATAGTGGAGTCGCCTATAAACTCGACCCAGTTCTAAGGTTTTCCAGGTAGCCTGTCTGCTGGCTCGAAAATACAGACCAGAGCAATTGTCAAATTTCAATGAAACGAGGGTACCTATGCGAAACCCATACTACCAGGAGTTAGAGAAAAATATTTTCGAAAATTATTAGACTCGTTTAAAGCTCGAAAAATTACAGTGAAATTCATGGGACCCATCAAAATTTCGGTGTCAAAAAATTATGAAATTTATATTGTCGCGAAGCTCTCATCGTGTAGAGTGCATTGGTACTCTCGGATTTCCCGTGGGGTTTCCGGTTTGAGAAAAATTTAACTTAAAAATCAAAATGGGCTAAAATTTTCTGAGTAAAAATTAGACAAAATACTCAATGAAAATGTATGTTTTTTATGTATATGGAAAGCTCTCAATCAATATAAGGTATTTGAGATAAGACTCGGTTTAGATTAACCGGATTTTGGCCTGAAAGGAGGCATTGTAGCGTGCGCTTGAAGAGAACTTTGGGCCGATTTTTCGGTGACTTGGAGGCCAACCGGTAGCGGGGGAGGGGCAGGGAAGGTCGCCGGTGAAGCGGGGAGGGGAGGAGGTGGCTAGCGCGGAGGAAGAGGGAGGAGAGAGAAATGAGAGGGAGAAGATGGCGTCAGGGAGAGAAGGGAGATGAAGAAAAAGAAGAAAAGTGACCGGTTGGATTCATGATGCACGAAATTGAATTTTTACTTTGCCATGAGATCCAAAAATTTCAAAAACATTTCAAAAGACTTAGAAAAATTTTTAGAGTCGAAATATATTTTTAATTTTGTCACGTGCTCTTTAAATTAATTTGTAAAAATTAACAAAGTTTATTGACTTTGAAAAATAAGACTCAATTTTTAAAATTCAAAAAATTTTAAATAAAATTTCAAAATTTCAATAAAATAAAATATTTATATTTATACATAAAATAAATATTTTAAAAATTAGGAGTGTTACCATAAATATACGTGAATCTCATCACTTATAATGTGTCTTGAATTACAAGATAAATATAATCATCTAAACCAAAATTTCATGGTCTAAGGAAAAAAAACATTTATTACATAATTATATCACATAAGGAAGTTATTCCACAAAAGACCATGACAATCGTTGACCACTTTAGTTAATGGCAGCACTAATAAACCCAGAAATTGCGCACCAAACATAGCCAATTGCAGGATCTCTTGGTGGACATGCTTAGGTGCAGACTTATATAGACTGATAACGACACAACCAATTTGTCAAAAAATCTCCATTTCTATATTAACGTTCTTGGCGGACTAATGTATATGGACAATCTCCACGTGTCGAAACGGAACTTCGCATAATAATAAATAGTTTTCAGTTCATCTCTTCCGAAACATATAATCTAAAACCTAATTCTTTAAAAAAATAAATATTATATAGACCAAAATAATCTAGTCCTTTTCAGCAAATTGATGACTGGGAAGGTGACTAACGTGTAGCATTTCAACCCGTATGCCGTGTCGTTGAACCCAACTTCTCCCCAACGCAAACGCCCAAAGACCTGCTTATATTCTGAACTACGAACCTATAAAAACCCATATATAAATAGACATATATTTAAACTGACACGCACTCGATCGATTTCTAGCTATTTACAGGATTCCATATTCTCTCTCTGTTCCATCCATCTAAATCCTTATCTCTTTCATATCTCATATACACAGATATGAGTTCGATCTCCAGAAAGAAAACCATGAGAATCTCAATAGCCATAGCCGACGCAGCGTCGTGGTTCTTTGCCATAGTCCTGTTAGGCCTAATATTATTGGCGTCTATAAGGGAGCGTTCTTCCACGGCTGAACCTGTCAAAGGGAACCAGCTTCTTGACCGACCTTGCGATGAAATATACGTCGTTGGAGAAGGGGAGACCCTGCACACCATAAGCGACAAGTGCGGCGACCCCTTTATCGTTGAGCAGAACCCGCATATCCATGACCCGGATGATGTTTTCCCCGGACTTGTCATCAAGATCACTCCTTCTAAGCCGAGGAAGTTGTTGAGGTAGTTTATAGAATTGAACTGAATATTAATAGAACATGCTTGTTTCGCGTATATATTTATGTATCGGACACCAAAGATGAAAACTTTTGCCACAGTTAGATTATATACATGTTTTTCCTTTAACTATGGATATGGCGTTTTCAGTTTCCTCTTAGATAATAGGTTCTTGCTGTACTATATGAGAGAAGTTGAGGCCTTTTTAGTTCGTAATTTATTTAGTTTCTTTTGTAATTTCTCTTAGTTTCTTCTTAGATACTTGGATTCTGTTTTGCACTGAAATTGAAGTTACTGTTAAGAAAATTATATCAATAAATACATTAATTAGAATGTATTAAAAATTAATTTGAATTTAAAATTGTTATGTTTTAATCTCCTCACCTTAAATCCTAAACGGGGCCTTAACTTAATAGTTAACTGAGTATTCCTCTACCAGTTTGTTGGAGACGATGAATAAATATCCTCAAGAGAATCTCAACTCTTATTCGGTTCCTTTTCTCGTTCTTCTTTTGGAGCTTTACTTTTATATGTGTCAATAACGTGTATATATATGGTGTTCATGCTGTGCTTTGGACATAATCTTTGGTCTGATAAAAAGAAAAATGAAACTATAAAAAGATGTTAGAATTCCTGTCTATTGAAGTGTTGTCGTAACGCTTGCCTTGATCTTGAGCATTAATTTTGGTCCAAGCTTTTGGAATTAAGTAAAAAACTAAATTTTTGCTGTTGAATTAATTTGATAGGATTCTTCCTATTGTAATTCTTTAGGATTCCGGAACAAGGAGAAAAAAAAAATGACTACGCAAAAACGTTTTACATAATTAATAATCACAAAAAACAAGACAGTATGGCAGTTGCCAGTTAGAAAGGACAGAAACTGTATGACTCGTCCCAGTAGAAAATGTGGATATCTCTTCACCTGTTTAGGTGATGAAAATAACGGTTGTTGTGCATAATTTGGACTTTCATGTCTTTGCATTTACATTTTTTAAATGCCATTCTTATTAATTGTTAATTATTAGCTTTTTTTTCTTCTTTTTCTTTATTCAATAATACATACATGTCTCAATTCATGACATGTTTGGATTCAATAGTAAATTTATGGGGTCCTCTTATAATGTTAAGATAATTTACATTTATCTTAATTTTATCCTTTTTTATATATATAATTAACTTTTATTAGGACTTAACTTATAATTCAGTCTTAAAAATCACTTATGTATCACTAATTCAAATGAAAATTTTAGTTTAAATGTGATTCATTATAAAATCAAGACTCAAACACGTGAGATTCATATATTTAGTAGATAAATTTTATCATACATTTTGTCTTTGATCTATAATAAAGCGAATCTAGATAAAAAAAAAAAAAATCTCTAATCCAAATCTCATTGGTTATCACAAATTTTCTTTTGGGTAGTAAGCTATAATTTTACAAATTTTTATTTAATTATTTAATTTACAATTTTTCATATTAATAATAATTAATTGGGGTTATTTTGACTTGAGACAAACTTTTTTCCTTTTTCTTTATAGAAATAATTGACCTTGAATCTTACTATCTTATTTCTCATTCAGAGTTAATAAAATTTCTTTGGAATGGGTTGTCATCTGAATTAAGAAAGTCTATGCCAGAAATTTTTGCTTGAATTAAGTTTATTATGTATTATAAATTTAATAAATTAATTTTATAATATTATATATTTTAAATTTATAATAAATTAAATCTAAATAAAAAAAATCTTATCATATATATTTAAAAAATAAAGCTAATTAATGGGTAATCGTCAAGCAGTGGCAGGGATATCTTTTTTTTTTTCAACAGCGGGAGGATTTGATGGTTAAATTAAAAGAAATTTGAATCGGGGTTTATAAATTAAATTCCCACGACGGCTAAATGCCTAAATCCTAACCAGCCAAGCCAGCCCATGGGCGGAAGGGGGTTGGGTTATGGGTTGGCGGTGGTGGGCGGCGTATCTTTATCTCTTATCCAATTAGGTAACGAAGTGTGGTCTTGTCAGAAAAAAATGACCCCACAATCCGCACATGTTTGTTGAGTCTTCCTTCCCAATTGGGATTAAAGCTTGTCATGCATGACGGAATCATTACACACCACAATAATCCACAATAAGAAAAAGATAATTATGGCAAATGATATTTATTAAAAATATATTTTTTTTCATTTATAAATTTTAAATTTTAAATTAAAAATTGGGTTAATAGTTTGGATTATGACTTTTTTCAATATTTATTAATTAAATTTTAATATAAAATAAAGTAAATCATACTTATTTGTGTTTAACATTTATGTTTGAATTAGGAATTTGACTTTATAAATTTAAATTTTGATTAAATATATTATTTAAATGTTATAAATAAAAATAAAATAAAATATATTTAAAATCTCATGTATTTATATTAAGTTTAAAAATTTAAAATATATTAAATTTATATCACTATAATTAAATGTATCAGGTTTATTTGATATTATAATTTTTAAATACTTTCATTAAAATAATTTTTATTAATTAAAAAAAATATTTTTAAATTTGTTTAAAATTTAAAATCCAAATAAAACGTAAAATTATTATTAAATTCTAATTTATAAATTTCAACTTTTAAATCACTTGATAATATTATCATTTTGCAATAATCAACATAATATATAAATTTTGGCTCTTGTTTGATTGAAGTATTAATTATGATATAAATTAATTAAATTAAAAATAATATATTTAATATTTGCACGCAATCATTGAATTATAATTATGTAAAATTGAGGTAATTTAATTAGTTGAGTAGTAAGCTGCATACAAAATGAGAAAGTCAAAATAATAATTAAAAAAAATAATTCAAAAATTATAAAAAGGCATTTCCTCAACCTAAGTAATATTCTGTATTGAAAAAACATTAATTAAATTGTAATTTTAATCAATATAGTATCTGAATAATAATAATTAATTCTAAATTTATTTACACGAATTCAATGACAATATAATTAATTTTAAATTTATAAATTCAAAATTTTCATGTGAATTTCAAAACGTTGTTATCTTCTTTCTAATAATTTCATTCTCATCCACTCCTTTTATGGCTGTTTGATTTGGTCATTTTTTATCCTTCCTCTTTTGGTGAAGAAATTTCAACATGAGAAAAACATTAGAATGGGAAAGAGTCTCACCTACATATTCAATGAAAGGTTTGACCCCAAACAAAAGGTGCCTTCGTCTTTAATCTGTCCCTTATGCTAAGGGAAGATCGAAGTTTTGGGATACCCAATTGCGTATGGCTTCAGTGTCTCCCTCTCCCATCTCTTCCCCATGAGAATCAATAATCATCGTGACTGGGTAAGGTGTCACCTGTAACTCATCTACCTTCTCATTTCATTTGAAATAAATCATTTGAAAGAAAATAATTTAAAATGATTCTCACACAATCATTTGAAATGAATTTTATTTTTCATTTTAAATATGAAAATGGAATTAAATTTTTTCATTTTAAATATAAGAATTAGTTAAAAATTAATAATAATTAATCTTATTAAATTCTTGTAATATTTTTTATTTTAAATAGAAGGTAATAGTTGGATGACAAAAAATAATATTAAAATAAATACTGACAGTTTTAATTTAAAATGTAAAAGATCGAAATTAGAATTATGTTTGATTGGATTTAATTAAATTTAAAGATTGAAAATTTTCAGTTTTTAAAAATATTTAATTAAAAATTAATTTTAAATCAAATCAAATCATATAATTTTAATAATTTTAATATGGTTTAAATCGATATAATTTTGATTCTATAACAGCCCTTACCAGGTCTAGGTATTTTACCTTGCGACTGCAGTCTCGGGCTAGACCGTTGGTCCAAACTTTCCTTTTGGGCTCCTTAATTAAAGAGGACTGGGTTGACATGAAAAACGATTCTGTACCCTTCCTTGAATCAAGCCCGCTACAATCAGAGAGCGCAGAAAGAAGAAGTGGGTGTATAATCTGTTATTTCCAAGCTGGGGTGCCAATCATTTCGACTTTGTTATAGGGCACGCTGAAGTAATCCTGCAGTAACCAGTTTCAGTAATGAATTTCTTGGAAATTTGGACCTGCTTACCATCTTCGGCCTTATGGTTTTTCTGCTGTGTACGACCAGCCCATGCTGGGTCAAGGGATGGCCGATAACCCATTGAATTTGTTCCCTCCCTCCCCTTTCTCCCTCGAGGTCTCACTAATTCAAGTTGTGGGCATCAGTGTCACTCAATTTGGTAGCTTCATTGAGACAGCCCATGGTTTAACCTTCGGTTACACTTGGGCTCATAGATTTGTTAGGAAATATGAGCTATCCTTAAATAAGGTATTTACTCACCCACCACATGCAGTACAGGTGTTTGAAATCGGTCCTTCCATAAAATAAATTTGTTTCGATGTTGGAACTTGCAAGCCCTTTCCGGGAATATTCATATTGCCATTGGTTATTTTCAATTGCATATGTGAATTTCTTTGAATGTGTTTGATAATTTGATTTAAACAACAACTGGCTTCACTTGTCACATATTTAGACAAGCCAACAGTCCATAGTGACCCTGGAAGCCATGGCTAGGGCTGTTGAAACCGTGAATTCCCTTATAAATGCAACACTAAAAGGTGGAGTTATTGTGGAGAATGTCACGGGTCCACGCTCCACAGGCGATCTTAAGCTCAGGACCATAAATCCAAACGATAATCCATCAGTGAAATTTTACTACTTCAAAGACCCAGAGGACCTGAAGTGGTGTGTCCAGGGCATGAAAACCATTATCGATGTAATAAACTACACGTGCAATTCCGAGCTCTGATAAGCTGAATGGCAAATCTGCCTGTAAACTTGAGACCAAGACATGCTACTACAGCAATTTGTTGGCAGTTTGATCGTAAATGTAGTAGGGTTCGTGGTGTTGAAGGACTGAGGGTTATCGATGGCTCCGCTTTTCTTAGTTAATTCATTGTCCTGCCATATATCTTGATAAATCATATATAACCTCAGCTCCCAATTGAAAATATATCTTTAATATAAATTTCATAAATTATTGAGCGTCAATGTGATGTGCTTATTTCTGGATGTTAGGCTGTATATAGTACCAATGTACAAGTGAATTTAACTTTTCAGCTACCATTTTTTATTATTATATTGAAATAAAATTAAATTCAGGAGGAGGAGTTAGATAATTTTGCATATAAATTGAAAAAAAAAAAAAAAAAAAAAAAGGCCTTTTGTTTTGACTAGGAACACCGAGAAGCCAACCTGTAAAAGCAGAAGAAAAAAAAAGAAAAAGAAAAGGATGAATGAGGCATCAGCATATGCTTTTTTAAGGTCCAAATTAATGCTTAGATTTTATCTGTGAAGGATATCCACACTGCATTATTCATGTAATGCAGAAGGTATATCTATATATTTATATGCATTGGTCCATTACAAATTTGGCATAACAAACAGGCTACTAGAGAACCCTTTTCCAATATACATCTAGCCTACACAAAAACAAAATCATAAGGATCTACAATCCAACCTAACGGTGGGAGGGAACTGGGCCGGGAAAGGAAAACTTCCCCTGCTCAGAAAGGCAGAAAAAGACCGCGGGAGGCGGCGAGAATGTGAGCCTTCGAACCCAAGGAAAACAGAACTAGAACCAGATAGAGAGACTCTATCTCTCTCTCTCTCTCTCAAAACTAGAGAGATGAATAAAAACTAGTTGATATATGTCCGCATATTAATTTCAAGCGCTAGATCTAGGGCTATGAATTAATTAAGTTGGAGCGCCAATTCAAGCTAAATTAAAAAATAAATAATTCTCAAATATTTAAATTATTACTAAAATTAAACAAAATAATAACCAATCGTTCTTAACTAAAAATTAAACTAACAAAATCACCAATAAAATTATGCTAAGGAAATAATATTGAACCACATTCTGGAAAAATTTAAAATCTCTTATACATACATCGGTGAACAATTTCCCCAAGGACATTCGTCATCGCTTAACAATTTGCCTAAGATTATCAAGACCAAAACCCAGCATGGGAGGAGCAGCAATTCTGTTAGAATTTTCAGCATTAATTTGCTCTTGCTTTCTTTCTTCTTAAGCTTGTCCTTCTCAGAAGGCGGGTAATTGACATCTCTCTTTTTCTTGGACATACGAGCCTTCTTTGCGAGAAGGTCTTGCACGTTTGTCAAATCACTTGGTGATATAGTTTGCACAGGCTTGTGGTCGCAGCAAACGACGAAATCCTCGTGCTTCTCCATCAAGAACAAGTTATTACCCATTAGCTTATCAGAAGGAAAAGAAAAAAAAAGAAAAATCAAAAGGCAAGTTATTAGAAATAGCTCGGAGCAAAGAATGAAACAGAACTCCACCACAGAGACGCGTGTATACATAAGAGAAGTTGTTGGCATTCGACGAGGATAAGGATTGCACTCAATATTTGGAAGAGGAATTATTAGATGCATTCGTTGCACATATACTTTCTCTCACAATCATATGGGACTCACTTCCTATATAATATATAATAGGTAGGAAGGACTCACTTCCTATATAATAGGAAGCACCCACTTTTTGTGAGTACACTAATTGTACCAAATAATTAGTATATTTAAGGAATTATTAGGTGCACCCAGTGCACATATACCTTTTTTCACAATCATGTGGAACCCACTTCCTATATAATATGAATGACTCACTTTTTGTAAGAGATGGAGCACTATTTTTTAGTGCACCGAGTGTACCTGATAATTAGCCTATTTGAGGAATTATTTGGAAGTGATCTTATCTTTGTATTGGATTTGGATAATGAGATGTGGATTATTCATATTTTCTCAATTTCTGTTAGACATTCATGACCATATCATATAGGAGTTTGAATATTATTGAAATTGTAACTATGTGATACTTAAGGTTTTATTTGGAGTATACCTTTTAATCAAACACGCTAAAATTTTATTTATTTTGTAAAAACAATAATTTATAATAAGAAAATTTTGTTTTTAAGAAATAATAATTTTTTTTTATTGCAACGTTAAAAATTAGTGATATATACATTTTTTATTCATTCAGAATTAATTGTCATAATTTTAAAAAATAATTGCTCTTTTCCAGCAAACAAGAGAGGCGAGGAGGGCGTGATGAAACGGCAACATTTTGTATTTGGCCCTCGCGCGCGAGGTTGGCACAGATCCAATCGCCATCTATTTCCAGTGATGATCCCAGTTGAATTCCCTAATTCAAACTGAATGAAGATTAGGGATTCCCAAAGATTAGGTAACAGCAAATGTGAGAGTTCAAAAGTTGAGAAGCTGTGTGATTCCCAAAGATTACAGCAATGTCAATGGAGGAACGCAAAATTGATGAAGTGCCGAAAATTCTCGTTGAAGGTTATACCATAAATCCTGAGTTTTAAAAAAATAATTTTAGTACAATAAATTCAAATTGATAATTATTTTGATATTAAAACTACATTTAAAATTATTAATTATTATCAATGGTAATTAATAAACTAAATGATATGTTTTATGTGATTCTTTTATGTAAATTTCATACTCGATTATCCTTTTTTAAAAGAATAAAAAAAAATAATTATTTTTCTTTAGGATGACATATTTAACAGATATTTTATATATAATATAGTTAATGTCTATAACAATGTGAATGATTTAATTAGGAGTGAGTATTCGATTAACTAAATTGAATCGAATTTTTAATTAATTAAATTATTAATTGATTTTAAAAATGTTCTTTGTATCAAATTAAAATTGAAAAAAAAAATAAAATTAACTAAAATAAGAAAATATTCGATAAATTATCCGTTATAACCAAATTAAGCAATATAATTTATATGTTAATTATTTAATAAAATATATTTATTATCCTTTTATTTATAAAAAATAATAAATACAAAATAATATTAATAAAATAATAATTACAAGTTAAATATTATTATAAAATTGTAAAAATAATAATTATAAATAGTATATTATTAATAAAATTATAATTAATATATTAATTAATGGAAACTCAATTATTTTGATTTTTAAATAAAAAATAATTGAATTGATAACTGAAAATTGAAAATTTTTATTATTATTAACAAATAAGTTGAATTAATAATTAAATAATTCTATTTTTTTAATAATATATGCTTTAAAATAGCTGAATATATTGCTCGGACAATCAAACAATTGAAACCTAAACTATCTTATGGTTCGAATATTGCTATATAATCCTAATCTAATATAAATACTATTTATTAAGGATCATTCTGATTAGATTTCCTGCAAAATAAGTCTTCCAATTTATTCGAAATTTGAATTCCTCCTGATTTGATTACTTTCAAAATAAGAATCCCAGATTTCAAATTCCACTCTAATTATATATTTTTTTTTAAAGATAAGAATATTATATGATTACAAAATCTTAATTCAATACAAATACTATCTATTAAAGATAAGTGTTTCACATTATTCAAATTTCGAATTCACCCTTCCTCCAAAATAAAACTTTTATTTCATATTATTACAATCGTAGTAATATAATCTAATTGTTATTTAAGTGACTCAATATTTATAGTCAAATGCATTGATCTATTTAATCGATTATATATATATATATAAATATTCTGCTCTGTGATTTCTCTAAAATATAAAGTTTATTTTATATGAAGACAATGAGATCATGGCAAAGGCTCCATTGTAAGAAACACTGAAGAGTGAGCACATAAAGCAAAGGAAAAGAAAAAGAATCTGACATGAGTACATGCTGCAATTTCGAGACTACTTATCAGCCACCAGTATTAAGAGGAGCATCTCCTTTCTACTGCTTTTTTCCTCTTCTAAATGAACAACTCATGGACAAAGTTGAGAAGCAGAAGAATCTCATACATGCAATATTTTATATTTCTGACAAACAAAAGGAAAATGGCATTGGGGGGATATCCACAGCATAATCCTAAAGCTGCGAGCATATGCCATTTCTTCTACAGTTTATTCCATCAACAGTGCAGCACCAATCAGAGTGCTTACAAAACTCCGAAACCCAGAAGCGGTATGAAGCAAAATGAGCTACATCAATAAGCAAAGCGTTCGTAAGGCAGCTATCGCTTGGCAGGTAATTAATGGGATACCAATATTTGATCTCAATCATGACTTGCCAAAGGAGAGTTGCCTTGTGACTGCTTTGGCTTAATACGGTAATGGCAATTGTCTGTTCATCCGATCCTCTAAAAGGTTAGCTAAATTTTGCGATTAAAGCAAATGCATTATGGCATCTCTCCTGGAAATTCAGATCATGCTGTTTAATCTACACAAATGATCCCTGGAGAACACAATTAATTGATCTTTTGAATTTTATTTGAACTGAATTTGTCTGTTGTATTCTTTGCTGTTTTCAAGTCCACAGTCATATTCATGTAAATTATACTATCACAATTAATAAAATAATAAAGAATATTAATGATTATTATTGATATTTATTTATTTATTTATTTTATAATTTATCCATTTGTGCATCATTTTCTTTTCTATATTGAGATATATATATCCATATAATTAAAAATTGATACATCACTAAAATAATAGTGAATCCTATTATAAAATATAGCCAATTCTACCATAAAATATTGATTCTTTATTTTTTTTTTTTTCTATCGGCTTTTTTTTTTGTCAAAAGATAATAGATTTCATTGAAAGGAAGCATAGTCATACAAGGAAAAAAGACCCTAATACTACCTAAATCACTTAGCCCACAATAGATCAAATAGGTTTCAACCAAACACAGCCCTAGACCACAGATCGAGTTTACAACTCGATTGAAGATCTAGCATGGCAAACTATCAACGCTACACTACCTTCAGCAAATCATCAGTTGCCGCACCAATATTTTCACACAGCCGAATTCCTCCTTTTGATGGCATGCATCGACGAAGACTAGTTCATTTCCTGTCAAAAAACCAAAAGCACATGACACTACCACCAAAAGCTGTTGAAGTTAGGGGCACTCATAAGAGCACACCCAAGGTCCTCGAATACAAGGGAGAACCAACTTGCAGCAGAATCACAAAATACAACAAAAAAACTATGTACACCCCACTCAGGCGTGAGGAGAGACAAACCCACACCCGGACGGAGGAAGGGGAAGCTGTCCCTTGCTTGGAGGGACGGAGGACAGTTGCTGGACCGGCAGAAACTGAGACTGGCTCTCGACAAAGAAGATGAAAAACAGGTTTATATAATGAATTGGTTATTTCATTAAACCTACACGAAATAAATCAATTATATAGTAATAATTAAATTAAAATAAATTTTATAAAATTTAATTTAATTTATGTATTAAATTTTTTTTTATAAATAATGATTATTTTTTATATTTAATAATCTTTACATGATTGTATTTTTATTTTATGTCAAATGCTGACATCTCATCTATTACTTTTTTTTTCTTTCTATTAGCTGAGTGTACATTCTGGTATATCTAAAATTTTTCCTCTATTAGATAGCCCATCAATTCACAAAATCATATCGAAGCCGAATTGATAAATAACAGAGCCCAAATCAGGCTCAGTCAGCCCAGCTCATTCATCTCAGAAGCAACGTTCTAAATCAAGCAATTGGGTTTTTCCTTTTTTTTTTTTTTTTTATAATTTACAGTTGTAACTTAATTATATTATTTTTAAAGGAAAATAAGTTAATTGAAACAATCAACCTAATTAAAAATTAATAGACTACATTTGCAAAATATAAAATGCAATAGCCTAAACTGTTATTGCTTTTAATCTAATAATAATAAATTTTAATAGAAAATTTATTTTTGTTGATAAAAAAATTTTGAAATCTAACTTAATTTTTCAATAAAAACAAAAATTAAATTAAAATCTTTGTGATATATATATATATATATATATCAGCACGTCAATTTGGTGCCTGGATGGCTGGATTGCGTCTGTGTCGCTGTCGCAGAGGTTAGGCGAATCAAATAGAACCTCCGGCAATTTGCTTCGTTTTTTTATTAATTTTATAATAATTTGGTTCAATAATATTTCTTTAAATTAGATCAACTAGAAAGCAGCCGGCTCCGTCAGATGAGGCTGGTTGATAGACGTCGATGGGTTTCTTATTTTCGTTTGCTGGCAGATGGAAGCTTTTCTTAAATTTTTTTATTTAAGAATGACGAAGTCCATACATATATCGATTTGCACATGAAATTAAATAAGGAGAATTTAAAAAAAAATTTACTCAGTACTTTAGACATTTTGTGCAAATTAAAATTGATTTGTAAATTAATTGGTGAAAAATATTTATAAATGTATTATCAATTTTTTTTTTTATACGATAGAACTCACCTATTAAGTAAATAAATTTTTGATAAACTTTGTATTTATAAATTTCAGATAATATTTGTATTTTAAATTTATTGTGAATAAAATTTATGTTTTAGAATTAAAAATATAGAATTTTATATAAATTTTGTGTGTGAAATATCACAAATGTGAATTTATAAATAAATTCTAGACTATATTAAAAAAATTATTTATTTAAAAAGGCATGTGAATTCAAATCTGGTTTTAAGTTTTGGACCTCAATTTAGTGAGTAAATTTTGGAGCTGAATTCAACAAAGCAAGAGGCTTTCCCCCAGCAAAATCAAATGTAAAGATGGAAAGCCATGATTATAACTCAATACACCAAATGCATCGTCCTTGGCAATAGGCTTTTTTGACTGACTTTTCATTTTTTTGAAGAACAATCAATGGTTGGACATCAACACTTTTATTGAAAAATTAGAGCTTTTATGTTTCTAAAATCATGTTTTGGCCATACCCAACAATGCTAAGTCAAAAAAAAAAAGAACTATAAAAATACAGAGCACAACCTAGCATAGAATCGTTAGGTTGTCTGATTAATATTATAAAATATGGACTGTCCATTTCAAGTTTTGTATAAAATAAGCATAACACCACTCAAAGAGACTTCGGATCGTTGGAAAAAAAAAAGACTTTGGACCAAGCAATGCAACCAACCAGCACCGCAGCAAATGATTGAAGGGACACACGTGGCACCCAATAAATGGGCATTGCTCACCCTGCGCTGGGCTGGAGTGGGGCATTCATTTCATTCCTTTGAAATCAAAGCCTTCAACCATAAGCAAACTAGAAACATTCCAAAGAAGCTTGCAGTGCCAGTTACATTATCGACAATGCTGGCCAACGTAAAAGGTAGTTTTGTCGTCCACTTGCGTTTGTCGCTTTCTAACCCTGCCTCAGCCATTCAAAGCGGTGAGATGTTCAAGAAATGCCATCCAACTATTCTGGTACTGTTTGGAAACTGAGAATATATGTGTACCTAACAGATATGACCATCAAAATTAAGGAAAAACACAATGTAACTAAATCTATGAATCCATATCTGCAATAATGTGGGATGGAATACCAAGCATTGATTCCACTAGAAAAACCATGCATATATCTCTAAGCTGTGCTACTTGTATTCAGTTATGTAGATATGCAAAATTACATAGATTTTAAATTGGAGTGTAAATTTGATTGGCTACTTTGGAACTCATTTTAAATTTATTCGCATTTAACTTATTTATCAAACTTGTAAGCTAAATTCGTATTTAACTTATTTATCAAATTTTTAAACTCAATCTCAATTCATCAAATTTAATTAGTTAAATTATTATATATATATATATTATTAATTATTACCTAAAATTCATTTGATAATAGATCAATAAATCATAATAATCAAATTAACACTTATAATAACACTAATTAATTAAATTACAATAATCATAATTATATCTTATATAGTTATATGATCTAAGATGGATGAGTGGTCATACTAGACTAGATAAAGTTCGTAATGAGAGTATTAGAGAAAATGTAAAAATGGTGCTAATTGAGGATAAGTTGAGAGAAAAGAAATTGAGATGATTTGATCATGTGAAGCGTAAACATATGGAGGCTCCAGTTAGACAAGTAGAGCACATTAGGTTAGATGTTAGAAAGAAAAGAAGGGGTAGACCTAAACTGACTTGAAGGGGAGTAGTACAACATGACCTAGAAGCATTACACATTTCGGAGGATTTAACCCAAAATCGTTTAAAGCGGAGAAAGAGAATTCATATAGCCTATTCCAAATTTTTTGGATAAAGATTTAGTTGAGTTGAGTATAGTTATATGATCTAATTATACTTTTATTTCTATAATTATATTATTTATAACTTAATTTATAATAAAATTAATATATTAATATTTAAATGAGTTCATTCACGAATCTATAGACGAGTTAATTCATAAGCCTATAAAAATGCTAATTCACAAACTTATAAATAAGTCAATTCGTAAGTCTAAATGAACTTAAAATTAATAAATTTAAATTTGACGAATTTAAAAATTAAGTTCGAGCTTGTTTAATCATATTGTCACGACCCAACCTATGTGCCTGACCGGCACTAGGACCTGGGCCAGCCTAAATCCCCAAGGCCCGTAGTAAGCCTAACTATTCCTTAACCCAACTCTAAGACCCATTTGAGCCTAATTTCAAGAATTCAACCGGACAGAGTCCGACCATAAAATGGACCTTTCAACGGGGAGTTTTTGACTCACCCGACCTGTAAACACAATATATATCAATTGGGGAGCTCAGCTCACCCTCCACATACTCATACAACATAAAAATAAATGGGAGCTCAGCTCCCTCATCCAGTCCATCAACATGCATAAAATAATAAGTTTACAGGTCTAAAATAATAATTTTATATTACAGACCCAATTCAAATAAATATTTCTAACACATGCGAAAATTCTAAAAGTTTATAGAATTACACAAACATGAATAGACGACCTGCGAGGGAGAAAAGCAGGTTAACCTCAAAAATATCCTCCTGTGGCCTGGAAAAATATTGAACAGGAGTGAGCGTTCGACTCAAAGAGTAAAATATCAATTTTAACCATAATCTCTATAACTATCTAAAATTAATGCACCCTGTAGAGTGAAATGCAACATCAGTAATATTTTCATATCATAACAGCAAAAAGGTAATTTGGAGCACTCACACACCCGATAATGTCAAACAATACATATATGGGAGCTGATCCCCTATACAGCTCTCTTAATCTAACCTGTGCCAGCGAAGAACTCAGTTCGGACTTCCACTTAATAACCAAATCGGGGTCCCAGTGAAGAACTCAAGCCGTGTCTACCCCAAAGGACCGAGTGTCAGCGAAGATCTCAAGCCGTGTCTACCCGTCCTATTCATAGTCAACACCACATCACACGCACACCAACGCACGCACACTGCACTAAATTACCACAACAACATCCATGGCACTTTAACAGTTATGAATGCAGCATAAAACGTGCATAGAGTTTAACTACTTAGATACATACATATAAGTGATGCATGGGCATGCTTAAACATATAATAATATTGAAATTACAATTAAAATTAATATTTTACTCACATACTTGACAGCGGTCACTGTGGCGGCTGGGCGTAGGAAGAAGGTTGTCCCGGCTCATCTGACAATTTTATTACAATCATTTAATAAATTTGACTTAATACAAGCTAAGAAAAGACCAAATACGTCATAAGTCGTGCCGAAAATCCGGCAGAGTCTCTCCTATACCTAGGACCTACCCAACCTGCAAAAGGGCTCAAAACGCACTTCTATATTCACAAATCATACACTCACAACTCAATCACATCACACAGCCCCTCCTGGGTCCATCAAAACAGTCATCCATCACAATATATAAAATTTCAATTTAGTCCTTATAATTGACTCTTTTTGCAAAAACTACCCAAGTGAACTCTAAAAATTCTAAAACTTTGTCCCGCGGTCCTTAGCAATATTACTAGGCTAATGCAAAAAGAATCATAATTTTCTGAGCTACCACGAATATTTTATGGATTTTTAATCTCATTTAAGCACTAAAAAACTACAAAAAAGTAAGGTTCGGGTTTACCTATGTTGATTCCGACTTCGGGGACGGGCTCGGGACGTCTGACAATGGTGGGGTAGCCAAAACCTCGATCTAATTCCGAAACTTTTCCGGTAGCCGGTCTGTCTGGCCGGAAATTCACAGACCTGGACAACTGTCGAATTTCTGCGAATTGAAGATACTTACACTAAGCTCATTTAATGCTCGAAAAAATACTGCGAAGTTTCGTGGGACCCATCGAAAAACGGTGTAGAAAAATTTCGAAATTTATATTGCCGCGAAGCTCTAGACGAGTGGAGCGCTCTGGTACTCTCGGTTTTCTCGTGGGGTTCACGGTTTGCGAGAAATCTAGCCCAAAAGTCAAAATGGGTTAAAACTTCCCAGGCAAAAATTGGACAAACCGCTTAATGGATTTCGATGTTCTTGGTGTCAATGGAAAGCTCTTGAAGAGTATATGAGTTTAGACACAAGACCAATTACCGACTTCGCCGGAAGACGCGGTGCGTCGCGTCTCTTCGTGCGACGATTGCCGTGGCCGCGAGTCAGCTGGGAGGTGCGCCGAGGGTCGGGCAGGAGGCGGCTGGCCGACGGGCTAGGGTGGGAGGAGAGTGAAAACGGAAGAGAGGGAGAGGAAGGTCGAGACGCGCGTGGGGAGAAGAAAAAGGAAGAAGAAAGGCCGGTCCGATTCGATCGGTCCGATCCGGTCCAGTTCGATTCGATCGGTTCGATTTATGATACAAAATTTTGAATTTTTTTACTCTGCCTTAGGATCGAAAACAAGGTCAAAAAATCCAAAAAAATTCTAAAAAACTCAGAAAAGTTTAGACTGCAAATATAATTTTAATTTTATCACGTGGTCTTTAAATTAATTTTTAAAAATCATCAAAGTTTATATTTTCAAAAAATCGAACCCGATTTCTAAAATCTGAAAAATTTCAAATAATTTCCTAAAATTTCAAATAAAATAAAATATCAATATTTACCCAAAATAATAAATTTAAAAATTAGGGGTGTTACACATACAAACAAATTAAACCAAATCAAATTTTTATAACTTTAAATCTTGAGTAGATCACAAGCAATTCAGCTTATTTACCGCTTTAATTTTGAAACGCGTATCCTTCTTCCAAAAAGCAAAGAGTAGAAGTAACTTTCCAATAGCAAAATAATTAGCTCCAACGCCAGTTTCTCGTTCATATTACTTCGCCAATGACGAATTAGTACTTTTGATACTTTTTTTTTCCCTCGTATAGGAAAAGAGCAGGCGTTATTGACATACTCTCCACTTAGAATTAGCTTTAGATGTGTTGATTAAGTTAATTCCATCAGGTAAATTATCAGCAGTTTTGCCAAAGAAGTAGGCGTTCAGCTAATTAATAATTAACCACATCATATAAGAAGGTTTACTTGGTGAAACATACAACACATATGATAATCAATTTTATAGCTCTGACCTGTTCAACGTGTCCTTGTGGAGCCTGGGAGGCACACTGTCCCCATCACGTTTAAAACAAAGTAAAACCTCCACCGTACTGCAAAGAGATGATATAATAATGATAAATGCTTCTCACAAAGAAAACACACCAAGAAGGCAAAAAAAGAGCAGAAACCAACGTTAAACATCAACATTTTTGAGGAGAGAGCAAAAAAATGGAAAAAATGCAGTCACCTTGCCCAAAAGAAGCCTATCAAGAATGCCTCAATGGCTGCTGCCCAAACCCTCTACTCGGCTTTCCTGAGCCACAGAAAAAAATGGGCAAGACCAGAAGCACAGCAGCAACATGTCGCCGGAACTTTGCTGCGACTGCTACTTCCTGTATCTTCCCAAACACCCAATTCACAAATCCTGAGTCTCTCCCATCTTTGCAAGAATCATTTGCAGAATTCTCCAAAGCTTACCCACAATATATCGAAACCCATCAAGTTGACAAAATTCGAGAACAGGAATACTATCATCTCTCACTTTCCCACCATACCTGCCTTGATTATATTGGCATCGGTCTCTTCTCCTATTTCCAGCTACAAAAACATGACTCCAGAAAACAAATTGTCTCTTCTTCCCATCATTCACCTCCTCCAAATTCACATTTTCCTTTCTTCAGTGTGTCCTACAAGACTGGAAATCTGAAGACACAGCTACTTCATGGCGGCCAAGAATCAGAAATAGAATCTGCAATAAAGAAGCGGATCATGAGTTTTCTGAATATATCTGAAAATGATTATTGTATGGTTTTCACAGCAAACAGAACATCAGCTTTCAAACTTGTAGCAGAATCTTACCCTTTCCATTCTAGTCAGAAGCTTCTGACTGTTTATGACTACGAGAGTGAAGCAATAGAGACCATGATTAACTGTTCTCAGAAGAAAGGAGCCAAAGTCATGTCAGCGGAGTTCTCATGGCCTAGGCTGAGGATTCATTCACCAAAATTAAGGAAGATGATTATGAGGAAAAGAAAAAAGAAGAAGAAGAGAGGACTATTTGTCTTTCCACTTCATTCTAGAGTGACTGGAGCCAGATATCCTTATCTGTGGATGAGCATAGCTCAGGAGAATGACTGGCATATCTTGATTGATGCTTGTGCATTGGGACCAAAGGACATGGATAGCTTTGGCCTCTCCCTCATTCGCCCAGACTTCCTCATTTGTTCCTTCTACAAGATTTTTGGGGAAAACCCATCTGGATTTGGATGCCTCTTTGTCAAAAAATCTACCGCACCACTCTTGGAAGATTCCACTACTACTGGAATGATAAGTCTCGTCCCAGCAAAGAAGCTGTTCTGGTTCCTAGATGAATCTTCTGGTACTGATGCAGAACTTGAACAGATGTCAAAATGTGTTTTAGAAGAAGATGAATTAGATTCATCAAACTCTTTTTCAGGTCCAATGTCCAGCCCAAAGACGTGCTCGGAAAAATTGGAACAAGGAGAAACCTCCGAGTCCCAAACTGCAGTAAAAACTGGAAAGCAGAAAGCATCAGAAACCTCTGAGACTGAAACTGCGGGAACAGCTGCAGAACATGAAGTGTCAGAATCTCCAGCCTCCAAGTCTCAAACCATAGGAATAGCTGCAAGACAAAAAGAACCAGAAACTTCAGAAATTGTTGAATTAGTAAAACCTGCTAAAGTAATCCAACAAGAAACTGCAAAACCCCGCAAAAATGGGACCATGGAGGTTGAATGCAGGGGATTGGATCAGGTTGATTTATTGGGACTTACACAGATCAGTAACAGGGCAAGGTGCCTGATCAATTGGCTGGTGAACGCTTTGATGAAGCTCAAGCATCCGAACACAGAGGAAATCCCTGTCATTAGAATATATGGGCCAAAGATAAAGTTTGATCGGGGACCTGCATTGGCATTCAATGTGTTTGATTGGAAAGGAGAAAAGGTTGAGGCTCCTCTGGTACAAAAACTTGCTGATCGAAGCAACATATCTCTCAGCTATGGATTCTTACATCAAATATCATTTTCAGGTAAGTATGAAGAAGAAAAGGCAAAAGTTCTCGAGAGAAGAACATGTGGAGTAAAAGGAAAATTAACAAACAAGAGTAAAGAAAGAGCCAATGTGGGAATAACAGTAGTCACAGTTGCACTTGGATTCCTGGCTAACTTTGAGGATGCTTACATGCTTTGGGCTTTCATTGCTCAGTTCCTGGACGCAGACTTTGTGGAGAAGGCAAAGTGGAGATATACAGCTCTGAATCAGAAAACTGTTGAAGTTTAAATGGAAATTATTTGTTCACTCTTTTTTTTTTTTGGGGGATTGTGGAGTGCATTGTATACAAAAACAATTATCAAAGGAAGAAAGATCTAAGCCCAATTGTTTATTCAGATGATAATTTCGGGACATTCCATTAAGTGCATAATCAGCTGTATATCATTTTCCCCTTCTATCTGAGTAGCATACCCTTGCACTTGCATTTTGGCAGAAGAACAACTGTAAATAGATTGAAAGCAGTAACCTAGTGGATTAAACTAAGAAACAAGAATGTACTTCCAGGCCAGCTACTCAACTAAAACCCTTGTTTGTTAAATTTACCCGCACTTTACTGTAACATCCATTAAGCACAAATTGATAACATTGTGTTTTTGTCTTTGTTCACATTTTACCAACAATTTATCACTTTTCATTACTGTATTAAAAGAAAGATATTGAGAAGAAGGGGAGCACCCAATTGCACAGGAAGTCAGACAGAGCACCAAGCAAAGAAATAAAGTATTCATTCAAATCATTTGATTTGATTATTACTATATTATTTAAACTATTATGGAAATCTACTACATATAGCAACAAAGTAAGAGCTTAAACTTGTCAATGGAATGTCTAGAGAGCGATGGTTTTAAAACCCTACAATAGTGCTTATATCAAACCTAAGAATCAAATGAGAAAACAACTTAAATGACCATAGTAATATGAAAGGCTCATAAAGCTATCTTATGCAATGAGGATAAGAAAGTATTTGTATTTGTCTCTAGAGCATGGATATAGAGTCTGTCTTTCAGAAATGTCCTATCATAGATTATGCCAAGCATGATGACAATAGAATAATTTCATGCTTCTTTACTAAGACACTTCAGCAATAACTCCATTTTCTCCAAAAAATAACTCCTTCATTTCAATACTCACATAACGGTTAAAAAGAATATACTTTAACACCAATTTTTAATTAGTCTATTCGGCAGCAGAGGCTTCAAAGCTCCATTAAAACTATGAGGTGCATTGTGCATAACACACTTGACCTTTTTCCTTCTACTGGTATTTGATACAAACAAGTGACAGTACACTGTCACTAAAAAAAGAGGGGAAAAAGAAAGACTGACAAATCAAAGGAAGGATAGGGGAGGGCGCGAATTACCAAAAAAAGATTCATAGGCAATGAAGTAAGGATCGACCTATGAAATAAGCACAGTAAAAGTTGAGATCCTAATGAACACATCTTGCTATTTGATTATGCTATTAGTTACTAGAAATCCTAATGAACACATCTTGCTATTTGACAGGTCTGATACTTGACCTATGAAATAAGTCAAGTATCAGACCTGTCACTGCTTCCACAGAACAGAAAATAGAGAAAGATAAAGAAGAGAAGGAGATGAGAATAGAAAAAAGAGAAAAGAGAAAGAGAAAGAATCAGAGAATAAGATGAGAAGAACGATATTTCTTATTACTGATCAAGAATGAATCTTAGACAGGTGATACCACTGTCTTTCATACATTCTAATAACTGCCTTTTACAGTTTGTCACTACTTGAGCTGACTTCTAGAAAGTCTCTAACTGAGTAACTACCTTCTAAAAATATCTGCTAGTTTCCCTTTAAAACATCTAACAAACTTCTCCCATCCCAGATTACTAAAGCTGAAACAATTTATACTCTACATTTCTTCTCCCTTTCCTATAAAATGTGACATTTTACTATGATAATAGTCTCCACTCTGTCAATGGGATTTAAAAAGTATGTTATTTAAGAAGGCATGAACCACAGAAAAATTTGGCAGTGTGAAACCAGAAAAATATATGAAGACAATAGTTGCAATAAGTAAGATTAGGATGTCAAGAATTGGCCTGTATCCTGTCCTTCAAGGAAGATTTGGTTGGTGACAAACTTTAGCAGTATCCAAGCATCCTCATTTTGAGGATGGCTAAATACTCATTCCAGCGATCTTTTTAATTCCTTTATAATTCATCAACCTCCTTACTCTGGTCACATCAGTCCACCTTTGTTTGGTAGCATGGATATTGGAGAGGAGAACGTAAACCCCACTGTCTCGAGACTCAAGTTCTATGATGTGATCTAGTATACTTCGAGAGATTTGCAAAATTCGTATAGCCTTGGAAGCACTAAGAAGAACTCCCACTATAAGCACATCAAGTGACATAGGCATAGTTTTTACCAGAAGTAAAGCTTCATCCAAGAGTCCAGCCCTGCAAAACAAATCTACCATGCATCCATAATATTCTAACCTTGGAGAAATATTATACTGACAGCTTATCATTTGATGAAAGTATTTACATCCTTCATCTACCAACCCAGACTGGCAACAAGCTGTCAAAATGGCAAGAAATGTCACCTCATTGGGCATCATGCCCACCCTTATCATTTCTCCAAAAAGTTTCAGTGCCTCAGATCCATGTCCATGCATTGCCAACCCATTTAGCAAAGCATTCCATTCTTAATGGGCATCCCATTGAAGGTCTGCATTGCAATATCTATAAGGCCACATTTTGCATACATATCAACCATAGCAGTTCCAATCTGAATATCCCATTTGATTGCCCTTCAATCCTGTACTCATGTACCCATCTGCAATAATCAAGAACACCAATGGCAGCACAAGCTGAAAGCACACTATAAAACAACTCCAAAGACTCCTTGGGACGTTTACATTGAACCAATCCGCTTATAATACTGGTTCAAGAAATAATATCTTTCTGAGGAAGCTCAACATAAATTTGCTTGGCTTCACTCAAACACTCACACTTAGCAAGTTAGCATACATGTCAATGAGAGCATTGCCGGCCTCCAAACCTACCTCTAACGCTCGCTTAAAAATCAACCCATGAATTCCGCTCCCTACACTCAGATATCTCTTTCTCCCACAGGCAACTAACACACTTACAAATGATTCGATATTTGCCTCAACGTCCATCCTCAAAAACAGAGTTACAGCCTCATCAAACAACCCTGCCCTCACATGCCCAGATATGATACTGGTCCAAGAGACGACATCTCTCACGAGCATCTCATCAAACACTCTGCCAGCACCACAATCACAACAAATACTGTAAAAATGAAGAAGCGAGTTTTGCTCATAGATGTCAATTACAAGACCCATCTTAACAACAACCTCATGAATCTACCTTACCTCTCCAATGCCCATAAACTTAGAGAACGATTTCAAAACCGCAGATAAAGTGTACATATCGGGCAAAAACCCATTTCTCACAGTCTGCCTATAACCCAAAATTCCTCTCTGCGGCCTAACAATGTCAGCATAGCTGGATATCAAACTATTAAAAGGGAATGAGCTTAAGCGCCAATCACATGGTTTCAGAAAACCACAAGCGTAATCAAAAGAACCACCAGATTTTCCAAAGAAGCCAACAACTCTGTTGACAACTAAGTCATTGCGAACAATCCCTAAGTAATTAACTGCGCATGAATTGTTTTGAAAGATTGCAAGTTGTTGCATCTACGAATGCAATCCAAAAGAACCCATTTCAAAAGATATGGCCTAATCTGGCTCATTGTAGTTGCACTTGCACTATTCCCATATTCAAGCAGCAAAAAGCTCCGCAATTTGTTTGACATATACATGCAGATAAATGCACCTTAGAAGTCCTCGTACAAATTCGATATTGCGAGAGGCACAACTCCATGATTTCATGGAACACAGAGATTTAAATTACAAGGGAAGAGAAGCGGTTAAGTAGTATTACTATAAGCAGAGAATGAGAATATGTGAGGAGGAAGAGGAGCTTTTTCTCCAGTTCCATAACGCGCGTGGTGTATTCTCTGTGAATTTTCCAAATGTGATGTCTGAGAAGTGAGGAGTCTGCTCCGTTCCAGTTCGTATGAAGAAAGACGACGTTAAATACCTCCTGAAAGGTCCATTTTCCCCCGAGTGGCTACATGCCCACGTAACCATACAAACACAGCTCAAGGCATGCGAAGGAGTAAGGAGCATGGATGCTTATAGGCAATTTAAAAAAGGAATAAGTTTAAATTTGCCCGGTACTTATAAGACGGGTTTAATTTAGTTTATTTTTAATTTTTATTTAATTTAATTTATAAATTTTAATTTATATTTAAATTAATTTAATTAATAAAAATATTATTTTTTAATATTAAAAATAATATAAAAAATAATTTATTTAATATTTTAATTATATAAATTATATAATATAAAAATTATATTTTAATATTATTTTTAAAAATATTTAATTATTTTATTTAAATAATATTAAAAATTAATTTTTATTAATATTAAAATATTATTTTATATTGTATAATTAATTAATTAATTTGTTTATATATCAAATAATTTATTTTATTTAATATTTAATTATTTTTAAATATAAAAATATTATTTTTTATATTGTATAATTAATTAAATAAAAATATTATTTTTATTATTTAATATTATTAATTAAAATAGTAATAATTTTTAATTTTAATTAATTATATGAAAATATAAAAATATTTTTTATATTTTCAGTTTAATTAATAATATTAAATAATAAAAAATATATTTTTATTTTTATTAATTAATTATATAATATAAAATTAATATTTTAATATTTTAAAAAATAATTAAATAATTATATATTTTTATTAATTAGACTAATTTAAGCATAAATTAAAATTCATGCATTAAATTAAATTAAAAATTGAAAATAAATTAAATCAAACCTCTCAAATAAATATAAAAAACAAATTCAACCTCACTCCATTTAAAAAAATTAACATTGAAGTTAAAAAAAATAAAATAAAATTATTAGCAGTAATTTTCCATCGTTGTCACCCCGAGAACCGAAGGGCTAATGTTATAGAAAATCCAAAATAATGCACCTTGGATGGTTGCAACAAATAAGCCCAACACCCTAAACCCAATCCAACGTCATTTTAGTTTTTAGTTTTTGGTTTTCAGTTTCACCAAGATCATATTGAAAGATCAATATCATACTGATGGTAGGCGAAGCAAGTGTCAAAAAATTTCCGGAGCCCATATTTACGTGATGAATCGCATGTGTATGTAGGAATTCGGGCCCACACGTTGTTACGTTTGAAGCCTTTTGAGCTTGCGAGGCAGGGTTTCAGGTCTGCTTCTGTGTGCACAATGGCTGATCTCGCTGGCACGCGCTCTCTGGTTAGTAATGATTGCTTGACATGTTGACTTTCCTACTTTCCTCCCTGTGTTGGAGACTGCGAACTAGGAAGGAAAAAAAAAAAAAAGTTAGGAAGGAACAGTTGGTAGAGAAAATATCAAACAAGCTCACCAAAGTTGAGCCTAAGAGGCAACAAATCCTGAATTGTAACGGGTTTAAAGATCGGAAACTATGACCTGGTCAAAGGTGATGTAACCTCCCCAGTATCACAACCTGGTTCCCATAGTCGGTAACTTAAGAAGTCAACTGAAGTCAACCACAGCGAAAGACTATAGAATCTCTAAATAACTGATGCTCATCTCGAGGAACATCAAAGTATCGATGGTCTAAGAAATGCCAAGTTAAGGGAAAGCATCATATAGTCGATTGAGGAAGGAGGAGACAGAAATCTTAGAGACCCATTCGCACCTATTAGGCCAACCTAAATTCAACGAGATGTCTTTCTCTTCATAGCAACGCCATCCTCACACCATAGCAAGCCAAGGGAAACACTGACGTCTGACTTCCACAAACATTAAAAGTTTAATCCTAAAACAGATCTGTTATACAACAAAAGAATCACAGCTACAAGAATTCTTTCAATACAAAATCAAAACAGATATGATACACACACTGCCTAAAAACCAAAGCAGGCATCTAAAGTACCATTTCAATACAAGGTGGACTTGCATGCAACAAAATCACACTAAAAAATTATGTACCCCTTACCTAAAAAAGGGGAGGGAGACCCACAACCGACAAGGAGAGTAGAGCCATTCCTTGCTTGGAAGGGACAAGGAACAACCAACAAACCCTGACAGAATGAAGAGATTCTTGTCTCAGAAGAAACCCACTCAGAGAATATTTCTCCGTATAAACGAAATCACTCCTGATACTGGTTGTACTAAGAAGATGAAATATTGAAACATAAATAAAATTATTTTAATATTAATATTTTTAAAATTATAATTCTTTTTGATATATTTTTTTTCTTTCATACTATAAGTCTTCTTTTTTTGTCTCATCACTTCTTTATCATTAATTTATTATATTTTCATATTAAAGCATTTAAATTTCTATGTTAAATATAATCAAAATTATCTCAATGCATCTTCTTATTTTATTCTCAATATATATATATATATGCACATTTTTTAATGATTATAATCATTTTTAAAAGTATCTATTATTATAATACTAAATATTTATCTTAATATTCATAAATGATAAATACATGCAAACTTTTTTTTTCTTTTTATTGTTATTATTGATGATGGAAAATAAGTGGACAGGTATTTCATTTTTCCTTGCTTATTTTTTTGGTTTTGTACTCACATAAAAGAAGAACGGCTGAAGCTGGAAAGCCCAACAAAATGATCCAGATACTGAAAATGGGAACCAAAACCCACACTAAATTCGACCCACTCCAATACCATGCGCCAATCAGTCCCCCAACCAATCTTGTTTTTAATTATTTTCAATTATTTTTATTTATTTCCTTTCCACAGTTAATAAAGTTTATTTATTTAATAAAGTACAGAATTTTGTGTACTCCGACTCTTGCCAAACTGTACCCTATGGTCTTTGCTTTGCATTGACCAAATTGATAGATATAAGCCAACGGTCGAAAAACAATTAATTATTTCACATTTGAGCTTTGCTGATAAGGAATGCTTGCATTTTAGGCTAAATATAAATCATATACAAATGCCATAACCAGAGCTCACCAATCGCATTACTGTCAGTGCCATAATTAATCGTTTTATTAGCCCCGAGTAACTAACCTTATCAACTAAACCAAACAGTCCCTTGGTTCTCAAACATATTATACCAAATATCATATTAAGATTTAAGACCCATGTTTACTTGGTACTACAAGTCTAAAATTGTACATCATATTGTTAGTAGTATAGATGGAGATACTTGGTTTCAAAGCACAAACCAAAACTCAATTTTCTATTGAGTAACTTCAAAGCATATGAAATCTATAAAAAAAAATTTGTTAAATGTTTTCGATAATAGATCAGTATATATACTGCCCTACGCCCATGGCAATAGTTCATCATTCATAATCATTTACCTTTTTAAGTTCCTTATCTGAAAACTAACAAATGGCTGCTTTTGCATTAAAGCTTTCATTTTTAGCAACAATTTTCCTTCTCTTAGTCTTGATTTCACCAACAAAATCCATGCTTGATGCTCATTACTATGATCAAACATGTCCACAAGCTGAGAAAATAATCTTAGACACAGTTCGGAATGCCATCGTGCATGACCCTAAAGTCCCAGCTCGTATCCTTAGAATGTTTTTCCATGACTGTTTCATAAGGGTATGATATCTCTCTCTCTTACTCTAATAAATGTTCTTCATGCACACACATGCATGATGATTAACCTTGCACATGCATGTGTACAGAAGCTTCCCACCCTTAAATTTTTTTTCCCAATGTCAAGAAATTAATAACCACATTACTGAAAGAATTGGGTGTCATTCATTGTTTATCTATTGATAGGGATGTGATGCATCAATTTTGCTGGATTCAAATCCTGGAAATCTAGCAGAGAAAGATGGCCCTCCCAATATCTCAGTTAGATCCTTCTATGTGATTGATGATGCCAAAGCCATGCTTGAGACGGCTTGTCCACACACCATTTCGTGTGCAGATGTCATAGCTATAGCAGCAAGAGATGTAGTGGCTATGGTAACATACCATATACTCTGCAAAGGCTAAAACTTGATGAAAATTGACAGCTAATATTTTTAATATACATTGGTTTCAAAAGCATAGTTCTCTTTTATTTTCTCCTAATCATCATCCCTTTCTTGACATTTTCATCAGTCTGGAGGACCTTATTGGAATGTACTGAAGGGAAGGAAAGATGGAAGGGTGTCCAAAGCTAACGATACCATTAACCTACCAGCTCCAACTTTCAATGTGACACAACTCATTCAAAGCTTTGCCAAGAGAGGTTTAGAAGTCAAAGACCTGGTTGCTTTATCAGGAGGCCATACTCTTGGTTTTTCACATTGCTCCTCGTTTGAAGCTCGGCTTCGCAATTTTAGTTCAGTCCATGATATTGATCCAAGCATGAACAGTGAGTTTGCAGAGAAGCTAAGAAAGAAATGCCCCAAAACTAACAAGGATCATAATGCAGGAAAGTTCCTCGACTCAACCTCTGCAACTTTTGATAATGACTATTACAAGCAACTCATGGAAGGAAAAGGCGTGTTTGGATCAGATCAAGCATTGTTTGGTGATTACAGGACTAGGTGGATTGTTGAATTCTTTGCTAAGGATCAAAGTTTGTTCTTTAGAGAATTTGCAAGTTCAATGGTGAAACTTGGTAATGTTGGGGTAATTGAAAATGGAGAAGTCAGACGAAAATGCCGAGTGGTTAATTGAGACGGTTACTGAGTGAATGCACTCAGAAGGCGAAAATTTTTCTTTCTTTAAGTTTTTTTTTCCCCTCTTCTATGATTAGAAATAATGTGAGGCTGATCATGTTATGAGTTCTCTATATCTCAATAAATTGCTGCTATTTCCATTGCTTGCTAAAATTCTCTTTTTTAAATGGTCAGATAGAGATTGCTGTATTCTCTTGGTGAAAATTAAACTGCTTCATTGTGTTTTTATGCATATTAGAGGAATATTTAACTGCTTCCTGTGTTTAACAGGACAGTTTGAAGGTTAAAAGCTTCTCTATATAAGTGGCATTAACGAAGCAGAATTGCATTGATCATAAAGGGAAAAATATTATTAGCTCTTGAAAAATTCCTTAACTGAAGTTATCCAAAGGAAAGAAATACAAGTATTTTACCATGGTGAAAAGCTGTGATCACTATTGGCAGAACAAAAGTCACAAACAACTTCTAATTGAAAAACATTTTTATTCAACTATGTCGACAGCTGAGAAAATTTCGCCATGATAATAATGCTGTCAAGGTAAATTGTCAGTGTGGGCTCATCAGTATTCACTGTTTGATGCATAAAAAAGAAGTACAAAATAACACAATATGGCACACCCGGAAGAAATCACCCAACCCCAAAAAAATTAGAGATGCATTTGTTGTGGGCGGCAGAATTTTTTTTCAGCATGCTTTTCAATTAAGAATGTTTTAATGTGAGGATGTGTGAAGCTATTCACCCTGTATCCAAAGTGCCAATCAAGTTTAACAAAGCAAAGGGAGATGATGTGTTTCAGAACAAGACTCAGAAAGAAAGGTAAAGAAATGGACATAAAAAAAAAAATAAAAAAAAATAAAAAAAAAAAAACTTACAGATTTTGCTTCACTTAAAAATGATAGCTACTCTTTAAGCAAAAACTACATCTGACCGAAACACTTATTTGACACCTTTGGTAACTTTTCGGGCTTCATGCAGCTTCTACTTGTCCCCATGAACGTGCAGGAGTGCCATTTCTTCAGATGGAGTCACCTATAGAGTTCAAATTGCATAATAGGCACAATTGACCAATGAAACCTAAGCTCATCCACAAAGGGAAGAAGAAGAAGAAGGTTGTAAAAAAAAAGGAAAAACAATTTCATAGAAAGAGAAAACAGAAAAGGAATTTACCTCAGCTACAACACCATTCCTTGAAGCATAGTGATATATCTCCTCAAAATATATATATAATAAATTCAATAACTCAGATTTTTTGATAGTCCATTAGTCTAATGATATTTAATAGTTCAATAATGAGATTTATTCAGTCTGTTCAACTACTGTAAAATTCACTCAATGAAAGGAAAGGATCTTGATTAAAGATAAGCAATATTAGTAAGATTGCTAAATATAACAATTCCTATAATTATGTATTATAAATAGAATTAAATTTCTATAATTATACTAGTTAATAATATTTACATAATTATATATTTAACTTACTATAATCATTCATTGTTCATATTCTATATAAAGAGATCAGATCATCTATTGAGGTATGTTATTTCTTCTTAATTAATCTAATACACTATTCTCTCATATCAATTCTAACTTGAGCATTGGAGGGTTCTCACCGAATCCACACCCGGTAGATTTCTGAACCATTTATTTTCTATTTTGCAGGTCCATACTCACAAGAAATTTCCGTGGACCACATCATTAGCGCCGTTTGTGGGAAACGACACAAGAAGCTATGTCTCTCCCTTGTATTCTTTATATTATGAACTCAAAATGAGAGAATGAACCAAGTGAGAGGATGGTTTGTGATTTGCAACAATCCAATCAAAAACTTTTTATCATGTTTAAGAAATTTCTAAATGTTAGCATAATTACAGCAATTAGCATGATTATAGGAGATTTGTGTAGCATAATTACAGCAATTAGCATGATTATAGGAGATTTGTGTAGCATAATTACAGCAATTAGCATGATTATAGGAGATTTGTATAGCATAATTACAGATGTTAGCATAATTACAGCAATTAGCATGATTATAGGAGATTTGTATAGTATAATTACAGCAATTATTATTCTTGTCTAAATTAGCTCATATTTTCATGTATAAATAGATGTAATATCTCTGTAAATAAGACACAGATAAATACACAATCCTTTCCTTTATTACTTGTATTCTTTCTTCTAACATGGTATCAAAGCCATAAAACTTTTATTTTTAGTTTCTGGGGTCTTTCTGAGGTCTCTCTTCTCTCTGTACAATCTGTTCTGATTCATTCTTTCATTCCTATTATTATATCATTTTTTTTTCTCCTCATCTTGTTATCAATGAAGAAATCTGATATTTCAAAACCTATTGGTTGCAAATGGATTTACAAAATCAAGACCCGTTCTGATGGAACTATTGAACGCTACAAAGCTCGCTTAGTAGCAAAGGGTACACTCAAGAGTATGGTATTGATTATGAAGAAACTTTTGCTCTAGTGGCCCGATTAACATTTATTCGCAGTCTCTTAGCTATTGCTGCAGTTCGTAAATGAAAACTTTTCCAGATGGATGTTAAAAATGCTTTTCTTCATGGTAATTTAATAAAAGAGGTTTATATGCATCCTCCTCCTGGTTATCATTCTCCTCATAAGATTTGCAAACTTCGGTGAGCCTTATATGGATTAAAACAAGCTCCCAGGGCCTGGTTTGCCAAATTTAGTTCCACTCTTGCTCAACTTGATTTTCTCTCTAGTCCACATGATTCTGCATTATTCACTAGCCAAACTGAAAGTGGTATTATTCTTCTGTTGCTTTATGTTGATGATATGATAATAACAGGAGATGATTCATCTGGTATTTCAGAGTTACAACATTATCTCAATCAGCATTTTGAAATGAAAGACCTGGGTTCTCTCAGCTATTTTTTGGGTCTTGAAGTTTCTCAGAATTCTGATGGCTATTATTTATCTCAAGCCAAGTATGCATCCGACTTACTTTCTCGAGCAGGCATCACTGATAGCAAAACAGTATCAACCCCATTGGAGCTCAATTGCAAACTTACACCTCTTGATGGCACTCCTCTTGATGATCCTACTTTATATCGACAACTTATTGGGAGTCTTGTTTATCTCACAGTTACTCGACCTGATATTTCATATGTTGTTCATCTGGTCAGCCAGTTTATGTCTACTCCTCGCTCAACTCATTTCTCTGCAGTACTTCAAATCCTTTGTTATATTAAAGGCACTATTTTTCATGGTTTGCACTTTTCCACTACCTCCTCCCTAGTATTATTTGGTTACTCTGATGCTGATTAGGCTGGTGATCTGACAGATCGTCGCTCTACAACTAGTTATTATTTCTTCTTGGGTAATTCTCTTATCTCTTGGCGTAGCAAAAAGCAAACTATTGTTGCACGTTCTAGCATAGAATCTGAATATCGTGCTCTTGCTGATGCTACATCTGAATTACTTTGGTTACGGTAGTTATTAACTGATTTGGATGTCACTCATTCTTCTGCCATAATGCTTCATTGCGATAATAGAAGTGCCATACAGATTTCTCATAACGATGTATTTCATGAGTGTACCAAACACATTGAAATTGATTGCCATTTTATACATCATCATGTTGCTCATGGCACCATATGTGTGATTCCTGTCTCCTCTGTCAGCCAAACCGTTGATATATTCACCAAAACGCATCCTCCAGCTCGCTTTCAGGATCTCTTAAGCAAACTCAAGTTGGCACCTGTGCTACCACCTTGAGTTTGAGGGGGGGGGTGTTAGCATAATTACAGCAATTAGCATAATTATAGGAGATTTGTATAGCATAATTACAGCAATTATTATTCTTTTCTAAATTAGCTCATATTCTCATGTATAAATAGATGTAATATCTCTATAAATAAGATACAGATAAATACACAATCATTTCCTTCATTACTTGTATTCTTTCTTCTAACACTAAATTTACTCAGGTACGATCTGAAAATTTTATTTACAGTCACATGAGTTTTGTTTTAAATTTACAAAAAGGTTATATATCCTATTGGACGATCAATCAATGACATTCTTCTTATAGCAAGTATAAACACTTTATCATTGCATCACTCTTTCTTCTCTGCTATTACATGCCTATATATAACCCATGTGCTTCAAGCGATATTTTCATATTTTATTTTACAAAGATTTGATATTAAGAAAAAAAAAATCATCACATTTTCATTTGCTATGAAGTATTTTTAATAGTTTAACAATTGACAGGAAATCATTGTGAAGTTTCAGAACTTTCAAATTATTTGAAGTTATAAAAATTTTTATTTAATAATTTTTGTTTATTTTACAAAATTATCAATGTTTCGATGATAAAAAAAAAAGCCTCAATTTATGCTAATAACTATAAAAGAGCCATAATCAATAAGTCCTTCAGTTTTGTATTTTGGGCTATTGTTGTGTTTTGTTGAAAATTACCTATAATACTTCAAATCAAAATTATATGAATTTTAGTTAATTTTCTTGACACAGAATTCTATTATATCAAAATTAAATTTATTGCTTGACTTTAAACGAATAGAAATTATGATTGTATTTTAGTCTAATGGGACTTGAAAAAATTATATGATTCTAAAAGTTAAATTTTAGAATTATTTGGGGGCAATAGCATAATCTCCATTATATTAAATTATAGTTCAAGTTTGTCTTCAAAATGAATAGTAATTGGAGGCATCTAAAATTATTTTAAAATTTATCGCTCTAATTTCCGTGATTTAGCGTTGTTTTTTATTTCTATTTAGCTCATACTTATTATACTGCAGAATTTAGATGTGATTGAGAGTAAAATTCATTTTACAATTATGTATATATGAAGATATGTTTATGAATAACATATCACTCTTAAATATTTTTTAAACCTAAATACCTTTATTTTTTATCAAAATCATTTGGTAAATCCCCCTAGAAATGTACATTATACATTCCATTTATAATACTATTTATTTAGAAAATCGTGGATAAGTTTACAACATGCATTATATAGATTATCTTCACAAAAATACAAGTATTATTTTTGCAGATAAATTTTAAGGAGTGTTTTGCCCATCCACAATGATAGTCCGTCAAGCTAAATAAACTGAGGGTGTTTAGCCCATCTACAGCGATAGTCCGTTAGGCTAAAAAATCTAAGGGTGCTTAGCTCATCCACGGTGATAGTCCACTAGGCTATGTATTTAGCCCATCCACGACGATAGTACGCTAGGATAAATAAAATAAAGGGTGCTTAGCCCATCCACGACGATAGTCCGCTAGGTTAAATAAATTAAGAGCGCTTAATCCATCCATGGTAATAGTCCACCAGGCTAAATAAAATAAGGTGCATAGCCTATCTATGACGATAGCCTGTCTGGCTCAAATAAAGGTGCTTACCCCATCTAAAATAATAACCCACTAAGTAAGCAAATTAAAGGTGCAAGTCCACTCAAGGATTAATTTACCAAACTAAGCAAATCGAATGTGCAAATCCACCTAAAGGTGAAAATTCTATCATTATCAAGTTTATCAATATGATAGTCCGCACTAAAAAAAAATTTAGGGTGATGACCAAAGTTTTGACATGTAAACGAACCTAAAGATTCATACTTGAAGGGGGGACTAATGATATAACTCATCAAAATATATATAATTAATCCAGTAACTCGAATTTTTGGATAATCCATGAGCCTAATGATATTTAATAGTTCAATCATGAGATTCGTCAGTTGGTTCAACTACTGTAAAATTCACTCAATGAAAGGAAAGAATTTTAATTAAAGATAAGCAATATTGGTAGGATTGCCAAATATAACAATCCTTATAATTATGCATTATAAATAGGAATAAATTCCTATAATTATGCTAGTTAATAATATCTACATAATTACATAGTTAACTTACCATAACTATTCATTATTCATATTCTATATAAAGATATTAAATCATCTATGGAGGTATGGTATTTCTTCTTAATCAATTTAATACATTATTCTCTAATATCTGTTCTAACTCGAACATCGAAGGGTTCTTATCGGATCTATACTCAGTGGATTTCGGACCTATTTATTTTTTATTTTATAAATCTATACTCACAAGAAATTTTCGTGGACCACATCACATAGAAGATAGTTTCTCCTCCCGCTGGAGACTCTGACGAAGAATACTTTGGATCATTTCTAGTTTTGAATTTAGAATCACCACTTAAATATATCAGCAGAGTATAATGGGGGCTTCCCATCCCCAAGATAAACATTTTCATCAATATGACGTCCAAAACGCTGGCCCGCCTTATACCTGAAAGGTGAAAAGTAGAAAACTCGTTGAATCCCAAATGTCATGTAAATTCAAAGTATACACAGAGCAAAAAGAATCAGGTCACTACTACATTAAATGAGCAAACTACAGCATAAACAAAGAATGTAGGTGATAGAGATCTCTCTGTGTATTGAAAACAACTCAACTAAGCCTTAATAGTAAGGTTTAACCATTTTCATAAATTCCTTTTTTACTTTATAATTAAGCCTCTAAGTCACAAGCCAAGTGTTCTTCCAGATGCCAGTTCATTGCTCACAAAACTTTAACATAATAGCTGGCTATGCATTACTGTATGTCTGTATAAGAATTAAGAATGATTGTAAGAACACTGCGTCTCTGAAATCCGAGACAAGAAAATCCAGCAAACCTGTAGAATCTTGATATTTGGAATCAAGCCAACAGCAACTTTTCCTCGAATTATTTAAGTCCAGACTCTCATACTGTATTTGCAAGAACAGGATCATTAGCCCACATTCTGTCATTGTCTCTATAAGCTTTTCCTTTCGTTGGACCAAGACTCCCTTGATGAACAAATCCAATAGATGCTGCAGCTTTGACAAACACCTGCTTTTCCTTCCTCCGCCATAGATTCACCTTCCCTTCGTTTCTGATGTTTATGTTTTTCTTCTCTTTATTAAATTTTTCGGGTTATTAATGAGGCCAGATGCTATACAATCTCGTCATTTTCTGGGCTTCCATTGGTCCTATAATAAGGCCTTGATGGGCCAATTCTATACAAAAAATCTGGGCTTGGATCAATGTGTATTTTCTATTATGCTATTTTCAGCTGGCATCATAATTTTCTAATGCTAGATCAATACGAATTAGGGGACTATTTAACACGAATTTTTTTCCCCAAAGATTCACGAGTTCAATTCTATTCAAATCGTCCTTTTTTTATTTAAAAAAATTTTAATGATTTAATTTACTTAAATAAAAATAAATTAAAATCATAATCGGAATCAGAGAGCAGGCGATGGGCACCCTCAATTGTAAGAACTGATAGAAACGAAAATATGATAAAACAAGACTTGATAACTTGTCGAGTCCGAATTAGATGTGACTGATCAACAACTACAGTGGACCCCACCCACAACATCGACTCTCAGCCCAAAAAGAAGTGCCGCCCCCAGTCCCACTCAGAACGGCATCTCCTTACACGCCACAGCTAGTCATATTTCAACTTTTCTTATCTTATTTTGTTCGGTACGATCTTAAAACTACCATCCAAAAAGAATATTCTTCATATTAAAAATTAATTAATATTAAATCTAATAATTATTTTCATAAAATTATTAAAATAAGATTTTTTTTTAAAAAAAAAATCGCTGCTTAACCATCAAACTATAATGCAAAATTGGTTTGTCATTATTCTTTATCAAGTAAATTTTAAAATTTATATTAATATATTAATATTTCTCCTTTTATATTTGTATTCATTATAAATAAATTTTAGATTCTCTTTTTAATATTAAAATCTTGTTATTCTTATTATTGGAAGGTTTTATTTATTTATTTATAATATTTAAATAGATTCTTGAAATACACATTAGATTATTATTTTTTTTTTAATTTGAGACTTTAAATATGTTATTTGATAATTTAAAATATAACATGAATTATTGATTTTTTTTTTATTGGAGATTTTAAATTTTGAAAGTGTCACGACCCAACCTATGGGCCGGACCGACACTAGGACCTGGGCCAGCCTAAAGCCCCCGAAGCCCGTAGTAAGCATAACTATTCACTAACTCAACTCTAAGGCCCATTTGGGCTCAATTTCAAGAAATCAACCAGATAGAGTCCGGCCATAAAATGGACCTTCCAACGGAGAGTTTTTGACTCACCCGACCTGTAAACACAATAAATAATCAATTGGGGAGCTCAGCTCACCCTCCACATACTCATATCAACATATAAATAAATGGGAGCTCAGCTCCCTCATCCAGTCCATCAAACATGCATGTTATAAAAATTTTACAGGTCCAAAATAACAACTTATTACAGACCCAAATCAATTAAATATTTCTAACACATGCTGAAATTCTAGAAGTTTATAGAATTACACAAACATAAATAGATGACCTGCGAGGGAGAAAAGCAGGTTAACCTCAAAAATATCCTCCTGTGGCCTGAAAAAATATTGAACAGGAGTGAGCGTTCGACTCAGAGAGTAAAATATCAATTTTAATCATAATCTCTACAACTATGTAAAGCTAATGCATCCTGTAAAAGTGAAATGCAACATCAGCAATAAATTCACATCATAACAGCAAAAAGGTAATTTGGAGCACTCACGCACCCAGTAATATCAATCATAATATATGGAGCCGATCCTATCTGACTCTCTTAAATCCAACTTTGCGTGAAGAACTCAGCTCGGACTTCCACTTAATAACCAAATCGGGGTCCCAGCGAAGAACTCAAGCTGTGTCTACCTCGAAGGACCGGGTCCCAGCGAAGATCTCAAGTCGTGTCTACCCGTCCTATCCATAGTCCACACCACATCACACGCACGCCAACGCACGCACACTACTCCAAATTACCACAACAACATCCATGACATTTCAACAGTTATTAATGCAACATAAAACGTGCCTATAGTTTAACTATATAAATACATACATATAAGTGATGCATGGGCATGCTTAAACATATAATAATATCGAAATTACAATTAAAATTAATATTTTACTTACAGATGATACGGTGTGTCCGCAAGTGCACGGGTCACAGTAGTATAGTTTTTTAAAAAAAATGATATCGATCCCACAGGGAATTGTGCTTAAATTGGAAATAAAAGTATAAGCTAATTAGAATGACAAAAATTAAAGATGTAAAATGAAATTTCAAATTAAGACAAAAATTAAAGATGTAAAATGAAATTTGGAATTAAAATTGGTATTTGAGGAATTAAAACTAAATCAAACAATTAACTAAAATTAATTAAACTAGATTACCAAAAATTAATTTGAAATTTCGATTTATGAAATTTGAGAGGAATTAAATCTAAATTCAATAAAAATTAAAGTGATTCTAGAGATTGGATTTTTCAATATTGTTTGCATGTGGTTTATCCCTAATTTAGCCAAACACATGAGAATTGCAATTTTGAGGGAAATCAATTCTTAAATTTTTGAAACCTTTTTCAAGCATTTCAAAGTTGGTTTTCATTAAATCAAACCCTGTTTTCACGGTATTTCAAACCTAACAAAAACTCATTTAAAGCTCTAATTGATTTTTGAAAAGTTCCCCTTAATCCTCTTAGCTTATCTCTAACACCAAGAAAATAAAGTTTATTGCAAGATTATCTATCCCTAATATTCACTTTTCAGTCCATCTATTAAGGATTAAAGCTTAACTTAATGAGGGCCCATTCATCAAGCAAGGCAACAAGCTCACAAGCAATAAATCAAAATGTAACAAATCCCATTTAAATGGCTAAATCAGTTCAAAACCACAATACAAATCAATATTTACAAACCCATCTCTAGAATCTCAATCAACTACTCACAAATCATTGTTTAAAGACAAACCCAAATGTATAAATGAAGAAATAATGGAACTGTAAGCTCAAGGGTAGAAAAACCCAGAAATATGCAGCAGAATCTGCTGCAGAAAAGTGCAGAAAACGAGTTCTGCAGGCTGCTGGAAAAATGGAGAACGTGCTCCCTCCTTCTCTCTTTCTAATCTTGCCAAAAATGCCTCCCTTGCTCTCTATATCAAGAAAATGATAAAATGAGACTTTATATAGGCTAAGGGTCTGCCCTAGAATGGGTAAAAGGGGGAAGGTTCCAGAGAAAGTGAGGTAAAAAGCTGGAGTAACGGAAATGCCACGTCAATTATTTCCAGTAAAAATGACATAAGCCGAGTCAGTTGTGTCGTGGGTTGTGTTGCGGGTTGTGTCGCTCTCGGCCTGAATATCTGACGATCGACACAACCTGCTACATAAGCTAACTCGGTTGTGCTGCAGGTTGTGTCGCTCTCGGCCATTTTTTTACTCAACTTCAAAATTTTTGCAATTCGACTTTAATCTCCTCCAAATTGCTACTCTGATCCAAATACATCAAATTTCTCCAAATTTATCCTACAAAACAAATGAATTCCAAAAATTAAACTAAGAAAAGTGAAAATTATAAAATTGACTAAATATATGCTAATATTTATAATAATAGCTATGAACAAGGGTAGATTATGTGCAAAAAATTACTCCTAAATGATGATCTAAAATGCATGCATCAAATTCCCCCATACTCAAACTCTTGCTTGTCCTCAAGCAAAATTTCATTAAAACTCATTTGGAAGGGAATAGAATCAGTCTTTGAAAACACAAAAATCACAAATCCAAACCACCAACTTACCTCTAGCCACCAACATTCCAAGTTCCCACCAGCAAAAGCACAAAGAATGAAGCAAGCACTCTCAACAATTACAGAATAGCTAAGAATTAACCAATCAACCCAAGCAACAAATACCAACCAGCTACAAGAGTCAATTGTGCCAAAACAAACCTAAATGAAATAGATAGCCAATGTGTCTCAAATAGATGGTGAGTAATGTATGGAAGATTATATTGCCAAACCCATATACTCAACTCAACTCAACTCAACTAAGCCTTTATCCCAAAAATTTGGGGTCGGCTATATGGATTCGCTTTTTCCACTCTGAACGATTTTGGGTTAAATCCTCAGAAATGTGTAATGCTTCTAAGTCATACTGTACTACTCTCCTCCAAGTCAATTTAGGTCTACCCCTTTCTTTCTTTCTATCCTCTAGCCTAATGTGTTCTACTTGTCTAACTGGAGCCTCTGTATGTCTACGCTTCACATGACCAAACCACCTCAATCTCTCTTCTCTCAACTTATCTTCAATTGGCACCACTCCTACCTTTTCTCTAATACTTTCATTACGGACTTTATCTAGTCTAGTATGACCACTCATCCACCTTAACATTCTCATCTCTGCAACTCTTATCTTAGATGCATACGACTCTTTCAGTGCCCAACACTCACTACCATATAGCATAGCCGGTCGTATGGCTGTATGGTAAAATTTTCCTTTTAATTTATTGGGAATCTTACGATCACATAAAACTCCCGTGGCACGTCTCCACTTCAACCATCCGGCTTTAATCCTATGACTAACATCCTCCTCACATCCCCCATCTACTTGAAGGACTGAGCCTAGATATTTAAAGTGATTACTTTGGGACAGTGCCACTCCATTCAAACTAACTCCTTCCCTATCACCAGTTTGGCCTTCACTGAACTTGCAATGCATGTATTCTTTCTTCGTTCTACTTAACTTAAAACCCTTTGACTCTAGAGTACTTCTCCAAAGTTCTAGCTTCCTATTGACTCCTTCTCGTGTCTCATCTATCAGAACAATATCATCCGCAAACATCATGCACCAAGGAATACTCTCTTGTATATGTTTCGTCAGTTCATCTAAACCTTATGTAAATTGGTAAGGGCTTATGGCTGTTCCTTGGTGTAATCCAATTGAGATCGGAAAATCTCTTGTGTCCCCTCCCACTGTGAATACAATAGTAGTTGCTCCTTCATACATATCTTTCAATACTTGTATGTACCTAATAGATACCCTCTTTTGTTCTAACGCATTCCATAAGACCTCTCTTGGAACACTATCATAAGCCTTCTCCAAATCAATAAAAACCATGTGTAGATCTTTCTTCCCATCTCTATATTTCTCCATCAAGCTTCTAATGAGAAAGATCGCTTCCATAGTTGAACGACCGGGCATGAAACCAAATTGATTGAGAGAGATAGAAGTATCATGACGTAGTCGATGCTCCACAACTCTCTCCCACAACTTCATAGTATGGCTCATTAGTTTAATTCCCCTATAGTTTGAGCAACTCTGTATGTCTCCCTTATTTTTAAAAATAGGTACTAAAATACTCTTCCTCCATTCATCAGGCATTTTCTTTGAGTTTAGAATCTTATTAAATAATTTAGTTAACCATGCCACTCCCATATCTCCCAAATACTTCCACACTTCAATTGGTATTTCATCGGGTCCACAGGCTTTACCTACTTTCATTCTCTTAAGTGCTTCCTTTACTTCTAAAGATCTAATCCTTCTAGTATAATTTACATTCTTTTATATTGTTCTATAATCTATATTCACGCTATTTCCATTTTGGCTATTATTAAAGAGATCATTAAAATAATTTCTCCATCTTTCTTTAATGTCCTCATCTTTCACCAACACTTTTCCTTCTTTATCCTTAATGCACCTAACTTGATTGAGATCTTGACATTTCCTTTCTACTCCTTGCGAATGTATAAATATCTTTCTCCCCTTATTTAGTTCCATGTTTCTCATCTACCTTTTCAAACGCATGTGCTCTTGCTTGGCTAACTGCCTTTTTTGCCTCTTTCTTTGCTATCTTGTACTGTTCATATGCCTCATTATTATCACATTTAGGTAATTTCTTATACCATTCCCTTTTTCTCTTCACTGCCTTTTGTACTTCCTCATTCCACCACCATCTCTCTTTTGAGGGTGGTCCATGTCCTTTAGACTCCCCAAGTACTTTTCTAGCTACTTCTCTAATCTTTGATGCCATCTGTATCCACATATCATTTGCCTCCATATCTAGCTTCCATACTTCAGACTCAAGAAGCTCATTTTTGAACTTCACTTGCTTTACTCCTTTGAACTCCCACCACTTTGTTCGAGCTACACTATTTCTTCTGACCTTACTTGAATTGTTCCTAAACTTGACATCCAAGACCACCAACCTATATTGACTTGTTAAAGCCTCTCCTGGAATGACCTTGCAATCCTTGCATAGAGCTCTATTTGTCTTCCTGGTTAAGAGGAAGTCGATTTGGCTTCTATGTTGCCCACTTTTGAAAGTCACTAAATGTGACTCTCTTTTTATAAAGAAGGTATTTGCTAGTATTAGGTCGTATGCCATAGCAAAATCCAGGATGCTTTTTCCCTCCTCATTTCGACTGCCAAAACCAAAACCTCCATGAACATTCTCATAACCTTGCCTATCACTTCCTACATGTCCATTCAAATCTCCACCAATGAAAACATTCTCTTCATTCGTTATGCTTTGCATTAAATCATCCATATCTTCCCAAAACCTTTGTTTACTCTCATTGTCTAGTCCTATTTGTGGGGCATATGCACTTACTATATTTTTTGTTTCTCCGTCTAGTACTAGCTTTACTAGTATAATTCTATCTCCTACTCTTTTCACAGCTACTACTGCGTCTTTCAATGTCCTGTCTATGATTATACCCACTCCGTTCTTGTTTCTCTCCTTTCCGGTAAACCATAATTTATACCCTGAATTACCCACTTCCTTACTTTTCTCTCCTACCCATTTAGTCTCCTGAATGCAAGCAATATTCACCCTTCTCCTTTCCAAGGTATCCACAAGCTCCATTAATTTTCCTGTAAGTGATCCAACATTCCAAGTACCAACCCTAATCCTCCTCCTATCCTGCTCCTTCCTAATTGGTCTCCTTCTATGATATCTTCTATTATTTTCTATGTCTATCTTGTGTTCTGTTCCACTATTTGTTCTATTATCTGTCCTATGGACTAACTTCTTTACCCACACCCGTCCATGATGTGGGAACCCTTGCTCACTTAACACTACACCCGGTAGGCATGGCGTCGCTCGTGAACGCCCTACACCCTTGCATATTTATCACTACACCGGGCTCCATGTAGCGTCGTTAGTAGAGGACGCCCCAACGTTTATATCATTTGAATCCATATCATAGGGTGTGACGAAATTTTTACGCTGGTTGTCACCTACCGCAACCCTCCTCCTTTATCCGGGCTTGGGACCGGCTAAGCACAAACTACTTAGGTGGAGTTATTGCCAAACCCATATGCAAGCATAAAAGATCTAACTCTACTAATGTAACAAGCATTTTTCAAAGAATCATTAGGTCTTTTTAAGGGTTGTAATGGGGTCAAATAGGGTAAGATTGTGGTTATCAAAGAAAGGGAATAAGGTAAACAAAATATGAGAATAATATTAACCATGAAACTCAAAGTGCATCCATTTTTTTTTTTCTTTTTTTTTTTTTTAATAGTAATTTTTTTATCAAGAGTAAAGAAATTCACAATGAATCTTAAGTGCTAACACAATAAAGGGACTACTTTTATAATATATTTTTTATTTTGTATGTGTCCCTATTTCACGTCACACCCAAAATTACCTTTGGGATATTTTTGTGACTATTTTTTTTTTTATCAACTTTTCACAATTACTCTAGCACTTTTCAAGATGTTTCAATCCTCCAAGTTTTTTTTTTTATATCATTATTTATTTTATTTTATTTTATTTTATTTTATTTTATTTTTTTTATGCACTTAATTGCTAAAATATTATTCTCATAATAGGTGGTAGTGTTTAGGTTTAATGGCTAGGTAAATGATTTGGGTTCCAAAGAAATTAGGGAATTAAGGTTCAAGGGGGTTTGCAAGGGTTAAAATGAGATTAAGGTAGGTTAAGGCTAAATGCGAGGTTTAAAATATGAAGGAATGCCTAAATCATATTCTTATCAAATGCAAGTTAAAAATTTCGCTTTGAAAGATCTAAGATGCTTGTTCTAGGAATGGTGAGACGACAATGACCATTTTCTTCCTTAAAGGCTTATCCAGACACTCAAAACTCAAAATAACTAATCAGAATCTGCATACCTAGATGAATATATTAATTTTTAGCTATTAGGTAAGAGAAAGAATAATGCTTAAGACTTTGTACCCAGCTGGAACTTTCATTCCACTAACCATCTAAAGGCAAGTTGGATTGCTTGAATAAGTGGCTTATGGAATTCAAAGACTGGTTTAAAAATTCAAAAATTTTAAATGAATGAATAAAATGCATGAGTGTATAAATGTATAGTCAACTTATATGCAACTAAGTATGCATAACTAAGTATATGAAGCTATATGCAGTGTATATACGTGAATATGTACAAGTATGAAGTAATGAATGAGTATGTCACTATATGCAAATGAAAAAGGAAAAAAATAATTTTTGCAAAAAATTTACCCTCTCCCCCATACTCAGAATGAACATTGTCCTCAATGTTAAAAGAGTGCAAGGAATGGGATAATTGGGCTATATGTGCATAGAGAATTATTACCCTGTTGCATAAGCGATAGCACAACTTGTGTTGAAAGTGACACAAGCTGAGATAAGAAGTGTTACCTCATTGAAGTGCAGCCAATTTAATTAGATAAATTTTGGACAGCTGCTGCACTCATTGCAAAAGAAACAGTGCGATGGAATCCATTAAATCAATTAAACTCAAAAAGTTGAAATAGGAAGTTAAGCTCAAAAATGTAACCATCAAGTGTAAATCCGAAGTAGCACATAAAAGCAAGTGAGCAATGTATTAAAGATATAAAAGAAAAATGTATTTTATGAGGAACTAAAAAAAATTGAATAAGTAAACGGTTCAAGTAAAAGAGAAACAACACAAGCAAAATATTAACTAAATAAGTTCAAAATACTAATTAATTAAGCAACGAAAATAAAGACATGAAATGTAAATGGAGAATAAAAGCTGGTCAGTCAGGTATGAGAAGTCCTTTGCCCTTGTCATCTTGTGGAGGTGGTGGTGCTTGTGGTGGCTGCTGTGGAGAGATGATGCTCAAAATCGATTGCTTGGTTTGTTTGATCTTCTCGACTTAGCTCGCATGACTTTCAACTCGTCTTGCATTTCAGCACTTCTATCCAAATATATGTCAGCTAAATCTCGTAGTGTCTGAAAAGATACATCCGTCATTTGCCGAAAAGAATAAATTTCATCACTGAGATTCTCCATGAATGTCAAAAGAGTTGCTATGGATGGTCCAGAAGCTGTTGATGAAGCAGGTTGAGCAGCTGGTGGAGCTCGGCTTGAAGGTTGTGTAAAAGGCTGTGCAAATGGTCGCTCAGATGCTGAGGAGGAGCTAATTGCAGTGGGAGAACCAGGTGGTGGGTCTGTTAGTGCAGGAATCTCATACAGCTTGGTAGCCTCATTTTTGATACAAAATTTTTGGTTGGCCAGATGGGGTCCATCCAAAAATAACAAACCCGTTGGAAGAGCAGGACACTTGTACATTTGAGGATTAAAGCCAAAATAATGGGCAATGGGTGTGACCAATCCTCCAAAGACAATATTACCAGTACCCTAGTGGTGCAGCGGATCACATGGCGCGAAATAATAACTGTGGGAAGCTTTTTGCCGCTTTTGCACACCACAAAAAGAAGAGATCATCTCGTGACATTGTGCCAACACTAGATCCTCTGCCTAAAATTGTATTTGCAATTAGTCGCTGAAGCAATCTCAAGGCATGATTCTCAATCTTGGAGGCCTTACTGTGTCCTGGTTTGAAGGTACCTGCTGAAGGTGCAATTCGCTTCCAAAATTCACATGCATTGTAGTCCCATTGGCTAGTAGGTATTTTGAACAGACCATCAGGTGGAAAGCCAAATATATGATGAAAATTATCCATAGACAGCACCCTATCTTGACCAAGGCATCTAAAATGGATTGTCAAGTCATTGTCCAAGGCAATTTTATGCTCATTAGTGGACAGGGAGGCCATAAATTCCTGCACTAAAATGGGGTAGACCAGTTCCTGTTTATGTGCAAATCGCACCCAACCTAAAGCATCTAACAGAGTCTGCATTTCATCATAAATCTTCAAGGATTTAAGTGTAGACACATCCAAATACCGAGGTTGAACCATTTGTCGGGCTACAACTCTTGCCTTATTTTTCTTCATGTCGGCAGTAGGTAATACCCAGTGTGTAGCAGTAGGCAAAGAGGAGGGGAATGCGAGGTTACCTTTAGATGTACCGGGGCGCTTGACCTCTGACTTCGGAATGCCACGTCGGACAGCAGGTGCGGCCGGCATTGGGGGCGGAATTGGGGGTTGTTGTGTGGTCGGGTCATGTCACTTCCTCTTGACGTCGCCCGTTGATTTGTGAGGTTTAATACTTTTCGCCTTTTTCTTCTTGAATGTGGCGATCGGAGCGTCAGCAGAATGGACCGGCGATGGGTCGGCGTGCATGGGTGGGGTGCCTTGGGGCTGCGCCGGCTGGGAGGAGTGGGGAGGCGAGTTTTCGAAGGATAATGGGGAGTCAGACATGGCGAAATGGAGGGTTTTGATCGGAGAAAGAGAAATATGGGAAGAATGGTGGGTGGTGGAGGCAACGGTGAAGATGAAGGTGACAGCGGGATGGGAGGGTTGTGTCGGGAGCGATGTCGAGAGGGAGAAGGGGTTATGGGTTTACGGGTTGTGGGCTTGGGGATTGGGGTTTAGTCGGTTGGGCTGGTTTTAGGTTTGGTTTCGGGCTTGTAGGTTTTGGGTTTTTTAATCGGTTGGGTTTTAGATTTAATTTTTGGGTGTGGGCTTTTGGGTTTTACTGCTGGCCCATTCCGGTGAAGGGAGTTTTTATCCCAGTTATGTCGCAAGTTGTGCAGTCTGCTGCCCGAAAATGACCGAATTTTATAGCACCTAAAAAAATTGAAACAAATTAGATTTCGAATTATTAAACCTTTATAACATGAATTCTAATTGTTCAATTTGTCATGTTCATCAAGTTCTCATAAAAAATAATTTTTCAAAGCACCAATTCACACATCCAAATTCAAATAATTTTCCTTTTAATCCAAGATGTCAAAATGTGGAAAGATTTTCTCTTGAAATTAACCAAAAGGGCAATGAATCCAGCAAAAATCACCAGCAAATACTCAACGAAAGAAAGATGAAAATTATAAGTGAACAAATTTAAAACTAAAATTTAAAGCTAAAAATTTAAAGCTAAAAATAAAATTTTTATTGCCCATTTACTTGCAATGCATTGTATCCCATCTGCACAAGGAAATTAGAACAATGTTAAACTCTGAATAAGGAGTATAGAAAAACTTAAAACAAATATTTATATGAAAGAAATAAAGAGTCAATGAAAAATTGGGAGTTATGCACAAAAATGCTAAGTTTAGGTCTTTAGCTTGACCATACTCACTCAAGATTTTATGGAGAATGAGAGAGATAGCAAGTTGCTATCTTCTCAATTGGCTCACCAACTGAATAGTGCCTCAACCTTTGTCCATTTACCTTGAAATTACCAGATTTTGCACCAAAAATTTCCACAGCACCATGAGGTAAAACTTTCACAATTTTGAATGGACCGGACCACCTTGATTTTAATTTTCCTGGAAAAAATTTTAACCTTGAATTGAATAAGAGAACCAAATCTCCTTCTTTAAAGTCCTTTTTCTTGATATGCTTATCATGCCATTTTTTAGTTCTTTCTTTATAGATCCTAGCATTTTCATAAGCATCAAGTCTCAATTCTTCTAATTCATCAAGTTGCAAAAGTCTTTTATGTCCAGCAGCTTGTAAATCAAAATTGATTGCTCTAATGGCCCAATAAGCTTTATGTTCTAACTCTACGGGCAAATGGCATGATTTCCCAAAAACTAACCTATAAAGTGTAGTTCCTATGGGGGTTTTAAATGCTGTTCTATATGCCCAAAGAGTGTCATCTAATTTAAGGGACCAATCTTTTCTGGACTTATTGATAATTTTCTCCAAGATTTGCTTGATTTCTCTATTTGTGATTTCTACTTGGCCATTTGTTTGAGGGTGATATGGTGTGGCAATCCTATGTTTTACCCCATATTTTCTCATCAATTTCTCAAATTGGTGGTTGCAAAAATGGCTACCACCATCACTGATTATGGCACGTGGGGCACCAAACCTGGTCAAAACAAATTTTTTCAGAAATTTCACTACAACTTTTGCATCATTGGTAGGTGTAGCTATAGCTTCTACCCATTTAGATACATAGTCCACCCCTACCAAGATATATTTATTCCCATAAGAAGATGGAAATGGCCCCATGAAATCAATTCCCCACACATCAAATAATTCAACTTCTAATATGGACTGTTGGGGTATCTCATCTCTCTTGGAAATGTTGCCTACTCTTTGACACCTATCACACTTGCTTACAAAATTTCTCACATGTTTAAACATATTAGGCCAATAGAAACCTGATGTTAAGACATTTTCAACAGTTTTTGAGACACTAAAATGACCACCATATTCAGAGGAATGACAATGGTAAATAACATCATGCATTTCTTCCTCTGATATACATCTCCTAATTATTCCATCATTACATCTCCTAAACAAAAGAGGTTCTTCCCAAGAATAAAATTTAACATCATGCAAGAATCTTTTCTTTTGCTGCCAAGATAAATCAGGTGGCAAGACACCACAAGACAAGAAATTCACAATATCAGCAAACCATGGAAGTGTAGAATTCAACACATACAACTGCTCATTCATGAAAAACTCATCAATTGGCACAATTTCATCATCTTTATTTTCAGTTTTCATCCTAGAAAGGTGATCAGCCACCACATTTTCAACACCCTTTTTATCTCTTATTTCCAAATCAAATTCTTGAAGTAATAAAATCCATCTAATCAACCTAGATTTAACCTCTTTCTTGTTTATTAGATACCTTATTGCTGCACGATCAGTGAAAACTATTACCTTTGAGTTGACCAAATAAGAACGGAATTTATTGAGTGCAAATACTACCGCAAGGAACTCCTTTTCAGTTGTGGCATAATTAACTTGAGCTCATCAAGGGTTCGGCTTGCATAGTAAATGGCATAAGGTTTTCTATCTTTTCGCTGGCCAAGGACAGCTCCAACAGCAAACTCGCTTGCATCAGACATGATTTCGAATGGCAAAGTCCAATCCGGGGGTTGCATGATAGGAGCTGTTGTTAATGCCGTCTTCAACCTGCAAAAAGCAACCATACAATCTTGATTAAAATCAAATTTAACATCATGATTCAAAAGATTTGTTAAGGGTTTAGCAAGTTTAGAAAAATCCTGAATAAATTGCCGGTAAAACCCGGCATGTCCAAGAAAACTCCGCACTCCTTTGACAATGGTTGGAGGTGGCATTTTTTCAATAATTTCTATTTTAGCTCTATCCACTTCAATTCCCCTATTGGAGATTAAATGCCCTAAAACGATTCCCTCTTGGACCATAAAGTGGCATTTCTCCCAATTCAACACCAGATCATTATCAGCACATCTCTGCAAGATTTTAGACAAATTAGTCAAGCATGAATCAAAATTAGTGCCATATGCTGAAAAGTCATCCATGAAGACCTCCATAATTTCTTCAATAAAATCAGAAAAAATGGCCATCATGCACCTTTGAAATGTGCTAGGCGCATTACACAATCCGAATGGCATCATTCGATATGCAAAGGTGCCATAGGGACAGGTAAAGGTAGTTTTTTCTTGGTCATCAGGATGTATTGGAATTTGAAAGAAACCAGAATATCCATCTAAGTAACAAAAGAATGAATGCTTGGCTAATCTCTCTAACATTTGATCCATAAAAGGAAGGGGAAAGTGGTCTTTTCTTGTGGCATTGTTCAACTTCCTATAGTCTATGCACATTCTCCAACCTGTAACAGTTCTAGTGGGTATCAATTCATTATTCTCATTTTTAACAACTGTCACCCCACCTTTTTTTGGTACAACATGCACAGGACTAACCCACTCATCGTCGAAATAGGGTAAATAATTCCAAAGACTAGTAATTTTAGGATTTCCTTTTTCACAACATCCTTCATTGTAGGATTCAATCTTCTTTGGTGTTCAATGGAAGGTTTACTATTTGGCTCAAGGAAAATCCTATGCATACAAACTGTTGGACTAATTCCCTTTATATCATCAATTGCATAACCCAAAACTCTTCTATATTCTCTCAAAACTCTCAACAATTTTTCATTCTCAATATCAGTCAAACATGCATTAATTATAACAGGATATGTTTCATTCGATCCAAGAAAAGCATACCTGAGGTTGGAAGGAAGAGGTTTAAGATCTACCTTTGGGGCATCCTCTACCTTTAATGATGGTTGTTTGATTTCCAAAGTTTTCACTTCTTTAAGTTGAAAAATTGTGGCCTCAGGATGTGGTGGAGAGCTCTCCAAGTGTTGTGCAAAAGCAGCTATGTTGAGATTGTCATCATCAATGCTCCCACCATGGACTAAGCAATTTTCAAGTGGGTCATGTGGATAGCTTTTTCTGAAATGCTCTTGAACAATCTCATCAATAATGTCTACCCGCAAACAAGACTCAACTTCTTCATGTTTCCTTTTCATGGCAGGATTGATGTTGAATATCATTTGATCATCTCCCACTCTAAGCGTCAATTTCTCACCCTTTACATCAATTAATGCACCAGCTGTTGCCAAAAAGGGTCTTCCCAATAAGATAGGAACTTTTGTGTCTTCTTCCATATCTAAAATGACAAAGTCCACCGGAATGTAGAATTTCCCAACCTTGATAGGCACATTTTCAAGAATGCCTTCTGGATACTTAATTGAACGGTCAGCCAATGAAAGATACATGTTTGTGGGCTTCAACTCTCCCATATTCAACTTCTCATATATTGAAAGAGGCATTAGGCTAACACTAGCCCCAAGGTCACATAAGGCATTTGCCACACAATTATCACCAATATGACAAGGAATGGAAAACACACCCGGATCTTTGAGTTTGGGAGGTAACTTCTTCTGAATTATAGCACTGCATTGCTCTCCCAAGTTGATGGTGTCATAATCTTCTAGCCTTCTCTTGTTGGAAAGAATCTCCTTCAAAAACTTGGCATAACTTGGCATTTGGGATAGTGCCTCAGTGAATGGCACATTGATATACAACTTCTTTAGCACTTCAAGGAATTTGCCAAATTGTTTGTCTAGCTTATGCTTAATGAATCTTTGAGGGTAGGGAAGGGTGGGCTTGTAAGGTTCAGGTGGGATGTATGGTTTCTCTCCCTCATCTTGCTCACTTTTGCTTTCTTCTTCTTTTTCATTTTTCTTGCTCTCAACTGAATTTTCTTCTTTTGTGCTCTCTTTTTCTTCTCTCTTGTTTTCACTCTCTTGACCAACTTTTTTAACACTTCTCAAGGTTACAACCTTACATTGTTCATGAGGGTTTTGTGGTTGGCTAGGTAGTTTCCCATAGGAATTGCTTCCTGATGAGCTTGCTTGTTGAGCCAATTGAGTCTCCAACATGCGGTTGTGGACTTGTAATTGATCCATGGTTTGTCTCATGTGTTGCATTTCTTCCTCCAATTTGCTATTCATCTTGCTTTGTTCAGCAAAAAATTTCTCCATCATGCTTTCCAAGGTTGGCTTCGGTTCATGAGGTGGAAGGGATTGTTGTGTTCTTGCTTGATATCCAGGTTGTGGCTGCCTTGTGGGCTAAAATTGAGGCTGAGATTGAGGCCTATTTTGCTGCATAAACTGCTGGTTATGAGCATAATTTGAGCTTTGGCCTTATTGAGCAAAAGTTGCTTGTGGTCTCCATGTTGAGTTGTTCACATTAGAGTAAGCATTTCCCATAGGTTTCTGTTGATAACCTCCTGCATAAGCAGCTTGTTCTTGCAAATAATCATCACCATAAGAAGAATAATCAACTCCACAACTTTGAGTTCCATCTGTGAAGGCAACTTGTTGCATAGTTGTAGGAGTTGAGGTTGTTGCCTTTGTGCAAAAATCACTAAGAAGCTGAGTCAACTGATCAAATCTTGCATTCATGTAGCTAACTGAGTCAAGTTCATAAATCCCAGCCTTCTTTGGCTCAAGTGCTCTAGGATTTCCCCATAAATGGGTATTATGAGCAATCTTCTCTAATAGATCATAGCATTCTTCACTTGTCATTCTCATGAAATCTCCTCCTGCTTGTGAATCAATTGTGTTTCTTATGGCTGGAGTAACTCTGGTGTAGAAATTTTGAACAATCATCCATTTCGGTATTTCATGATGAGGACATTGCCTTTCAAGCTCCTTAAATCTCATCCAAGATTCATACAAAGTTTCATCATCTCTTGGTTTAAAAGCTACCATCAAATTCCTCAAATGAGTAGTTTTCCCGGGTGGGAAAAATTGAGATAGAAAAGCTTGAGATAGCTGCTCCCAAGTAGCTATAATAGCTTGTGGGAGTGAGTCATACCACTCCAATGCTGAATCCCGAAGAGAGAATGGAAATAAGGTGAGCCGAATAACTTCATCTGAAACTCCAGGCTGCCTTTGTGTACCACATATCATCAAAAATTTCTTCAAATGAGAATGAGGATTTTCAAGTGGACTACCTCCAAATTGTGAATTCTGAACCATTTGAATGAGACCAGTCTTTAACTCAAATTGATTAGCTCCAATAATAGGTCTATTATCTCTCACATCTGTACATCTAGGAAAAGCATAATCCAACATGGATCTTCTTTGAGGATCATTTTGATTAACAACTACATTTTGCCCATTTTGCTCATTTCCTCCATTGTCTCCACCAATAGCTCTATTTTGATTCTCCATATTTTTAATTGTCTCCTCTTGCTCAAATCTTTGTTGTTCTTCTTTTTCTGCTTCTTTTCTTCTTTTGTATTCCTTTTTGTTGGCTCGACAGAATTTTTCAATTTCAGGATTGAACAACAATTCAGTATCACTTGTGCTTTTCGATCGTCTCATAAACAAGAAAAGTACCTGAAAAACACAAGGAACAATAGTGAAAATAAAAGAAAATAAAAATTCTAATTAGCTTAAAACAATTAAAATCCAACTTAAAAACAAACAATTCCCCGGCAACGGCACCAAAAAACTTGATACGGTGTGTCCGCAAGTGCACGGGTCACAGTAGTATAGTTTTTAAAAAAAAATGATATCGATCCCACAGGGAATTGTGCTTAAATTGGAAATAAAAGTATAAGCTAATTAGAATGACAAAAATTAAAGATGTAAAATGAAATTTCAAATTAAGACAAAAATTAAAGATGTAAAATGAAATTTGGAATTAAAATTGGTATTTGAGGAATTAAAACTAAATCAAACAATTAACTAAAATTAATTAAACTAGATTACCAAAAATTAATTTGAAATTTCTATTTATGAAATTTGAGAGGAATTAAATCTAAATTCAATAAAAATTAAAGTGATTCTAGAGATTGGATTTTTCAATATTGTTTGCATGTGGTTTATCCCTAATTTAGTCAAACACATGAGAATTGCAATTTTAAGGGAAATCAATTCTTAAATTTTTGAAACCTTTTTCAAGCATTTCAAAGTTGGTTTTCATTAAATCAAACCCTATTTTCACGGTATTTCAAATCTAACAAAAACCCATTTAAAGCTCTAATTGATTTTTGGAAAGTTCCCCTTAATCCTCTTAGCTTATCTCTAACACCAAGAAAATAAAGTTTATTGCAAGATTATCTATCCCTAATATTCACTTTTCAGTCCATCTATTAAGGATTAAAGCTTAACTTAATGAGGGCCCATTCATCAAGCAAGGCAACAAGCTCACAAGCAATAAATCAAAATGTAACAAATCCCATTTAAATGGCTAAATCAGTTCAAAACCACAATACAAATCAATATTTACAAACCCATCTCTAGAATCTCAATCAACTACTCACAAATCATTGTTTAAAGACAAACCCAAATGTATAAATGAAGAAATAATGGAAATGTAAGCTCAAGGGTAGAAAAACCCAGAAATATGCAGCAGAATCTGCTGCAGAAAAGTGCAGAAAACGAGTTCTGCAGGCTGCTGGAAAAATGGAGAACGTGCTCCCTCCTTCTCTCTTTCTAATCTTCCAAAAATGCCTCCCTTGCTCTCTATATCAAGAAAATGATAAAATGAGACTTTATATAGGCTAAGGGTCTGCCCTAGAATGGGTAAAAGGGGGAAGGTTCCAGAGAAAGTAAGGTAAAAAGCTGGAGTAACGGAAATGTCACGTCAATTATTTCCAGTAAAAATGACATAAGCCGAGTCAGTTGTGTCGTGGGTTGTGTTACGGGTTGTGTCGCTCTCGGCCTGAATATCTGACGATCGATACAACCTGCGACATAAGCTAACTCGGTTGTGCTGCAGGTTGTGTCGCTCTCGACTATTTTTTTACTCAACTTCAAAATTTTTGCAATTCGACTTTAATCTCCTCCAAATGGCTACTCTGATCCAAATACATCAAATTTCTCCAAATTTATCCTACAAAACAAATGAATTCCAAAAATTAAACTAAGAAAAGTGAAAATTATAAAATTGACTAAATATATGCTAATATTTATAATAATAGCTATGAACAAGGGTAGATTATGTGCAAAAAATTACTCCTAAATGATGATCTAAAATGCATGCATCAACAGACTTGACAACGATCACTGTGGCGGCTGGGCGGAGGAAGAAGGCTGTCCAGGCTTACTTGACAATTACATTACAATTATTTAACACAATTGACTCAATACAAATCATGAAAAGACCAAACACGTTCTAAGTCGTGCCGAAAATCCGGCAGAGTCTCCCCTATACCGAGAACCAACCCAACCTATAAAATGGCTTAAAACACACTTCTATATTCACAAATCCATATATCCACAATTCAATCACATCACACAGCCCTTCCTGGGCCCATCAAATCAGTCATCCATCACAATATGTAAAATTTCAATTTAGTCATTATAATTGATCATTTTTGCAAAAACTGCCCAAATAAGCTCTAAAAATTCTAAAACTTTGCCCCGCGGTTCTTAGTAATATTACTAGGCTATTGCAAAAAGAATCATAATTTTCTGAGTTTATGAATTTTTAATCATATTTAAGCACTAGAAAATTACGAAAAAACAAGGTTAGGGTTTACCTTTGCCGATTCCGACTTCGGGAACACACTCGGGATGTCTGACAATGGTGGGGGAGCTAAAATCTCGATCCAATTCGGAGAATTTTCCGGTAGCGGGTCTGTCTGGCCGGAAATTCATAGACCTGGACAACTGTCGAATTTCTGCGAATTGAGGATACCTACACAAAGCCCACAACACGGGGGTTAGTATAAAATTTTTACAGAATTTTCTAAGCTCATTTAATGCTCGAAAAAACACTACGAAGTTCCATGGGACCCATCGAAAAACGGTGTCGGAAAATTTTGAAATTTATATCCCATCGAAGCTCTCGAGGAGTGGAGCGCTCTGGTACTCTCGGTTTTCTCGTGGGGTTTACGGTTTGTGAGAAATTTAGCCCAAAAGTCAAAATGGGCTAAAACTTCCCGGGCAAAAATTGGACAAACCGCTCGATAGATTTCGGTGTTCTTGGTGTCTATGGAAAGCTCTCGACGAATAGATGAGTTTAGACACAAGACCTGATTCGATTGGTGGCCGAATCGGCCGGATTTCGATCGGGAAGACGAAGCGGCGCGCTTGCGTGTCGGGTTGCGTTGCTTCGGGAGCCTTTTTCCGGCGTTCCAGGAGGCTGCCGGTGGGTTGGGACGGCTAGGGATGGGCGCCGGATGGATGGGGTGGCAGGGGAGGTGGCGGCGCGGCAAGGGGAGGAGGGAGGAGAGAGAAAACGGGAGAGAAAGAGATAGAGGAGGAAACGCGCGCGGGAGAAAAAGAGAAGAAGAAGAAGGGGTCGGTCTGATTCGATCGGTCTGATCTGGTCTGATTCGATTTGACCGGTTCGATTTAGGGTACAAAATTTTGAATTTTTACTCTGTCTTGGGACCGAAAACAAGGCCCAAAAATTTCAAAAAAATTCTAGAAAACTCAGAAAAATTCGTAGACTCCAAATATATTTTTAGTTTTGCCATGTGATTTTTAAATTAATTTTTAAAAATCATCAAAATTTATATTTTCCGAAAATCGAACCCGATTTTTAAAATCCGAAAAATCTCAAATAATTTTCTTAAAATTTAAATAATTAAAATATCAATATTACTCATAAAATAATAAATTTAAAATTTTTGGGGTATTATAGAAAGTAATGATATTTTATTAATGAATTCTAACAGTGAGGCATATTTTTTCTATTGATATTTAGTAGGCACAAATTCAACAAGCTTGAAATCACAATATTGTAAAAGATTTCTTTAATTTTTTAAAATAAAAAATAACCCGTTACTCCTTAAAAAATTTTTATATTTTATTTAAATTATATTGAAAAAATTTAATTATATATATATATTTTTTCTCTCATGAGAAAATTATACTATATTTGTCATATGATTTTTATTATTGAATTGCCAAAATTTTATAAAAAAATTAATGCAAAATGGGCTTTAAGCCTTTTTTCAGTTGTTATTCATTTTTCAAATAAAATACCACAGCTCAAAAGATAAGTAATCTTGATATTATGAAAAAATGGATTGGATCCTTTTATATATATGCAACAATGATTTATTATTTTTTAAATAAAAATAAATAATTGAAATTTTATTAAAAGTTAAAACTTCTTTAAAAAAATAAATAATTATATGTAAAAATAGAATTTTAATTATTTATTTTAAATTTAAGGACTGAAATTAATTAAATATAAGAGTGTGTTTGGATTGATGAAATAAGGGGAAAAAAATTGTGATGTAAAATAGAAAAATTTACCTTTTTTATGTTTAGATGAGAGGGAAATTAAAATCAAAAGGAAATAATAAATAAATTTGAAATTTATTTTTTCTTTATATCTGAAGGAAGGGAAAATTTATTTTTTTATATCGAAAAGAAAAGAAAGTTAAGTAAAAATTAATAAAATTACATTTTAAATTTTTTTTAATTTTATTTGAAAATAAAATAAAAATTTTATTAATTAATAGAACAATTTTTCATACCATTTATCTTCCTTATTATCCAAATATAAAAAATAAATTTATTTTCCTATTTATTGCTATCCAAACGAGACGATTTCCCAAAAACATTGGGACCTTTTCCAATTGATTCGATCTGAAAGTAATTGAGCAGACACTCAATGTAAGGAACGTGGGACGGTCTCTGCCCGCTGTTGGATGTGACTAACGATGTGGTGTCAAAAATCCATTGGATAATGGCGCACACCAATGTACGATGAAATTGACACGTATTACTGCTTTCTTTTTTTTTTTAATCAATAATATGGGCTACACACTTTCGGTGGGATTTTACAAAGATTTTATAGTTTAAAAATTAGGGATTTATATTTGAGAAAGTTTAGGTCTTTATTTGGGATTTTAAAAAAGTTTTTATATATTATTTTTACTATACTTTAAAAATTATCTTAAATAAAATTTTGTGATTACTGTTTTCCCTCGCTCTCAGAGTCACAGTCATCCGGCATCAATACCCATGAAAAATATCATCTTGCAGGTACAATATACTTTTTCCTCTCTTTTGTCTTCTTTCTTGTTTATGATGGGGGCCAAATTCTTGGCACTTGGAGAATGCAGGTTCCAGTTATTGGGAACAAACTAGGCAAGGCTGGTCTGCCTCTGACATGTACATCCATTGTTGCAGTGTGAAATAATTAAGCCTTTGGGAAATTAGCAATATCAGTTTCTTTTGGAATAAATTCTCACAATCGCTTAAATATTCAATATTTATTAAATTTATATATTTTTTAAAAATTTTTAACACATAAATTAATTTTTAAGTTAAATTTAAAAGTTTAAGATAATACTAAAGTCTTGATTACAGAAAAAGATGAAAAGCGTGTGAAATAAAGTCTTATTTAAATATTTAATATCTATAAAGTTTATATAAATTTTAAAGATTTTTAACTTATGAGTTAATTTTTAAGTTAGGCTCAAAAATTTAAAATAATATCAAAATTTTGATTAGAGAAGAATAAAGAGTATGTAAAATAAAATTTTGCATCACTCAAATATCTTGCATCTGTCAAATATATATAATAAATTAATTTTTAAGTTGAACACAAAATTCAAGGTATAATAATAAGATTTTATTATTATCATCTAGAATATTAATTTTTAAATAAATCATAAATATAATAAAATATTAAACATTATTTTATTTTCAACCAAAACAAAAAAATTAAAATATTATTATTATTATTATTATTATTATTATTTTATTACTTTCCAGGTTTTATATGATTACTTTTTTGCGTGGCCTTTGGATATTTTGAGAATTTTTGTCGCCATATCCTATCCACACACTTTTTATTTTCTTATTTTATTACCTACCTCTTCTTAATTTTACCAAAATAGGCTAAGAATTGAGCTTTTATTGTTTCTTAATGACATTCTTATTATGGTCTGTTTTGGTTCACTTTGTGTAAATATGTGTGTGCTTCTTTGATTTGAATTTTTCTTCTTTTTGCAAATATTCTCTCTTCCGCTTCTGGATGGGATGAGATCTTGAAAGCGGACACACAACTTGCAAATTGAATTCTATGAATAAACAGGCCAAATAATCTGGGAAATTGACCGTACAAGGATAATGTAAAAATAAAAATTATAAAAATTGAGTGGGATGTGAAAAATTTATCTGATCGGGGTGAGAAAAATCAGGAATGCAAAAACGTTAGTACTAATAGCGTTTTAATGTCCAAAACGCTATTAACAATAGCGTTCAAACAAAACGCTACTTTTAATAGCGTGCGGACACTATCTAAATTAAAAAAAAAAAGAAAAATTTTGTTTTAATTTTTTTAATATTTTAAATAAAATATAAATATTATTTTAATAAATAATATTATAATAATTAATATTATATATTATAATATTTTTATTATAAAAAAGTATTTTTTAATTTAAAATTAAGTTAAATTTTAATTAAATAAAAAATTAAAATATAAAATATTATTATAATAAAAAAATTAAATGAAAACCTGAACGCTACTATAAACAGTATCCAGCTTCTTATTTAATTTTTTAATTATTTTATTTTTATATTTTAAATAAAAATATAAATATTATTTTAATTAAAAAATAATTTTAATTTTTTATTTATAATTTTTTATAATAAAAAATTATAATATATAATTTTAATTATTATACTATTATTTATTAAAATAATATTTATATTTTTATTTAAAATATAAAAATAAAATAATTAAAAAATTAAATAAGAAACTGGACGCTACTTATAGTAGTTCAGGTTTTCATTTAATTTTTTATTATAATAATATTTTATATTTTAATTTTTTTATTTAATTAAAATTTAATTTAATTTTAAATTAAAAAATATTTTTTTATAATAAAAATATTATAATATATAATATTAATTATTATAATATTATTTATTAAAATAATATTTATATTTTATTTAAAATATTAAAATAAAATAATTAAAAAAATTAAATAAGAAGTTTGACGTTGCTGTTTAAATTTTTTTTAATTTTTTAATTTTTTTATTATAATAATATTTTATATTTTAATTTTTATTTAATTAAAATTTAATTTAATTTTAAACTAAAAATAATTTTTTATAATAAAAATATTATAATATATAATATTAATTATTATAATATTATTTATTAAGATGATATTTATATTTTATTTAAAATATTAAAAAAAATTAAAACAAAAGCTGAAAGAAGTGTCCAATTTTTTTTTTGGATATTATTAAAAATAATGTCCTGAACGCTTTACTTCCAAATGCCATATTTAATAGCGTTTCAATTAAAAATATTATTTTCAATTCACTTCATTCTTATAATTTTTAAATTTTTAACCCCCTTTTTGTATTTTTTTTCCCATGACACCTGGTAATTAACCCAAATAATCTAGGGTTTGTGGTATGTAAATAAATACACTGATACATCATTCTCTGGGATGATACTTGGGCTGGTTTTTCGTTCAATGAATCTTTCTAGGGTTTTCTCTTTGCCACTTTTTTTGGTTTTCCAGTGGACTGCTTTGATGCCTACTTTGTATTTAGTCCCCTTTCCACTTCCTTTTCCTTGTATAAATCTTTGACAAGAATTTCCCTTTTTTTTTCAAGTGTAGAGGAATTTTCCATGGCTGGGCTTGTGATTTTCGTTTATAGTTGGTGTACATTTAGTTCTGTAAGTCATCTCTGGGTTTTCTGGGTGTGTACTATTCTTGGAAAATTTTGACATTTTGAACTCTCTTAAAGATTTAGACCCTTTCTGGTGGTCTTGTAAAAGACGGGTAGAGCTAAATTTCTTCAGCGCAAACGCAAGGATTTCTGGGGTTTACTACCTTCTATTTGGTGAGATCGTGTATCTATTTCAAAATGAGAATTATTTACTTTTGCAGTGTTCTACTGAAAATCCTTAATTGCAACTGGTCTTTTGCGTGATCAACCAGGAAATGGTGAGAGGAAAGATTGAAATGAAGAGGATCGAAAATGCCACAAGTCGGCAAGTGACCTTCTCGAAGCGTAGAAAAGGGCTTCTTAAGAAAGCTTATGAGCTATCTGTTCTATGCGATGCAGAAGTTGCAGTACTAATCTTTTCACAGAAAGGGAGGCTCTGTGAGTTCTCAAGCAACGAGTAAGTTTTTGAAGAATGAAATGAATCCTTCATTGTTTTAATATTGGTTTATGCATCCTATTATATTATGCATGTCCTTGATGCCACTGCCAAGTAAATTAATGAATGCGTGTCATGGCCACCTACAACTCATCCCCTATTAGGTGCAGTCTACCAATGCTCCTCTCTATGTCACTTCTGGTCAGGGTTTAGTGATTACAACCTTTTTTTTTTTTTTTTTATAGATTATAACCCATTTGATTTGTACCGCATAGATTTTCTAAACGGAACTTAGATTTCCACTTTCACTGATGGTATACTACTTCTGCATTTGATTTCCTTCACATTCCAACTATTAGGAGGAATTTTTTTTTATATTTATGAGTGGCTCCTCTTTCTTTTTTTTACCTTTCTCTTTCTTATCTCTCTCTCTCTATATGTTCTATTTGTTTATTCTTTTTCCTTTGATTCTTATTCTTGTTCTAAATGCCGCTTATTCCCTTCAGCTCTGCTCCATTCGTATAGTTAGTATTTCCTCTCTGAACCATGCCATCTAGGGTTGCAACAGCTTCTTGAATCGTAGGCATGGCCATCTGGTTGGTTTGTAACACTAGGAAAGGAAGCCACTGGATTTTATGTTAAAACATTTTAGTTACTTGATGCAGAATATCCACCAAAAATTATACCTTGGTCAGTTCTTCTTCTTGTTCTTTCCCCTTTTTTTTATTGTTTTCTTCTCTTTATGTATCCTCTAGTTATGATTTCCTCTCTTTCCTATTATTGCTTGATTTTTAAACGGAAATACATGTGTTGCTTATTGAACTGGAACGAGATATGATCGCAGCTTGACCTTCAATGCATAAGATGGTGAATTGTCTTCTGTGGTGATGGGGATTCTTTTTTTTTCTTTGCTTACGGTAATTTTAGTCTGGTATTATTTAACATCTCTCCTTCTTTTTTCCAATTCTTTGATAATTTTTCTTCCTTTGGGAATAGGTTTGATATCTTGTGGATTCTACTTGTATGCTATTTAAATGGATACTTTGGGAGTGGACTGTATATGATTGCTGCTTTTTTTTTTTTTTTTTTTTTATAAGCACATATGATTGCTGTTAACATTCTCTGGGGTATTTGTATGAGTAGATTAAAACATTTGTAAGTGGGCATACGTGACTGATTTGTGTCTGAAAGACAGTATGATAAATCTCCAGCCAAATTAAGACAGAATTCATATATGATCAAATAATAAATGGTGTGAAATCAAATTTTCGAGTCAGAACACATTAGATGAAGAAATGGAAAGGTTGCTTATTAGTAGCAGAATTAACTTATTCTTGTTACTCATATATGTTATGTAGTTGTTATGGATTTTGGGAAAGAAGAAGAAAAATTTTCATTCGCTCATCCATGACAAGATTCAGTTACAGATGATAAATATCAATTTACAGAAGAAAAAACTTTGAACTGCCTCAAAAAAAGTTTTTCTCTAATTGGAGACTTTTGAGAGCATTATTAAATAGAAATCACCTCTGGGTCAAATATTCTAAGTTGCTATTGAGGAAGCATGCATGCATGGATAATATTTTGATTAGCTATTGTACGTTGCAAGTTTAGAGTCTCTAGCTTCTTTCGTTGAGTTCTCACGTCTGATATTTCGCATCCTTTTGATACTTAGTATTAGGTTGCTCCTTTTTGCCAGTTTTTTTTAATATTTTACGTAATTACTTCATAAGAATGTAGTGCTTTGGAAGCAGAATGATAAGATTCTAAGGCGTTTGAATCTTTCTCTTAGAATCTAATTATGTTTGTTACTTCTGACTAGTTGAGAAATATGCCAACTATAACCCTTGTATGATGGGCAAACCTTTGATCTAGTGTTGGTAAAAGTTGGAGGTTAAACAGATGACTGTTTGGCGATTGGAGAAACAAGATCATCATGCATGGTTTTCTGAACAGAAACTTAAGACACTGATCTCGGGCTTGTTTATTAACAGTAGGGAAAAAAAATAACTTAAAATTGAGGTTTATGTTAGTTTAATGGAGTGATGAGATTAAAGGCTTATTACTACTGGAAAAAGAGGGAATTTGATAATTTTTTTTTGCTAAGATAGAATGCGTTGAAAGCCTAAAGAGGCATAGAAGAAGTTACAAATAAAACTTGTCCCCAAGGATTATATAAAAAGGAAGAGTCTTTGAGGGCTTTGGAGGCTAAAGAGTGGGCCTCCCTATTAGAGCATCTTCTAACAAAGGAGAATTGGACATAATTGAAATTGGAGGACAAGATCAGTACGTCATTAACAATTGATTGAATATCTAAAGGGCCTGGCTTCCCATGAAGAGCTGCGATAAGCGTCTGGCAGTCTCCCTCTATTATAATATCTGACAGGCCTTTAAATTTTGCGATGACACAAGCTTCTCGGCAAACTAGGGATTTTAGAATAAACGGATCAAAAATGCAGGAGAATTGCTTACAGGACCAACCGACATGCCGTCCTAAATGGTACCTAGCTAGCGCAGCCACAGCTTCTGAACCTTGGGAAGGATTAGTAGCTGCATCAAAGTTCAATTTAACTCGTCCAATAGGAGGGGCTACCCAAGCAATGTCAAGAGAAGGAGCTACCGGAGAGTTAGCATCTGGAGTGGGGATGGATGAAGAAAAATCGTCAAATTGGTGCAAACTCAATTCATTCTACTTCCTAAGCATATCAACTTACAAGCATCATCATGGGACCAAGTTTCATCAAATAAAAATATTAAACCCTAAAGGATTTCATGGCTGCCAAATTTCATGGTATCCATGCTCATGTGTTTTACTTCAATTTTATGCAATCCCTACCTCAATTTTTGCTCTTAACAATAAATATAAAGAGAGAAAAAAGATAACTAGCACTAACCTCTTATAGCTCAAATTTAAGCTAACCAAGACTTTAATTTTTCTTCACTTTCTTACTCTTTCTTGGCTGCCAAACACTTCTCCAAGGTGTGGGCTCAAGTTTTTGTGGAGGTGACTAGGGCTTTTGGTGTGAGAGAATGGAGAATTTCAAGCTAGAAAGCTTGAAAATTTTATGGGAGCGCCATCCATGGAGTTCGGCTGATTTGGGGAAGAGATGAGTAAATTGTGTTTTCAATTTTAACTCCTTTTACCTCTTTTTAATTGGGTTATAAAGTGTGTGTTGCAATATGATTGGTGGAGGGCCTTTCATTGCATCATGGTGACTTAATTCTTATGTCATAATCCCAATTTTATTTCATTTTCTTTTCTTTTCTTTTCTACTCATTTTTAATTTTATTTTTAGCAATATTTATTCATATTTTATGTCATATAAATTATTTATTTAATTGGACAAGTTGGCAAAAAATCATCTCTGAAGAAACGACCAAAATGCCCTCTATTTGGCTTAACAGACTAAAATTGTCTATACCGATCTAAAAATTTTTCTAAGCATTTTCTTGGCATTTTAATGCCATCGAAACCTCAATGACTCTTCTCTGGAGTCCCAAAAATTATTTTACGAATTTTTCACTGGGTTTAGGGCTACTAGCTATCTTCACCGCTACTTCTCGTTAGGTCACCCATTGCTAGGACATCGACTCATTTAACTTTATTGTATTTCATTTCTAAAATTTTTCCTTAATTTTTCTTACCATTATTTGAATTATTTATGACTCATCACTCTAGTTTACATATAGTTTCAGTCATTCTAGCTGTTTGGACAGACATTGGTCATCGGAATAGTCGAATACACGGACTAGCTAAAGTGAGGGTGTTACATTTCCTTTGAAGATCCTTATATCTCTCCCAAGCTTCATAGAGACTCTCATCATCCCTTGGTCTGAAAGAAGTTAATTCATTTCTCAATTTTGCAGTCTTACTAGGAGGAAAGTATTGAGCCAAGAAAGCTTATGACAACTCATCCCAAGTAGTTATTGAACCCAGAGGTAATGAATGCAACCACTCCATAGCATAATCCTTCAAAGAAAAAGGAAATAATCTCAAACAGATGACATCATCTGACACTCCATTTATCTTCAGCATGTTACTAATTTCAAGAAAATGTGCAAGGTGCACATGTGGACTCTCAGCAAGACCTCTCCTAAACTGTGATCGTTGAACCATTTGACAAAGTGAGGGCTTCAACTCAAAATTATTTGCTTTCACTCTAGGCTTTATAATACTTGGTCTAAAATCTTCAAAACTAGGGAAAGCATAATCCTTAATTGATATGTTGTTGTTATTTGCCATAGCTTCTATCACTTGTTGCTCTTGTTGTTGTTCTTGCTATCTTTGAATTTTGAGTTCAGCTTTTCTTCTTTTAGACTCTGCTCTCAAAACTTTAGCTGTCTTTTCAATCTCAAGATCAAAAATTAAATTAATTTCTGCACTTTTTATTCTTCTTATATAAAAGATATGTACCTGAAAAACCAAAACAAGAAAATCTCAAAGTAAAATGATAAAGAAAGAAATTAAAATAAAAAATAAAATGCCCAAATTAACCAAACAATTAATCATTTAATATCAAACAAAAACAAATCCCCGGCAACGGCGTCAAAAACTTGGTTGCGTATTCCGCAAGTATACGGGTTGTTTAAGTAGTAAAGAAAATATATCGTCTCACAGAGATTTGTTGTTTGAGTACCAAACTATAAAAGTCACGATTATTTGGGCTGTCAATAATTTGAGCTAAAAATAGAGTAAGAGATGCAGCAAATTAAATTGAAAAATAAGGAACTTATAATGAATTAAGTAATTAAAATTCTAAGCACTATATTAATTTACTAAAATTTCAGCAAGTAATTAAAGATTTAATTAATTAATCATAAAAATTGATTCCAGAGTTGAGGTTCATGAAGTAAATTTCATTGGGATTTGGATAGGCAAAACCAAGATTAAGGGAAATACAAGTTTGAAGGAAGTTGATTATGATTTCTTTTAATTTCTCTTTCAAGCAAACTAAAGAGTGTTTTAAAGAAAACTAAACCCTATTCTCATGCGATGTTTAATTACCCAAAACCCCTTAAGCTCTTTAATCAACTTAAATTCCTCTTAACTCACTAATTTATTTCTAACACTAGGTGATTAAGTTCATTATCTTGATTATCTATCATAGATTTTCACCTCTCAGTCCTTCAATCTAAGATTAAGAACAAAACCCAAAGGGTACCAATAATGTGTATATAAATAAGCACACAAGATAAGAATCAAAACTTATAGATACTAAAATCTGATTAAAACCTGTCCAAATCCTCAAATAAAACTTAAATCATTGCACCAAACTTTGAAATTTTAAGTATCTACTCACTCATACTTGTATTTATAAGTGGAAAATATAAAATAAAACAAGAAAACATGAAAATAAGACTAAAAATAAAAGAATTCAGAAAAAGAGAATCCAAATTTCTGAAAATGGAGGCTGAAAAACGTCACTCTACAATTGTTCTTCCTCCAAAAATTGTGTGGTTCCTTCTTTCATTCCTCTTTTGATTTTTCTCTCTCTTTCTCCTTATGGTAAAAATGAGAATATGATGCTTATATATCCCCTCAAGCTTTGCCCTAAAAACTGTCTCTAAAGAGATAAAGACAAAAGGTGTAAAATGTATGAAAAGAGAAAATTTCCATGTCAGCAAATTTGCCAGTGCCATCCCACATGCCTTATGTTGATTTAAGTTATTTTCCACATGCCTCATGTTGATTCGGAGGAGGAGCCTTTAGATTTTACACGACCAGCCAAACGGGGCATGTTGAAGTCCTTGAAACTTTCGGCAGATTTTGTTCCAAAATCCCTGTCTACATGACCCGCTACACGGGGCATGTTAAAGTCCTTGAAACTTTCAGCATATTTTGTTTCAAAATCTTTGTCTACACTACCTTGTGTTTAATTTACATGCCTCATGTAGATTCCTGTTGGCTGACTCTTATCTTCACACGACCTTCAACACGGGGCATGTTGAAGCCCTTGAAAATCTCAGTTAGTCTTTTTCTTTAGGTAAATTTTCTTCATTTTTTACACTACTTTAAACTTCCAAATCACTTTGAATTTCTTCTATATAGACCTTTTGCCTTTAAACCTTATTAAAAACCTATCAAAAACATTAAAATTCCAAAAATCAAATATAATGAAACTAAAATTAATAAATTAACTAAAATAAGCATTAAAAGCATAAAATTACTAAACTAAAAATAGTAAAATGGATGCAAAACTACTCTGAAATATCTATACAAAATGGGTTTATCAATTATAGAGAGTTGAACCATTATAAATATTTAAAGTTTGATATTCTTAACTATATTCTCCATAATTTTCAGCACTTTTACATATTGATAATATTTTGTTGTGTTGAAATACATTACTTGAGATATTGTTGAATTAATTTGAAGAATCAACTCCTAAACTCTCTTAATTAAATTTTGTTATATTGTTTGTTGTGACTTGAGTTCTGAAATCTTAGCATATTTGTTAAATTAGTTACATGTACACCCTCACTTGACACATAAGTTTACAAACACACACATTAGAGTGCTTGGCTGCAATTTCTCACTTGCTTTAGAGTAAGAATCGAAAATTTGACATGGTGTTCAATTCATTTCCCTCTTTGGCACTTCTTTTGGGACAATACATAAATTTTATAACTTTTCAAAAAAATTTTGTGCAACTATTTGTAGCCTATAGTGAGTATTCATTGGTTTTAATAAAAAAAACCGAATCAAACTTATTTAATTTGGATTTTTGATTCGGTTTCGATTAGCATTTTTAGAGAATTTTGATTTTTCAGTTTGATTCAATTATTAAGTGTAAAAAATTTGAAATAACCGAACCAGAGTTGTATACAGCTAATGTTGTGTTGGTTTCATGTTCTTTGTGCTATCTTGCCCCTCATTTTTCTATTTCCTCTCAACTCACAAAGAGTCGAAGACCACAAAATCTCCTCTCATGAAGACTAGATCTCCTTCACGGCTTCACCTCACTTTCCCATCAACTTCACTTATTTGCTTTTATGGCTTTTCGGTTCTATTCAAATTCTTCATTTTGTTTTACATTTTGGTTAGTGTTGTTGAAATTTTGTTAAAATTTGTTATGATTTTGTTAATTTATAGTTGTGGGATTGATTTTATTCCTGTAATTTTGTTAATTTGTTGTGGGATTGATTTTGCTAATTTGTTGTGATTTTGTAAAAAATTTTTGTTAATTTGTTGAAAATTGCTAGGATTGGGATTTTGATTTAGGCAAACTGGGTGCTAGCTGGTTAGGCAAAGGTGTAGGAACAACATCGTTTTCATTTGCTTAGGCATTGTGTTCTAACCGACAAATTGAATCAGTTCAATTTTTCTATTATTTCGGTTTGGTTTAGTTTTCATTTATTTTATAGGCTTTTGATTGTTTGGTTTTACAGTTTAGTTTACTTTGAAATTGAATTAACTAATTGCATACCTTAAAGCCATAATCATCAGGTTATGGTCGTTAAATTCATGTTTATTGTTATCACCAACTATATAATTTATCAGTAAAATTAGACCGACCACTATCAAAAGGCTCGAAACTAGTTCAGACTAATTTGGGATTAGAATCAGATTGAATTTTTATGGATTCAAATTGGTCCAAAACCATTTTCTTTTCCTCTTAGTTAGATTGAAATTGGGCAAAGAAGGGCCTCTTATTTGAGGAAGGAAACCTAAACCCTAATGTTTATGATGATACAAAGCTATTTGCATGCACTTTACGTGGTTTTCCCTTGGAAATAGAAATAGATGGAACTATGTATTTGATTACATCTTACGGTTGGATGTTTCAGCATGCAAAAGACCATAGAACGGTATGGTAAACATGCAAAAGAAGTGCAAGATGACCGCGTTGATACAGAACAATACATTCAGGTTTGCTCTTTTATTTTGTTTGGTTTTTCCTTTGTTAAGTTTTAGTTTTAAATGAATTCTTTAAAACAAATTAATGAATAATTCATTTCATTTATAAGTGAGTTTCTTTAAAATTGCACTCATTTATAAATTATATCAACTTTTGTCAAGTTAAATTTATATCCTTTTTTACTTTAAATTTTTTTATGCATTTGACTTGAACATAATTAATTTCATAAAATATAAAGATGCAAAATTTTAAAAGAATTTTGTTGCACATCAAATATGTTAAATTTGTAAATAAATTTATATTTTTTTTCATTTTTCATAGCGAAGAATTTAAAATTTAAAATTTGTTTATGTTTCTAGTTTATACAATATAACTTAAGGTTTATACTTTTAAGAGAGAGAGAGAGTAAAAAATAATTATTTCTGCTATGCAGTTCACCTGCTCACATTCACATATACTTCTTGTGTTCATCGAGTTTGTATATCACTGCCTATAAGAGAGAAGATATAAACTGACAAATTCCATTTCACAAGAAAAATATCCAAAGATAGAAGTTTAATTGAATTTCTAAAACCTCCTTGTTTGGCTAAATTTGATCCACTATTGTGTCCTTCGGATAATTATTAAAGCCACAAGGCATAAAGAGATTATAGACACAAAGAGGTTTTAGAATTTAGGCGTAAGCAAGCGTTTGAATGAGATAAGCCGAAAAAAAAAAATTAATATAAAATTAAAATTTAAAAAAAAAATAGATGTAGTATATTTAACTAAGTTTATCAAAATTACCAATTTACAAAGCATTAATAAGCATAAAATAAATATAGATTTTACTATTAATATTATTTTTATAGAACTTATTAGAAAATAAACTCTAGATTTGTTTATATTCACAAACAAATTCGAATAGCACTATTAGTGTTGTTGGAGAAAACGAGAAAAAATAATTTTAGATATCGTAGAAATAGAAGACCTAAATAACATATTAATATTTCTTTTCTTTAAAAATAGATTACGAATAATTAAGAAATAATTATCTAAATGGCAAGTTAATGTCCTTTAATAAAGAAGCAATATATAAAAAAAATTGAAATAAAAGACCCACAGAGCATTTTTAGTGATACTTAAAAAATGACAATCGTAGATAAATTAGAAATAAAAAATCTAAATCAGTTAAGATGAGAAAGATAATAAGAGAATATTGAAAACAATGTATGAGGAGAGGGATTAAAAAGATGAGAGTGTTGAAAATGAAAATATGGGAGGTTTACAATTAGGGGTGTTATGGTTTGATGAAAGTTTAGGAATTAGTTATTATTAGCAATACAAACTTCGAAAACTTCTTAGTGCGTCAATATTGAATTCTAGTAAATCAATAAATTTCAAGTTAAGTGATAGTGTTTTTTTGCTAGTGGAAGTTGAGAAGACTTAGCTTTTTACAGCCTTGTGCCTAAAATAAGGTGCACGATAAGTCACATAAGATTAGGGGTGAGCATTATTAGGTTTAAACTGAATAAATCAAATCGAACTGTCTTAATTCGGTTCGATTTTTAAAATAATTCGATTCGATTATATTTTATATTATAAAAATTTCAGTTATTTCTGTTCGGTTCGGTTTTGAAGAGAAAAAATTGATTAAATCAAACCGAATCGAATAGTAATTTTATATATTTAAATCGAACCAAATTGATTTTTGAATTAATTTATTTTTATGAAAAAATTATGAATTATATATATATGTAAATTATTTAATTTCATTGATTAATGATTATTAGGTTCAAACCAAAGTCAAAATTAGATTAAATAACTTGAAAATTAAGTTTAAATTAAAAAATCAATCAAAAATCAAAACCGATAGGTTTGAACCGAATCAAAATAGAGTGGTTTGGTTTGATTCGATTTTTTTATCTATTTTAGTTCAGTTTAATTTTTAAAATATGTAATTTGATTTTCATAATTTAATTCGGTTTGGTTCGGTTCGGTTTGAACCGAATGCTTACCCCTACATAAGATGAGTGCTTGATAAATGTTGTCTGCCTTTCTCTTGTAGAGGCATTAGAGTTGGAGCTTGGTGGCACCTCTTTAATAACTATGATTATCTGAATGTTTTCATTTATTTAAAGAACTATCTGGTTGGTTTTATCAGCATGCAATTCAAGGTTTGTAAGCCACATTGCGTGATCCTTGTACAAAGATTGCTGATGAAAGGGAAAGAAAACGCTAGCTGTTACTATTGATTGTTGTTTTAATTAAATTCTATGAAAAACTCTATCAAACGTACAGAACTTGAAGGTGATCTATTAAGCGTCTAAAGAACCATTCCTTCTTTAGTTCTTTAGCTATGACACTACCGTCTTTCTGATTTTCTTCCGCTCCAATTCTAAATGCAGCATCTAGTTAGTGAATCCACTGAGATGGTGAAGAAGATTGAGCAGCTTGAAATTTCACAGCGGTGTGTGATTTTAGTTTGAGGTTTATCATCAGTCTTTATTGAGCTTGTAGAACAACAATTGACCTGAGTAATAGATCTTAGTAATTAAACTTTGAAATTGGTGTCTTAGGAAGATTTTGGGACAAGATTTAGCTTCTTCTTCTCTGGAAGAACTCCAAGAGATGCACAGCCAGCTGGAGAAAAGCATTAGCAAGATCAGGGCAAGAAAGGTTATCTTATATAACAATATCTATCTTCTTCTGGCCTGGCTAATGCATGTTAAATTAACTGATTGAAAGCTAATATAAAACTTAAAATGGCATAATATGCAGGATGAGTTGTTCAAGGAGCAGATAGAGAAACTAAAAGCGAAGGTAATTACCACAATGGAGACTAAACTAAAGTTGCATTAGGTGATCAAGTTTAGTGAAGGTTTCATATTAATTCGTAATATTTGCTGTTCTCATTGCTATTCCAGGAAAGGCTCTTGCTGGATGAGAATGCAAGTTATCGTGAAAAGGTGAACATTGATATGCAACTTTTTTTTTTTTTTTTTCAAATCCAGTATCAATGCTAATGCTTATTGATTATACATATTTTTATAATTGAGATAACAATAAAATCAAATAAATTTTAAATTTTAGCCCAACTTAAAGAATGACAACCCTAAAGTGCAAATTATAAAGGAAAAATCTTAAAAACATATTTTTTTGTAAGCTAATGATTTTATTCAGATTAAATGGTTAAGGAAAACTTAGCATAAATTGCTCAGCTGAACTCCGTGCCTCTTCAAAGAAATCAATCTAGAGCAATAAATGCTAAATGAAAAAAACCTGACAATAGAAAGATCGAGAAGGGGAAAAACTAGCTTATATTCATCCTTGAATTTTGCACCTCTCTCTAGTCCATTGAAGAATGCATTTGGATACACTTTGTTAATATATTTGATGCACCATGATATATTTAGTGTAGTGAGAAGCCATGGCCGCATCCAACTCAACAGAAAGAAGTTGACAGATACTTAAGCTTAAGTGGCAAGAATTCAGAGGTGGAGACTCAATTGTCCATTGGACTTCCAGAACCAGAAAGGCACTGACGTTTTAGCCCCTTATTATTATTAATAATAATTTCAACAGTGTCAAATAATTGATGAGCTTGTGTATTAGTTAATGATGGCACACAGTAAGCCAGAAATAATAGAGGATGATTTGGTGTGTTTCACTAGCATCTGATGGATCCTTTTTGTTTTAAATAATATCATCATTCAACTATATATACCTATGCATTTTCTGTCTAAACTGCCAAACTCTATGCATTGTCCAAAACTTTATTTGATGAAAAGTAGACTTTATTAGAAGGTTGCTGCTCCTTAGTTCTGGGTGTTCTTGAGGATTGCGTGTCCGTCGGGATGGGAATAGATTGGATATCCACGCTTTCACGTTATGACGTTCATAGTTTTATTTTTAAAAAAATAACGGTTTTTTTTTTTGTATTAATATTGAAAAAAAAAAAACACTATGTTAAGTCTATGGGCCTTCTAAGAATGTAGCCTGAATCTAAATTGGGCTGAACTTGAGCTTGGAAAAGTAGAAGGCTCGCATCTTTCCAACTTCCGACGTTTTATAGATGCTTTTGTCGGAAGAAAATTACAGGATATAGTTTTTGCAGTCGGTATAAATTCCCTCGTGGATGTGGAATTTGGAATCCTCTAGTAAACCATTATGAAGTGCAATTTCGAATTTCAAATAGATATAAGTGAAACAATCACTATGATGGATATGTTTTCCAAGAAGGAATTCCAAATCCTCCCAATTGTGGAATCTGAGGTATGAAATGCAATTACAAGAAGAAGATGAACGCGTAATCTTTTTCTTCAATTTCTTGTGTCTTTTTCCTTGGGTTAAAATAGAATCCAAAAACAAGATGGCCAAGGCATGGATGGAGCCGTGTCTGTGAATAATGAAACTTTGCATGATTTAGGGACATAGGTAATGGGTCCTCTCTGCCCGACACCCTTCCATTTTTCCCATCTTCAATAATAACAATACCCATATGTATACAACACAATTCCTTACCCTACCCCCCCAGCTCCTGTGTCTACCTATTTTCCTATGCACCAGACGCTCCTCTTTCTCTCTCTCTCTCTCTCTCCATTGTCACGTTGTTGTTCGTCAAGTAAAACACATAAAATGGAAGAGTAGAGAGGTCCATGCAGCTAATCAGATAATGTTTAAATAAATTAGTCATGTCATGTGTACGTTATGTATAACTGACCATGTTTGTCCAGAATATATATATATATATATATATATATATATATATATATATATATATATATTGCTATAATGCTATTATTTAATAATGTTATTAAGGCCCTGCAAGCTGCTGCTGCTGCACCACTTTGAATTTGAAATATCATATAATAGTCTCTCTCTCTCTCTCTATCAGTTTCCGATAGATTCAATTTAGATTTTAGAGTTAGTGTAGTAGTCAGGAATATTGTATAGGAGAATCTGCCAAGTTTTGCGCAAAACTGAATCTGAAACATGACCTCACCATCACCCTTCTTATTATTTATCCTTTAAAATTCATACAATTGCCACCTTTAAAAATATTCAAACCTTCATCCTTGGAGCTGTCGACCACCTGAGCTAATCTGAGAACATGTGCTATTGTTTATTTATATATTAGCAAATTCAAAAACAAAAAAACCCTAAATTTGTATATTCATAAATTACCTTATAAGTGGAGAGCTGCTGTTCACGAAACTTAAATCTGCAGTGATAGATTGATTCATTTTTATCTTTCTTGTAGAAGTAAAAATGTGCTAAACATGTTGGTACAGTAAATGAATCTCTTGTGAGCAGTGAGCATCAATCAACATGAATGATAAAGATGAATCTGCAAAAAAAACAGCAGATCTATAAGCTGATGAGGTCTTTACCCAGAAGAGCCCCAACATCATTTAATGCAGACGGTCAACCATATCATATCTGCCTTCACATTTTCATCATCACTATTAAGAACCATAATTAAGCCTCACATGTGGACCAACTCACAACTCCAATTTCATTTGAATTTTCCCGCTTCACCCTCCATTGTGTGTGTGCGCGTGTGTATATATATATATATATATATATATATATATATATATATATATATATATGTGTGTGTATATATAGGAATAGGATTTATCAATATATATATTGAGACTTGGCAGTGACCCACACCTAATAGCAGTGACCTCACCTCTATTCTTCTTGGGACACAAAAGAAAAATCAATATCTGATCTGCTCTGGTCTGCTCTGCTCTGCACATATGTCTACTCCACTGAATACCTTAATTTTGTTTTCTTTGCTTCTTTTCAAATTATTAATATTCCTTCCAAGTTTTTTCATTGCAAAATTTGAGTTGGAATTCCACTAAAATTATTTTTTTATTAAAGAAATAAAAAAAAATTTTGATAATAACCCAACAAGGGAGCTAATAAAAGTATAAAACCCAACCTCACCTCAATCTTAAAATTTTTTTTTTTGGTCTATATAGTAAATGAGGGCTTAATGGGCTTTTATCATGAATGATAATTGAAAGAAAGAAAGAAAGAAAGAAAGTCAAGAAATTATTATTTATGAGCATAATTGACCCTCATAGCCAATTCAAACTGATTAAAGAATCTCATGATTGTAGAATGGAAGAGCAACCCTATCTAACAGTAGTCTATAGTGATATTGAGAAGTGGAAGCCCCAGCCTCTGTGTTTCTCTCTCACATTAAATTTATTCCCTTTCCTTCTTCTCCTACACTGACACCATATGAATGGGTCTCAGATGCATAACTCACTACGTTTCGAAATTTACAGGATCTTTGCATTGAAGCCCCTCTATGGTTCTCTATTTCCACTTTCTGCCTTATTTAATTTATTCATTGAATTATATGGAAAAGGATACCAGAAGATATGCATGGCAGTGAATTGTTGAATCAAGAGAATGATTGATCCCAAAAAGCAATATGATTATAGCATTGCTTCTGATTCAGACTTTGCTTTGTTTCTGAATGCACACAATTTTGGCAATAGAAGAAAAGAAATCATCGTAACATTATATTGAATTTATTTTGAATTCATCAGAGTTAAAAAGGTTACTGAATAATGTTCCTTTCTTACAGAAAAGAAAAAGAAAGAAACTTATATTCTGATTTTGGCCTGGGCAGGTTGTCCTGTTACAACTTTAAGTTGGCTTTTTCGGTGCACGTTATATATAGATGTGTGTCGTCTCGAGTCCATGCAAAAGCCAAAAAACCATCTTTTTAAGCTTCGGCTTTTCACGTTTCGGCACTTTTACCAGCTCAAACTTCCACGAAATATCTTACCAAAACGTTACCCCTTTCGTATACAATAAAGAATGCTCAAATTAATGTTCTCAATGAATTTTCTTACTTAAATTCAATTTACTCTAAATTTAATACACAAAATGTTTCCATACTTATAATAAGAATGCGTGATACAGGAAAATTCCCATTAAATAGCGATTTTGCAGTCAAGCAATCACTTTGAACAATTAATTAATGCATAATTCTCTCATATATATATATATATATTGTTTGATCAAAGCCCATATTATATATACATATCTTCTTGTAATTTTCCTTTCGTCTCATTTAATTTTGTCATGCATTTACACAAATATTTGCTTTTTGATGATACTATATCACACATCATAATTCAGATCGTGGTCCATGTTCCATAAGATAAAACCCACAACAATAACAGTAATTACAACTAATACATTATTATATTTGGCCTTTACTAGGAAAACCCTGTTATTTTCCTAATTAAACCTCTTTAAGATTGAAATGAAAATTTAAAATACTGTATAATATACAACAGGGAAAGAGAGGGGGGGAAAGGATTCCTCTGCCAATTGTGGTCTTTTGAGAACCAATCCGTAAGTGAGAGTTGTCGGCCGAGGGTAGCTCTCTCCACGTGTGGACCTCAAACCTCTTTACAAGTCCCAATCTCGGGGTCCACAACCAACCCCAACGAATAGCATCTCATCACGTGAATGACCCCATGTGACCATTCTGCTCCCTGTCGCTCTTTTTACTATACTCTATCTATCACAAAACGCCTTGCCGTTTCACTACTATTGCACCCTATCACCATGAAGAATCACAGCCATTTCATGTATTAGTGCGTCCAGCAAATCCTTCTCAACCTCCGACACAATCCCTTCTCCTTCTTCGCCAAACGCCACCTCGCTCTGGAGCTTCAATTGTGGCATGTCTGTGTCTACTAAAGCATCAATGTCTTCAAGAACGCGACAGTCAGCGCAGGGGAAGCTTCTAACTTTCGAACATAACATGTCAATTAAATGTGAGCCTTGCACGTCTTTTTTACCGGCAATAAAATCACATGTACTGACTGATGTGCTAGCCCATGGTTTCATGTTCATGTAAGGCTTCAAAATCTCGACCAACATTTCATCCACTGCTTGAAACAGTAACTTTCTATTACACCTATGGCTGAGTTGACCATAAGCATAGTTTCCATTGCTGGTGGAGGCAGGGGAAATGGTGGTGAAATGCTCAAGATAGTAAAAAATTGAAGGGTCTAAAGGATGGGATGGAGAGAACCACCTACTAAACGACACTGGGGTATCCTTGTCTATGCCTGTACGTCTTATTATTCGAGTGATGTACTCATATTCTGCCGCTGCTCCATCTCCGGTGATGGTGGTGGTGGCAGCACCGTTAGACTTGTCCTCATTGTTGCTCTTGTTGCTGCCTCGGGCGTTGAGCGCTTCTTGTTGTTTGTACGACTGGCTCGAACAACTAGATAACTGTGAGCTACGTTTCGATTCTTGAGCATTTGGCACCTATAACATAAGGGCATGTCACACAAACTATACTTTCCTTATGCTTCAAAAACAAGTAAAGAATATTACCTGAGAATAGTAAAGATAATGGACTAGAAATAGATATTCAACTTTTTTTTTTTTATAAGCAAAAGTTTATAAATAGATATTCAACTTAATTAACGTCTAAAGAAAATAAGTAATATGAGGAAATAAGTGCATTTATACCGTTTTTTGAGGAATCTTTGTGGCTGGAGGAGTAGGATCTTTCTTGACTGGAAGGAGGGTAGGGACCGTAATGTTAAGTAGGTCATTTGATAATGGGGTTTTCTTGCATTTCTTGTCAGGAATGTTTGCTCTGGTTGCTATTGCTGGACTCACAAATGGTTCTTCCTGCTTGTTTCGGATAATATCCGAAGTTTGCGGAGGTTTCTTGAGTCTAGGTGGTGGACCAAACCTCTCTTCAGCCACTTTTTTGCACTTCTTGACAGGTCTCTGTTGCTGCTGCTGGTGGTACTCTTGCTCTTGCACCAGCTGCAACTTAGGCTTTGTTGGAGCTTTGGTCTTTTGTGGCATGATATTGACCGGTGAATGTGCTGAAATTGATGATTTTAGAGATTGAGAAATACAGTGGTCCTTGGTGGATGGTACACTGGAAATTGTCCTGGGTTCCAAGAATTTGAGTCTAGGTGAGCAAGAAGCTGTTTGCTTGCCTGGACTTGAATCATTAGCGACTTTAGTTAGAACCTTGCTCACCTTCTTCGACTTCAATTGGCTAATAAGCTCATCTCTGCTTGCTTGATCTCTGTTTTTTACCGTGTTTGTAATGTCCAATCCAACTTTCCTGCTAACGCGTTCTTTGACCTGCTTCACAATCTCCCTGGCATAATGGCCTGGACTTCTATTTTCTTCTTCAGTTTTGAGCTCTTTGCGTTTCAACGATGAGATACGAGAGAGAACCAGTTCTTCATTAGAGCTCAGGCTCTCTTTGTTGATCTGAAGCGACAAGCGGTGTTCCACATCTGATCTTCTAGCTGATGATATTCTCGGAGTCTCCGGCAAAGAACGCGTGCCTGAAAAATCACTGTCCAAACCACTTCTGTGGCTACTTGTTTTGCTTTGGAGAAACTGCCGACGTCGACAATGGTGCTGTAAATGAGACTTCCCTAGAGGATTTGGTGGCCCAAGAGTTGACGAAGAAGAGGTTGGAGAGTAGCTTTGATCAGGAAGAAGATCAAGACCCATGAGTCTAGCAACCAAGTTTGGGGTCTTGGTACTTGGGGAAGAGCTGATTTCTGAGGAAGAAGAATCATTTGGAGCTCCTTGTACTTTTGAACTTGCATCTCCAATATTTGTTTTAATTTGAATACCCATCTTGATATTTTCGAAAAGGATAATGTAAAACAAGATTATCATTATCATCATGATTACTCACTTTACAAGAAAAGAATCTCTAGAAAGAACAAATTAAATTTTAAAATTATGGAAAAAAAAAAAGAGATTAGTTAAAAAAAAATGAAGAGCAATTAAACTTACTGGGATATCTAAACTTTCTTCTTCTGTAACAGTAGTTGGCGATGAAGGCTCGTCTAATTCCAAGCTATTCCTTGGTGCTTCGGCACCTGACTTAAAAGGGAAATTAAAAAAAAAAAAAAAAAGGAAACGTTGCTCAGAATTTCTGAAGAAGAAAGTTAAACGAGGCCGGAGAGTAGGGAAAAACAAAAACCTTTGGAGATAGAGATCTCAGCCTCAGGCTCAGGCTGAGGAAGGAAAGAGTCGGGCTTTAATGAAGGCTGCTGCTGGTGCGAAGGAAACTGGAACTGATGGAAATCAAATATCTGAAAGACAGAGCACATACAACCAGAAAGAGTGGTTGCACTGTCTTTATCTAGTCCTCCTCCACTTCCTCTCTTGGAGGATTTGCCAGCAAACCAATACCATTCCTTGCCCATCTCTAGAAGTATAAAATCTACTCTTCTCAATAGCTTTCTGTGGAGACGAGATTCAAGAAAAAGAAAGAAAGGCTGTAGCAACGAGAAAATCAACAGTGACAATGACAGAAAGTAAACGCAGCAGAAGAAGTTAAGTCTCTTAGATATGAAAGAGATGGAGAGAGTTTATTTTTGAAGAAGAAAAGCCGAAAGACTTATAGGATGCTGTTGAAGAAGCGGAAAGAACGGATCCATGAAGCATAAATCAGCCACATTTGATTTGAGGAATTAAGTACAACAAGAGGGTGTTTGATATATAAAATATATTATTATTCCATCTCTTTCTCTCTCTGGTTTATCTCTTTCTTTCATTCAGACACTCACTCACTCCCAAGTTTTACCAGACCAACCCTGCTCTCTCTTTCTCACATTGGGAATTGAGCAGGTAAAGAAATGCAAAGAAGATGACGACATGACCACGCACTTCTATCCCTTTACAATATGATTCCCACACACACACACCCCCCCTGGGTTTTCAAATACGAGGTGGGTTTATTGGGGATCTGCACTCTCTTATACCTACATTATATAATACCATTTATTTTATTAAGTGGAATAATAAAGCCCGATGCATTTTTAAGAAGAAAATTCATATTAATTATTGAATGGAGTATTATTGAGAGAAATAATTATAAATTTTAAAGAAATTAATTTTTTGTGGAAAAAAAAAACCAAAGAATACCATATATATAAAGTCATATTTTACTTTACCATCCATATATGATAGATATACCTTAACAACCCAAAAAGTATGGCTTAATTAACACTTTCAACAAACATTTGGATTACCTCTTTCAAACTCTAATTATAGGATTTATGAGAGCTTGGTTCACTACAAGAGAAGGGTCTTTTAGGAAAGGGAAATCCGATCGCTGAAAGATACTTTTCTGTTGCCAAAATTCAATAGCGACAAAAAATATATTGTCACGTACCGTCACAATAGGCTTCGCCGTTAAAAGTTTTACGGGGTGAAAAAAAATCGCCAATCACAATTGGATTTTAGTAAAAGTATGTATTACGGTCACTAAAACTTCAATTTGCGACCGTATCTTAATAGTAATAGCGACAGTAATACTTTTGCAAAGTGAAAATCATGAATTTATATTCTTAAAAAATTGTGATGGTTTGTTAAAGCTAATTGCGACGGTAATACTCTCGCTATTGGAAATAATGAATTTATATTCATGTACAATTGCAACTGAAAATTCTTGTCGCTCTAAGCTATTATCCTACACTTTTGTGACCATATACTGCGGTCGTAACTTTGTTCATGAATAATAAGCTAAATGTTGAATCTGCTTGAACCTAATTATTTAAAAAATTAAAAAATATTTCACATAATGTAAATAATAAAGAAGAAATTATTAAGCATTATAAAACTATTTTCATATCTAGCGCTTAAAAAGTAGTTGTCATACGAAGTTTGTCCAAAATACATTGTCATATATAATCAATATAAATTAGCCCCAAATAAAATAACAAAATGCTAACCCCAACTAAAATATTAACATTCCTAATTATATCCAAAAAGAATGTAAATGAAGTTCATTCCTAAAAGAAGATAAATGAACTTCATATCCAAAACAAATTGTTAGTATATGGTTGACTTCATTCAGACACCTGCAATAAACAGTAACATATAATATTTAGAATGTTTCAAAAAGAGCAAAATGAATTGTAATAAAGAAAAATCAACTTCCAAGTGCCAATAAGTGTGAAATTAAATATTTACCTCAAAGAAGTCATTAAATTCACTAGAGTCAACTATCTTTACTTCAAAATATCATACTTAATTGGAGAAGGGGCTGCAAAAAAAAGACGACCTAAATACTTCAAAATATCATACTTAATATAATACGTACTATTAATAAATCCAAAAAAGCTAATCAAATATCCAACATATCACTTGCAGTAACATCTTTTAAAGGAATTAAATATGAAAAAAAAAAAAAAACAAAGTCTGCAGAACTAAACTATCTAGTCATAATCAAAAGGGCCAATTGTTAGGATGAACAAAATATGCTTCTAAGCAATACAAGCATGTGAACATGTGTTTGCACTAACATATGCTGTAAAAGTTTTGGAATAGGCCTATTTATCTAACTTATGATAAGACCCTATAAATTTGGCCTTTCCAAAGAGTATCCAAGAGACAGAAAGTTGAGATTAAATGTGAGAAAATATAAGGCCAAGGCAAATAACTTATAGTAGAAAGCTAAATACATGTGAGTTGAATTAGTAATTGAATGAATATTAATAAAATACCACAAAAAATCTTAGTGAGATATTTTAGATATAAACGTGTTTGATTAGAAAAGTATTAATGACTGAAAAAAAACACTCACTCTGATCCAAACACTAAAGAACTAATTATACCAATCATGTAGACAGCTTGTTTAGAAAAGCAAATATAGGTCATACCAAAAAATATGAAAGGCAAATATATCAGCTTGCAGACTACATTTGAACTCAGTGCCAAAAAAAAAAAAAATTTCAGAATATATCATTAAATTACCCAAAAATCATAAAATAAATAGAAGTTATGTTTAGGTCCCTTGTTTCAAATGCAGTATTATTTCTAACCTGCGAGATGAAGGAAATTTTCTTCTCAATAGAAAAAAGTGGATGAGCAACAATAGTAGCAAATGGGATGTAGAAAAGAAATCAAAACTAATATTGGAAGGAAGCAAAGTTTAGGATTTGGGTTTGCCTTTTCACTAGGGGATTGATAGAGGGAGGCGTATAGTTGCAAAAAGAGAAAAATTTCAGATAAATTAAAAAAAATAACAATAAAACAGAACAAGTAAAACTTGAAATTAAGTAGAGGAAGAGACAAAGGAGTTGCCTAGTTATGGATGGAGAGAGAGCAGAGTGAAAGGAAGGAGCTTAGAGACCATTTTTACGCTTTAATGGCGAAGGAAATGAGTAGATTTTCACTTTTATTACATTGAAGGAAGTGAGTGGTATGATTTTAGGTTTTATGTTTTTTTTTGTCTTAAAAATTAAATTAATTTAGTTTTTTTTTAATAAGCAAATAGAATTAAAAGAAGCATCTTTCTTACCCGCTTTTTTTTTTTCTCAACAAGCGAAAGTAACTCATTATCAATAGTGACCAGATATTTTACCCTTCTTAAAAGGGTCTAATATTCACGATGGGTAATAAATTTGGTCCTTAATACCACCCTACGACCACATTTTGCACCCTTCACAAAAAATTGGTCACTAAAAATTCAATTTCTTCTAGTGGTTGTCACCATTTCCACATGTAAGAATAATTTTAGATTTTCGAGTGTATAATATATTAACTCTTTTCTAGCTAGTTCATTAGCATTCAGTACTATTTGTTTCCTTGGTTCAAGCAGTAGCAGGTAAATTCTGCAGGATTGGATTGCATCGTTTGTGTTCTTTGGGCAGCAATGCAGCAGCTTACGAGACTTTCTACTATTCTAACGTATGGTTGTCTAATATAGTGTGTCAATTGTTCATAAATATCACTTTTAAAAATAATAATAATAATAAATAATCCGCCAAAATTTAGTACATAGGGAAAATTCTTAGATAAATCTAGTTATTATGAACTCAGTAAAAAAAAAAAAAAATTAAAGATGTTTTTAAGAAGATTAATTAAAAATAAATAAGATTGGATAAACTGATTATTAATATAATTTTTTATTAAACCGATGTGATTCAATTTTTAAAAAGAGTAACGAAAACGTTAAAATGCAGTTAATTTTCAAGATGTAAAATGACAAGAATTAATATTGAACACAATCTAATGATTAACACACAATGTACGAGTGAAAGAGTGTGGTGCATGTTATTAATATTATCATCATTATTATTGTTATTATTATAATGTGGGGGGAGGGGGACCGCAATCTACGAAGCATATGAGGAGCATCATCATGTGCTGAAAGGCTGATCACTGTACATGTTAGGACAAATAACATGTCATGGGGCCCCTCTCTACTACACAACTACTGTTTATTATAAAATCCCACTTTACTCAGATTCAAGCCTTGTCTCCTTCAAGGCCACAGTTAATAGCAGGACCACAAACTATTCCTTGATTCAATTCAATTTAATTGTTTTTCTTCTTTCTTTCATTTGTCACTTGGTTGCTATATGCATAATTGGCTAATTCCTATGGCTACCTGCCTCGATTCAAGTGTGCCCTTCCGACGGAGTAGAGGGGCAGGTTAGAGATATTAATGAGGTGCCAATATTTGGGGTTATTGTATATCCCCTTTTTAACGTGGGAAACCATAATTATAGTCCTTTATGTATGATTTACACATCTAATTGTAAAGGTGATGTAGTGTATATAATTCTGGTGGATTTTGATTTATTTTAAGAGTGTCTCTTCTTAAGAGAAAACATGTACTTTTTTATTACCATTTAATGAGAATATACATATAGCATTATTTTCAAGAAAGAGAATCCTTTTTTTCAACATTAATTTGTATTTATTGTTCCCCAGGAGGCAACAGGAGAAATATAATGTGAATATGCTATATGGAGGGAGCCATTTGAAATTTGTTTCAAGCAAAAGTTTTCAATTAGAAAAATAAAGGGATTCCATTTCTCAAAAGGATGAGACCTTGACATAAATATGGAGTGAACAGTGAAGATGGGGAGCTGCAGCTGGGTGCCTTTAATATCCTATAATGTCTATGTGTATAGAGACAGACTTCTACTCTTGTAGATGCCCAAAGTATGGCAGCGTATCGAGGCTGAGCTAGATGTGGTAAAAAAGAAGTTAATGTTGGACATAAATATAAAGTTTATTACATCTCACGGCTTCTTAAATGGCACAGGACAATTAATGCCACCTTACCTATTTTCTCTTCCTTATTTCTTCTTTCTTGCTTGCTATAAATTGTGAGACGTCATCTAAGTGTTTATTGCTTTCTACTATTTATATTGACATAAAAACTGATAGAAACTACTGCCTCACATTTCTTTTAAAAATAAGAGGAGAAGAGACTTAAATTTAAACTTTTTATCATAATTTAAATACACTTATCATTGTCTAGCATGGGTTTCATTCAACGTTGAAAACATATTACTCACCCAGTTTGAGTCCCAATCTCCCTACTCTAAAAACATAAAAAAAAAAATCTATCATTATATTAAAACTATGAATGCGATTATGTTTATTTTTAATACTTGCTATTAAAAGGGTAACCATATTCACCATGCGGCGTTCTCTACAAGAAAATTACTTCTTAATTATCATTTATATCATTGTATATATAGTTTCATTCATCATTAATCTATTACTGTTATTAGCAAAATTAAAATATCGATGATAAATCAGTATCGATGCATGTCATTATTTGTTGATGCGATGCGACCCTGAATTTGTTCCGTATACCTAACCTAAACAGTAGAGATTTTAATGCGTTTTTGGGGCCTTGCCTGCTTTTTCATTCTTCTCTTCCCTCCAAGAACTCCTTCCCAAACTTGAAACATCTTTGCTTAGATTAGCATTTACTAACCCCGCAACTAACAAACGTGTAATTAGTATAGTAATTAATTAACAATTATTGTATATTGCCACATTGGTGAGATATCAATGCTCGATCAAGATGAACCTCTTATCTAAATTAGGACTATATCTGTGTAATAGATTGTTGCCTTCGTTTGTGACAAGAAAGTGATTAATAGGTAGGGCATCTATGTTGGCAGTAATGGTTAATTTCCTTCCCTAGTTGCTGACATGTTTAACGGGGAGTTAGCTGCCAACAAGTTTAAATAGAAAACAGATGAAAAAATATGATGGCCCTTATGGTCATTGACCCACCACTTGTCTACATAATCCCAATACAATTCTGAACGCATTTTGTCCTTCACTCCCTTCCAAGTCCAAAAGCGTGTAACGGCAAGTTCACTCTACGGACACCTACCTTTTTCCCTCGCTAGTTATGAAGGTATAAATATAATGGCAAGAATCCGATTACCCAAAACTTCTATTCTATTCTATCATATATATATATGAATGGGAGAATAGGACCTGCAGGCTAAAACCAAGGACTCAGGAAAGGGGTCCTCTTGGTCAAGTACAAGCGCAGCTTTGAAAACATAAAGAATAGCTTTGGGATTTGGATCAATGGCTGATGAAATTCGACAACTCTATTACTACTGCTCAGACGCCAGAACAAATTTGGCGTCATTATATTGGAAGGTGCAAGTGTAATTGCAAAAATGAAATCATCTGGAGAAAGTCGGTGAATGGTAAGTGTAAATATCAATACGCCTTAGAAATTCTTCAATTTGACTGGTAAGTCAGGCTGGTTAACAGGATTGGGATGCAACCATTCAGACGGCTCAGTATAATGTTTCCTTTTACCATTTAGCATGAGTTGCTATTCCATTACGCTCCCAAAATCCTGCGAATGACACTAAAAATAATTATTAAATAGCTAGGTAGAATAAAAATGTGTTGCATAGATAGGTGTCTTTCATAGCCCCTCTTTATTTTAACTAGTAATATCTGCAACACACAACCACATGAACCAATGAGGCCTCCCACTAACTATGGATTGTGGAATATCATTTATATTATTAAATGATCAAATTGTTATAAGATTTTAATAAAATTTGTTATTCAAGTAGTTCACAGACTGCACCAAATAATTTGACGGGACAATTCAAGTCAGTCATCCTTTGGCGGTGACTAAATGAGACTGACACAGCAAACAATAAGAGAGCCATTCATAATAACAATTAATAGATAAGATTTTTTTAAAAACAACAGCTTAATTTTCCTTTCCTTTATTCCTAGAGGGAAAAAAAGGGGTAATATTTCATCAGTAAACAGATGCAAAATGGATAGGGCATAACAGGGAATCGCTTATTGTGACAACATATGAATAATTGAACGTGAATGAGCCTGAATAGTACAAGCATACCCAAGGTAGTATCAATCCAAACTCTACAGGACACGGCAATACGGTGCGTTGGTGGAACATTTGCTAGTACAGTTGGGTCGTCCAAATCTCCTGAAAATTCCTCATATTCTGCCTTTGGATGGTCTGAGGGCATATATGGAAGTAAAGTGTAATAATATTTTAAAAGACTCAACTGTTTGAGCATGCGAGATATCAATAATGAATATGTGGACACATGATTACAAATGGATATTCAAAGAGTGTATTCAAGATAGCAAGAAATTATGGAACCTTGAAATGGGCATTCAAACCTGGATAGCGGTAAAGCTAAGTGAATGAGGGGAAGGAAGCATTTGGAAACTGTATATTCAGTGTCAAACAACTAAATGATTACAGAAGTACATTCAAAAGAAACTAAAGTTTTAGAACCTGGAAATGATTACTCCGCCCCAAGACGGTGATAAAATGCCAATTCGCCAATTCAACCCTTCACTTTCTGTCTTTTCTCTCTTTCTGCAAAGCTCTCAACATAAGCAGGGAATGCCATTATCACGAGTGCGGGTAAGTTTATTGAGGTGAGAAAATCATTTTGGAGGTTTACTATTGAGGAAAAATAGATAAAATTTGTAATCACCAATCAAATTGGTTTACCTTCACCAAAAGCATCCCATGGAAAAACACCAAACCTTAGCCCTGCTCCCAGCTTTTAACACCAATTGTATTGATAGTTGATAGATTCATCTAAGAGAGAATTATTGGTCAATCCTCAATAGCATTCATGAGGCAAAAATGAAAGAAAGAAAGGAAAGAAAAAAGGTGAGGAGGTTTCTAGATTTCAGCTCACTCCTCCGACAGAAAATGATGGCTAACATTGAAAGGAAAGAAAAGATAATTATAACATTCTTGAAACACTGCTTGATTGAGTGAGAATATTGGTGACATGAATCAACCAGCAATATGAAGTCTGAAAAGTCAGATGGCATCATCTTATCAACCTATCAAAATTGAATCGATAAAGGGACAACCAACCAACACGTAAAGAAAGACGAATAAAGAATATGCCCAATAGAGCAAAACTAAAACGACTAGTCTCATTGATTCTGTTGGGGGAAAAAATTTGAAATGGTGTTTCTAACTTCTACAATCTGCATCAAACCCAACCCCTGTATAGCCTGGTGTTGTAGATCCTCTATCCATGGCCAAAGCCCCAATTCCCCTTCCTCCTCCATGGAATTGAGTTTACTTTTTTTTCCTTCTTCCTGCTCCCTCAAGGATAGGCTGTTGATTTTGCCCGTTCAAAAGTGGGACATTTCCGCTATTTGCGTGATTAGGTATAAATTATGGACTCTATCACCTGGTGCTGTTGAAAGAGGAACTGACGAAGCATGTATAATTGTGCTGTTTGATTTCCCATTCTGAACATAATTGCAAAGTACAGCTGACGTGGCCCAACCACAAGTGCATGGGATGTGTTAATGATTGAATTTTTGATATAAAAAGTTGATTAAATTGAACTAATTTTGAAATTAAAACAATAGATTGAATGGGTATTTAAGTATGAAATCTATATGTGCAAAATTAATAATCTATCAAACAATGAATTAATTAAACTAAAATTACATCAAATTAAAATAGGTAAGTTCAGATATGGCAATATTCAAAATGGCAAGCAATTAAATTTGATTGGAAATTAACAATGAAAAAAAGGCGATTCCGGAGTTCGGGATTTCATATTCGAGCTATTTTGGGATTTTAAATTGGTTATCCAATCTCGTAGAACTTACGGGTTTTAAGTAGATTAATTCTTAAATCCTTTGAATACCCTTTCGAGTGGGACAAAGAGTGCCTTAATCAATCTAATCCTACTTTCGTGGAGTTAGAGTTAATTAAGACCCATTAAGTTCTTTAATTAATTTGTGAATCCTCTTAATCCTTAGCCTATTTCTAGGTCTAAGTTAATTAAGTCCAATTTCTTGATTATTTATCACAGGGCCTTCTCCTTTCGGTGCCTCAACCATGGATTAAGAACATCACTTAATGGGATCCTACACTAAGCATGTCATTAAGCACACAAGAAATGAATAAAACTCATTAAGACCACTAAATATGGATTACCCAATCAAAATCCACAAAATATCTCAAATATTACAACCCTTACTCCAGAATCAAAAGTAAACTATTCACTACCCATAATGCTTACAAGATATATCGAGTTTAAATGTAAATAAAGCTTTAATCTAAGCTAAGAAACAAGAAATTAAACTCTAGAAAGGTAGGAAAAATGTAAGGAAAGAAAGAAATCTGCAAATCTTGGATGAAAATGGTGTGGAAGGTGAAAATGACTCTTCAAATTCTGCTTCTCCTCTTCCTTTCCTTTTCTGCTCCTTGTCTCCCTCTAAAATGGGAAAATGGGACTATTTATAGTATTTTCTGATATGGAGCCCTAAAATGGTGCGTTCTAGGAGGAATTTTCTGACTCTAGAAAGGTAGGAAAAATATAAGGAAAGAAAGAAATCTGCAAATCTTGGTTGAAAATGGTGTGGAAGGTGAAAATGACTCTTCAAATTCTGCCTCTCCTCTTCCTTTCCTTTTCTGCTCCTTGTCTCCCTCTAAAATGGGAAAATGTGACTATTTATAGCATTTTCTGATATAGAGCCCTAAAATGGTGCGTTCTAGGAGGAATTTTCTGAGGGAATCTTCTGCCAGCTCATTAATGAAACCTTTATGTGACTGCATAAGTGGACTGCATAAGTTATGCAGTCCCTTATGCGATTTTCAGTTACAGTTCACTTATGCGAAACTGCATGACTTGGTGCATAGGTTATGCACAATTCCGTGAGAGTGCATAAGGGAGGCGTGAATGTGCATAAGCTATGCAGTCTCCTTATGCACATTTCGGTAGGTATTGGAACAGTGACTTTTCTCCTTATGCAGATCTGCATAGCTTATGCGGCAAGTTATGCACAATTTGGTCAATGCATATTTCAGCTTGAAAACTTGTTTTTGACATCTTTGGCTATAGAAGTCACTCCTCAATGGCCAAATTTCTCTTCAGTCCTTCAAAAATACCATTTTTCCTACAAAACAAAGTAAAAATTACAAATTAATCCAAAATTGACAATTATGAAAAACTAACTAATTAACTAATGAAATTAGCTAAAAAATGACTAATAATCAAATAAAATGGCTATGAAATTAGACCTAAATGACTATGCAAAATGTATGCATCAAATACCCCCAAACTCAAGCTTTTGCTTGTCCTCAAGCAAACTTTAAAATGTGATGCAAAAATTTTTTTAGGGGTGCCTTATCCAAAGAGCTATGAAAATCACCTATTAAAGTAACTTAACACCCCTTTAGCCATACTAGCAATCCATATACCCATTCTTCAAAATGCAAGGAATTTAATGCTTATCCAAACTTTCACCGCTTAGCCATCAAGTCAATTATCATTCAAAATCCTCAAACCAACCAATCAATAGAGAGAGTCATGCTCAAAAGGAATTCTAGGACAATCAATAGGCAAAGTGTCTCTATATAGAATGATGGAATTAATGAATGAATAGGTAATTTTTTTTCAATCCCATAGGCAAATCCCCTACTCCTATCTCCACTAATGTAGCAAGTACTATCAAGAGATCAAAGGTCTTTTTAGGGATGTAATGGGTCCATGGGGTTCAAAATGAGGCTAAGAAGAAAGATGGGTAAAAATGATTCAAGGCATGAGAATATTTTCAATTTTTGAAACATTAGGTACACTTCTTATTTTATTATATTTTTTTTTCTTTTTTTTTTTTATATATAGGGGAGAGAAATACACAATGAGGATTGTCAAGTGCTAGCATAATTTACAAAACACATAAAAATGGAGGGACATTTTGATTCTTTAAACTTGTATCTTGCATTTTCTTTTTGATGATTGTCCCTAAAATTGCCACCCCCAAACTCATTTCTTTTAATACTTTGGGTGGATTTCTTTCATTTTGAATGACATTAGTGAAAAGCACATATACTAGCACTTTTACAAGATGACAAGTAATTCTACTCCCTTTTATTGTATTTTTTTTTTCTCTTTATATATATATATATATATATATATATATATATATATATAAATGTACCTAATGTTGTGAATAATTATTCTCATGAAAAGGGTTGGAGTGTTTGGTTCGTTGGCTAGGTAGTAATAAGGATTTTAAGAAAAATTAGGGATAAAAAGGCTCAAAGGGTTTGCAAGGGTAAATTTTAATTGGGAAAAGGGCCAAAAGTTTAAAATGAGAAGGTTTAAATCAAAGAATACCTAATCATCTCTCTCTTCAAGTACAAGCTGGTATTTCGCCTTGAAAGGTTTAGAAAATTTATTCTAGGATTGGTGAGACATCATTTGACTACCTTATATCCAATAACTCCCTCTAAACATTTCAATCTCTAAAGGACTAGTTGGGTGGCTTTTTGGCTAAGAAGATATAGGCAAGGGATAGACACTTCAAAACCTTGCACCTCTTAGGAAACTTTCAATCCACAAACCTAACTAAAGGTAAGTCAAATCACTCTCATAGGCAACTTTTCAATACTCAAAGGATTTGGCAAAAGATTTTAATGCATGATGCATGATTCCTAAAAATGAGTAATGCATTAACTAAATGGAGGAAGTCTATTTGTGTGCAATGTGTACAATTTCTAAGTGATGTATAATGTGTGTGTAAATGTGTTATGTATATGTAAAATATTTACAATATATGTAAATGGAATGGGATGAGATGCTCCTATACTCAAAATGTGAAAAATGAAACAAAAATCAAAATGTGCACCCCCAAACTCAAAATTGGACATTGTCCTCAATGTCTCAAGCAGTATATAACCAAAACTCAAAGCAAGTAATATTTACCAGGAATTGTGAAAGTTAAGAGCAAAAAGAAAGAGGTACCTGGTATGGAGCAGATGAGAATTCAAGATATAATGGGGATGCATAAGAAGCTGTACAGGTTATGCAGAATAAAGTGCTGTCCAGATCAGGTGCATAAGTAAGGTGCATAAGCCGTGCGGTTCTGCATGAGTGGCAATAAGAGCTGCACAAGCTATGCAGGACATTTGCATAAGGGGATTACAGCCTGTGCAGTTCTGCGTAAGTGGCAGAAAGGGCTGCACAGGCTATGCAAAATAATTGCATAAGGGAATTCACAGCCTGTGCAGTATATTCAAAAGCTGCTGCATGATGATTAGCAAGGAAAAATGTGCAACCACCAGTAAAAGCATGCAAAAATATACAATATATGGACAATTATGCACAAAAGGGCAGTAAAGGCAGTGAAAATCAATGAAAAACTAATGTAATGGCCATCCAATAGAACTGTAAGAAAAACAGAATTCAAAACAAAGTAATTCAAAACAAACTAACATAATTCAAAACAAACTATAATTGTTTGAACATATGTACAAAGAAAAAGTCCTACAAGATTGAACAAAAGTGAAACAAAAACTAATCCAGTTCTATTGTTTTGCCCTTGTCCATAGATGTTGCTAAGGGGCTGGTTGCATCTGGCTGCTGTCGAAATGATGGTGCTGGAGGAGGTGATGGAGGTGGAGGTGGCATTCCCAGAAAAATCATGAGTTTCTTCATCATCTCCTTCAATTCTTTTTGCTTGTCCCTGGTTTCCATGACAAGGTCAAATAGGTAATCATGATGATCCTTGAGGGTATCAAGACCAGTGTCAAGCTTCCTATCCATAAAGTATATATCATCACTAAGCCTTTCAAGATAGGTGAATAAGGCTTTAGTGTTGAATGCAGGAGGGGCTGTGGATGAGGAGGGTTCAGCTGTAGGAGGTGTGGGCTGAGTAGAAGCTGCTGGGGTCTCTTGTGCAGATTGAGGGGGTGGGGTAGGTTCAGTAGAGTGCTGTGGGACTGATTGGACAAGTTGGGCTTCTGGTTGTGCAGTGGTTTCAGTTTCTGCTGCTAGTTGTGCAATATCAGAATGTGGCAAACTGAACCCTATTTTGGATAGGTGTGCAGCATCAAAATATAAGGTGTCCACAAGTGCTGGTATTGGGTGCTCTTCAGGATTAAAACCAAAATGCTTGGCTATAACTGTTATGAGTCCACCCAAGACAATGTCACCTATGGATTTAGTGGCAATATGCAACACATGCTCACAAAAGAAATAACCAGGAGAAACCTTGACCTTGTGAAAAGCACACCATAACATGAATAATTCAGATTTCCCCAAGCACTGAACTAGTCCCTCTGCCCAAAATAGTGCTAGCAATCAGTCTATGAATAAACCTAAGTGCAGGGTCAAGTATTTGAGAGGTTTTTGATCTGCCAGCAGAAAAAGTCTGAGGTTGGTTTGTGATGATTCTCCAAAATTAAGCAGCATTCCAAATACCCTTGTTTGCTACCTCTACCCCTGTATATGGCACTCTAAATAGCCCATCAATTGCAAAGCCAAGAATGCTATGAAATTGATCCAATGATAACTCTCTATTTTGCCCCAAACATCTAAATTTCATAGTTGGCTTAAAATCTACATCATGCAATTTCAGGGTGGCAGAGAATGAGGAAATAAATTCCAAAACTAAAGCTGGGTAAACAATTTCTTGCTTGTGCACAAATTCCATCCAACCCATACCATCTAGATAGGCAACCACATTGTCAAATAAACCAAGTGACTGGAGAGAGTCCACAGAAATATACCTAGTGGGTTGCACCTTCCTTTCCTTAAGTCGTTTAAATGTTGCTTTGTGAGTTGCATCAGAAAGGGACCAAGGGAGTTTTGAGATCTGTGAGGTTGCTGACAATTGCTTTTTGCTGGAAGAGGGTGTGGAGGCTGAAGTCTTTGGCTTTTTGGGTGGAGGCTCTGACCTTGGGGTGGTGGGTGGTTCTTTGCGCGTTGAGAGAGGAGGTGCAGAGGACATGGGCCTAGTGGATTTTGACCTGATTTTTTGTTTATACGTGGCTGTGGAGGGTGGTGGGGGTGTCGCTTGTGGAGGGGAATTAGGGTTAGGAGGTCGCATTGACAATGGTGAGACCTCGAGAGGAGAAGCTGGAGGAGAATGAGGAGGCGACTCCATGGTTCCCGATGGTGAGGGAGGAGGAGATGAGGGCGGAAATGAAAAATGTAGGGAGAAATTAGGGTTAAGGCGGCGGAAATAAACGTGGAGAAGAAGGGAAAGAGGGAATGTCGGAATAAATGTGTCACGACCCAACCTATGGGCCGGACCGGCACTAGGACCTGGGCCAGCTTAAAGCCCCCGAGGCCCGTAGTAAGCCTAACTGTTCATTAACCCAACTCTAAGGCCCATTTGGGCCCAATTTCAAGAAAACAAACGGACAGAGTCCGGCCATAAAATGGACTTTCCAACGGGGAGTTTTCAACTCACCCGACCTGTAAACACAATATATAGTCAATTGGGGAGCTCAGCTCACCCTCCACATACTCATAGCATCATAAAAGAAATGGGAGCTCAGCTCCCTCATCCAATCCATCAAACAGACATAGAGTATTAAGTTTACAGGTCCAACATGATAATAATATTACAGACCAAATTCAAATAATCACTGCTAACACATGCGGAAATTCTAGGAGTAAATAAAATTACACAAATACTGATAAACAACCTGCAAAGTAGAAAAGCAGGTTAACCCAGAACAAAATATCCTCCTGTGGCCTGTAAAAATTTTTGAACAGGAGTGAGCGTTCGACTCAGAGAGTAAAATATCAATTTTAACCATAATCTCTATAACTATCTGTAACTAATGCACCCTGTAGAGTGAAATGCAACATCAACATCATATTCACATCATAGCATAATATTGGTAATTTTTAGCAGTCACACACACTGTAGCTTCAATCATAATATATTGGGAGCCGATCCTATACTGACTCTCTTAAATCCAACTTTGGTGCCGTGAAGAACTCAAGCCGGGACTTTCGCTTAATAAACCAAATCGAGGGTCCCAAATGAAGAACTCAAGCCGTGACTACCCCTCAAGGAACGGGTCCCGTGAAGAACTCAAGCCGTGACTACCCGTCCTATCCATAGTCCACACCACATCACACGCACGCCAACGCACGCACACCGCCTCCAAATTACCACAACAACACTCATGGCACATTATGATTATGAATGCATCATAATTCATGCCTAGAGTTTAACTACATAAATATATGCATATAAGTGATGCATGGACATGCTGAACATATAATAATATCGAAATTACAATTAAAATTAATATTTTACTCACAAACTTGACGACAAATTACTGTGGCGGCTGGGCGGAGGAAGAAGGCTGTCCCGGCTCACCTGACAATTACATTACATCTATTTAATAAATTTGACTCAATACAAACAAAGAAAAGATCAAATCGTCCTAAGTCGTGCCGAAAATCCGGCAGAGTCTCCCCTATACCTAGGACCTACCCAACCTGCAAAAGGGCAAAAAAACGCACTTCTATATTCACAATCCATATATCAACAGTTCAATCATATCACACAGCCCCTCCTGGGCCCATCAAATCAATCATCCATCACAATACGCAAAATTTCAATTTAGTCCTTATTATTGATCATTTTTGCAAAAGCTGCCCAAACAAGCTCTAAAAATTATAAAACTTTGCCCCGCGGTCCTTAGCAATATTACTAAGCTATTGCAAAAAGAATCGTAATTTTCTAAGCTACCACGAATATTTTATGGATTTTTAATCCTATTTAAGCACTAGAAAATTACGAAAAAACAAGGTTCGGGTTTACCTTTGCCGATTCCGACTTCGGGAACGCGCTCGGGACGTCTGACAATGGGGGGCTAGCCAAAACCTCGGTCCAATTCGGAGACTTTTCCGCAGAACGGTCCGTTCGCCCGAAATTTGCGAACTTGGCCAATCGCCGAATTTCCGCGAATCGAGGATACCTACACGAAGCCCATTATAATATATAAAAAATCAGGGGTGTTACATTCTTCCCCCCTTACAGAAAATTCGTCCTCGAATTTTACACAAGGAAGAATAAAGTACATGATTACACATTGAACAGATAAGGGTACTTGCTACGCATGTCCCGCTCGACTCCAGTGCACTCTTCCACCGATGGCTCCTCCATAAAACCTTAACCATAGGGATCTGCTTTTGATCTTAGCTGTCTCACTTGGTAGTCCACTATGGCTACAAAGTTGCTCCTCAAATGTCAAGTTCTCCTTTAGTTCTATTACATCCATTGTAGTACATGAGAAGGATCGGAATGTATTTCTGAGCATGGAGATGTGAAACATGGGATGAACGTGAGAAAGGTTGGGTGGTAGCTCCAACCGGTGAGCAATCGCTCCAACTCTATCGGTAACCTCAAAGGTCCAATATACCGAGCTGCCAACTTGCCCTTCTTTCCAAATCTCATGACTCCCTTCATTGGAGAAACCTTCAGAATACATAGTCGCCACCGCAAACTCCACATCCCTCCGTGCGGGTGCATAACTCTTACGCCTCTTGAAAAGTTTGTTTTGATCGTTCCTCGATTAAAGGAACTATCTACAAGTGTTCGCACTAGATCTACATCATGCACCTTCGCTTCCCCATTTCCGTCCAACACGGAGAGACCTACACTTTCTTCCATATAGTGCCTCATAGGGTGGCATCCCTATCTTTGGAGTGATAAGCGTTGTTGTAGGCAAACTCCACCAAAGCTATTGCTCATCCCATTGACCTCCAAAATCCAAAACACTCATGCGAAGCATGTCTTCGATGTTTGGATTGTCCTTCGGACTGTCCGATGCATGCGAGGGTGGAAAGCCGTCTTGAAGTTCAGCGTGTGCCAAGTGCCTCCAGCAACTTTCTCCAAAACCAGAAGTGAACTGGGGCCCTCTCGGATATTATGGGCCAGGAACTCCATGCAATCTGACTATTTCTAGAATGTAGAGCCGGGCATACTGTGCCACAGAGTAGGTAGTCTTTACAGGCAAAAAGTGAGCTGATTTGGTCAGACGGTCTACAATTACCCATATCGAGTCATATCCTCGCGTGGTACGAGGCAACCCAGTCACAAAATCCATAGTGATCATTTCCCACTTCCATTCTGGGATAGGGAGCTCTTGCAGCTTCCCTGACGGTCTCTGGTGTTCAAACTTCACCTTCTGACAAGTCAAGCACTTGGACACAAAGTCTGCTATGTCTCTCTTCATGCCATTCCACCAGTAGCTATCTTTCACATCATGATACATTTTGGTGGAACCTGGGTGGACACTGTAAAGTGTGTAGTGTGCCTCTCGCATGATTTCATTCCTGAGGTTGTCCACATCGGGCACACATATCCTAGAACCATGCACTAGGGCGCCATCATTGGCAAATCCAAACTCACCACCTTCACCTTGCTGTACTCTTTCTATGATCTTCATCAATTGTTGGTCTCTGTGCTGGGAAACTCTAACTCTGTCCCTCAAGTCTGGCCTCACTGAAAAGTGAGCCAATAATACCCCCTCATCTGAAAGATCTAGGATTAAACCTTGATCCATCAACTCATGTACTTCCTGAATCAACGGTCTCTTCTCTGCTGAAATGCGCCAAGCGCGGAAGATTTCTGCTCAAAGCATCTGCTACAACATTGGCCTTCCTGGTGGTACTTGGATGGTGCAATCATAGTCTTCGAAGCTCCATCCATCTCCTCTGTCTCAAGTTTAAATCCCTCTGTTGGAAGATGTACTTCAAACTCTTATGGTCGGTGTATATCTCGCACACTTCACCATACAGATAGTGTCTCCAGATCTTCAGTGCAAAGACTACAGCCGCCATTTCCAAATCATGGGTGGGGTAGTTCTACTCATGCCTCTTCAGCTGCCTTGAAGCATAAGCCACTACCTTTCCATTCTGCATCAAAACACACCCAAGGCCAACTCTGGAGGCGTCACAATACACGGTGTATCCTTCACCACTCACAGGTAGTGCCAACACAGGGGCAGTGGTTAGACACTCCTTATCCTCATCATTATAACTGACTCTATCGAGCTCTCTTCCTGTCCTTTGCATCTTATCCACTTCCCTTTTCCTATTTTTGGTATTGTTGGTATCTTTTCAACCTGCTGTACTTATTCCTTAATTTTAGTCCTATCTCATCCTTACACCTTTTCCTTCAAAGATGTTTATCCCATCATCAACTTTAACTTTCTTTTTATTTCTTAGTCTTATCTTGATTACTAGTTTCATTACTTCAAGAATTCTAACCCTATGATTTACTCCTACCAGCACATTCTTCACCTTATGTAACACTTATAATTACCCATAGAAAATTTTTCTTGTATCCCCTTTTTTCCAACTTAACTATCAGAACATTATCATTCCCTACCAGCCTTAGTAGGAAATTGCTTATCCTGGATGAATATGAGCCCCATAAACTATAAGTTCCATCTGAACTAACACGGCTGTAGGAAATATGTGTCATGCCTTAATTCCAAACAAGACACTTCACGTGTTCATTCTCCTTAATATAATCATATATACTGCCCATAGCTTTCTAAACTTCAACCTCAAATTACCCATCAGCAACAATTTCATCTATTGAAACTCATCCATAAATAGTACTTCATCTAGCTCATAGTTTAAAGCGATCATGCAAGCCTTAGTAGCTAACTCAATTTAACTCATCACATTACTCGATCGTCCTTTCATACTTAACACTAGGTATGCACTTACTGTCATTCTCATATCAGGAAATTGTATATGAATTGGTGCCTATCAAAATCTCAAATAACTAGGTCTCCTTGCCTCAGTCTCTGCTCCTTATATAACGCTCTGGAATCAAAAACACGAGCTAAACTTGAAAAGAAAGGAAAATATCCTCTATATTCAACTACGCCCGATTGTCCATATAATAACGTTTAACCTATGTTTCTTAGTCTTTCTCTTCAAATTTCATCATCTCCTAGCACAATTGTGCTCTACCTATAAGGTATCATCTGCATGAACCCTTTACTGTACCATCGTCCTTCCTGACATAATATTTTATAATTTATTAACTTTACTTATACTCGACCTTTGATTCATATCCATCATCGTTTATATTGTGCCCTTAACCCTTGTTGAATCCTGAAAGATTTCTCTCGCTAATAGATTCTTTCAACACTAATTTCACCCTTATCTATGGTCATTAATTTGATCCTTAAACTTTCTAGTGATTTATTACCATCCATACTTGTCACTTTTTATTCTACCCCTACTGTTGCTCTGTCGTTATTGCTTCACTGCAAAGTGATTATGTTGATCACACTAAAAAGGTTTGCCTGACATTCATAACGAACCTCTAACTACCTTCTCACTATCTCAAAAGTCTAACCTAAAACCTATGTGTCATTATCTATCATTCTTTTCCTCTCATCATACCTATTTGATCCCTTAGATGACTTTTATTCAACTTATCTACTAACTTCTCTTTCTCTACCTATTTAGGTAGTCCGCAATACCATCGCACACCTTCTAGCATTTACTCATTATTATTGTATTCCATACCTCCATCACTTTTCTCATTAATGTGGTCCCATTTTGGGTTTTCCATCCTTGTCATTCTCCTTGCCAAGAATAACACTTAGCCTATCCTATATCTTAACTTTGTTCCTTTTATTATGCGCTCTTTAGGTTGTCCTTTCATTTATTTCCTTTGTCTTACCCAAAATAGAACTTGACTATTCTATCCCTGGTTCCATTCTTCTTCCTAACATAACAATTTGTACTTGCTAACTATATCTTTCAGAGTCTCTATCGCGTTATCATATGTCTGTGCTACTCAGATTTGGTCCTTTGACCACTCTAGCTAGTACTCCCACTGGCACTTAGATTATATTGCATCTGTAATCAATTATCCCAATTTTCATTCTACACTTTCTCTATCTACTGGCTTTCTGTGATTTATCTTCGCTAATTTATTACTCTTAACACTATTATAACTAGATTTTACTCTTTGTTTGAACAATATGAAGTCGAGAAAGGAACTCAGAAATTGCAATCATACCTTTATCGTATGATTTCTATTCTTATCCTTTAGCTTACATAATACCCTTACTACCTCGAGAACTGATTCTGCAGTAATTTTATTTATTTGTTATTATTATTATTATTTTCCATGTTTACTCAACTAGCCAAAACTTAAGATTCCGGGTACCCAAACCCGTCATCCAATTCAAAGGATTTACATCCATCATGATCTGATTATATATGATTCCTATAATGGAACTTGTATCATCTGCAGGATACCCCAGCCAACTACTCTCTACCACACTCTACAGTCCCATCTGGGGCACTATTTGGTTGGTCACCATTATTAGTAATAACTTTCGATCCCTTCTGAAAAGATAGGACTACACCCTAACTTGCTGCATCAAAGGTACTACATTTACCACCTTGCCCAAACCATGTCAAATTAATGACTCTCCTATCATATCATATCTCTGCGAATCATCAATTCATAGTTTCGACCTTCCCTAGGTAGTAGGGTTGCACTTTACACCTTGCTAATACACACAAGGTATTCTATTCTCACTAAGTTCTAAGCAAAACGTCTATCGTTCTGCAAAAACCATCCAAAATTCCATACCGAAGACTAGATGGTCTCACTCTATAGGTATCAACTTTACTTTGCAACTAGTCCGAAACCTCTGGTCTGATGGCAACTCTTACTGTAACTCTAGCTCATGCTAGGGTAACTGAGTCACTAACTCTAGTTACCACCCAACTGTGACCTTTCGATATTCTAGCTCTAGACTCTTAACCAGGAGTTCCCAACTCCTCTGCAGATATAGAACTCTGTTCTGGCATAATTGTACCAAAACAGAAGCCATCCGCAAACACCCTCATTATGGAGCACCACGGGGATGCACGCAGCTCTATACAATAATCTCATGTCGGTACTGTAATCTGCAGCTTACAGAGCAGACATCGAGAACATTGTATAGTTACTACGATACGTCCGGACCGACTAGGCCTCCTAATTTCTTATCTCTCTCGAATCTTCTATTATCATAAACTTATTCTGACGGGGTCATCCACTGATGACTGCCTGCAGTGGTATCCTCATCCTTATCTAGGGCAACTGTACTTTCAAGACTCACGTTTATGTACTCGTGCCTTGCGAAATGGGCACACCATTTAAACCCATCTGCAGAAAACATAACATTTCTTGGAGTACGTATCCTCATGATAGACCTCACATGTCTACTAACTCTATTTCACATTTCTGTGTACTCCGCGAAAATCAAGACACTAACTGAGGTAAATCTTATATTTCCCGAGGTATAACGCAGAATCTAGAAACAAAGAATTACAGAAAAAGACGAAACAGAATCCTATACTCCGCATGTGACTCCTAGTAGACTCTTCCCAACACTTAGATGATTTTTTTCACCTATGAATCTGGAGCCTAAGCTCGATACCACATTTGTCACGACCCAACCTATGGGCCGGACTCCACTAGGACACAGGCGACTTAAAGCCCCCGAGGCCCGTAGTAAGCCTAACTGTTCATTAACCCAACTCTAAGGCCCATTTGGGCCCAATTTCAAGAAAACAAACGGACAGAGTCCGGCCATAAAATGGACTTTCCAACGGGGAGTTTTCGACTCACCCGACCTGTAAACACAATATATAGTCAATTGGGGAGCTCAGCTCACCCTCCACATACTCATAGCATCATAAAAGAAATGGGAGCTCAGCTCCCTCATCCAATCCATCAAACAGACATAGAGTATTAAGTTTACAGGTCCAACATGATAATAATATTACAGACCAAATTCAAATAATCACTGCTAACACATGCGGAAATTCTAGGAGTAAATAAAATTACACAAATACTGATAAACAACCTGCAAAGTAGAAAAGCAGGTTAACTCAGAACAAAATATCCTCCTGTGGCCTGTAAAAATTTTTGAACAGGAGTGAGCGTTCGACTCAGAGAGTAAAATATCAATTTTAACCATAATCTCTATAACTATCTGTAACTAATGCACCCTGTAGAGTGAAATGCAACATCAACATCATATTCACATCATAGCATCAAAAAGGTAATTTGGAGCACTCACACACCCTGTAGCATCAATCATAATATATTAGAGTGATCCCTATCTGACTCTCTTAAATCCAACTTTGGTGCGTGAAGAACTCAAGCGGACTTTCGCAATAAACCAAATCGAGGGTCCCAGAAGAACTCAAGCCGTGACTACCCCTCGAAGGAACGGGTCCCGGTGAAGAACTCAAGCGTGACTACCCCGTCCTATCCATAGTCCACACCATCACACGCACGCCAACGCACGCTGCTCCAAATTACCACAACAACACTCATGGCACATTATGATTATGAATTCAACATAATGCGTGCCTATAGTTTAACTAACTAAATATATGCATAGAAGTTATTCATGGGCATGCTGAACATATAATAATATCGAAATTACAATTAAAATTAATATTTTACTCACGAACTTGACTACAAATTACTGTGGCGGCTGGGCGGAGGAAGAAGGCTGTCCCGGCTCACCTGACAATTACATTACATCTATTTAATAAATTTGACTCAATACAAACAAAGAAAAAGATCAAGTACGTCCTAAGTCGTGCCGAAAATCCGGCAGAGTCTCCCCTATACCTAGGACCTACCCAACCTGCAAAAGGGCAAAAAAACGCACTTCTATATTCACAATCCATATATCAACAGTTCAATCATATCACACAGCCCCTCCTGGGCCCATCAAATCAATCATCCATCACAATACGCAAAATTTCAATTTAGTCCTTATTATTGATCATTTTTGCAAAAACTGCCCAAACAAGCTCTAAAAATTATAAAACTTTGCCCCGCGGTCCTTAGCAATATTACTAAGCTATTGCAAAAAGAATCGTAATTTTCTAAGCTACCACGAATATTTTATGGATTTTTAATCCTATTTAAGCACTAGAAAATTACGAAAAAAACAAGGTTCGGGTTTACCTTTGCCGATTCCGACTTCGGGAACGCGCTCGGGACGTCTGACAATGGGGGGCTAGCCAAAACCTCGGTCCAATTCGGAGACTTTTCCGTGCAGTGCATCTGGCCCGAAATTTGCAACAGTCAATCGCCGAATTTCCGCGAATCGAGGATACCTACACGAAGCCCATAATAATATATAAAAAATCAGGGGTGTTACAAAATGGGAGTAAACGGACGGTAGTGAACAGAAAAGTCGGGAGGTGGGAAAAATGGGAGTCGAAGAAAATTTTTGGATTTGGTTGTGTAAGACTGCATAAGGGGATTAATGGTTGTGCATAACTTATGCACCCTGCTTATGCATGTTTCGGCAGGTTTTGGACTTCAGAGAAATAGCTCATGCAAAAGTGCATAAGTTATGCACTGTCCTTATGCACTGTTCGGCAAGTTTTGGGATTTTGGGTTGGTGGTTATGCAGTTGTGCATAAGTCATGCACCTTCCTTATGCAGGTCTCGGTAAGTTTTGGTGTTTGGAAAATGTGGTCATGCAGTTGTGCATAAGCTATGCACTCTGCTTATGCACTCCTCGGTGGGTTTTGGTTTTCAGAGTTTTCGGTCATACAGTAGTGCATAAGTTATGCACTCTGCTTATGCACCTCTCGGTGAGTTTTGAGATTCAGAATTTTTGGTCATGCGAAAGTGCATAAGTTATGCACTCTGCTTATGCACTCCTCGGTGGGTTTTGAATTTTGGGGTTGGTGGTCATGCAGAAGTGCATAAGTCATGCACTCTGCTTATGCACCTCTCGGCAGATTTTGAATTTTGGGGTTAGTGGTTATGCGGAAGTGCATAAGTCATGCACCCTCCTTATGCAGACTTCGGCAGAGAGAGAAAATGCAGAATTTGAAGTTATGCAAACGTGCATAAGTCATGCACTCACCTTATGCAAGTTTTGACAGATATGAAATTTGGCAAAATTAGGCTATGCAGAGTTGCATAAGCTATGCACTCTTGTCATGCACTTTGCAATATGAATGAAAATGGCAAGAATTGTGGTTATGCAGGATTGCATAAGCTATGCAGTTGCTTATGCACAATTCAACAAGATTAAGATTGCAATGGAACATGATTTGCAAGTGTGAAAAATACCCTAGAATGAGGAAATATAATTCTATGAAGCATAAACCATGAGAAATTTTCACCAAAAACACATCAATATATACAAAGTCCATCAAAATTTCATCACACAAGAATGTAGAAATGGATCCTACATAAAAGACCTTTGTGAACCATGCCATTTCAACTCAAATTCTGCAAATCAACATTTAGCACAATAAAAACTCAATAAAACCTGCATAAAGTTGCATTTATCTTCAAATGATGAACTCCCCAAGTCATGCCAAGAAAATGAAGCATGTCCATCTTGAATTCCACAACCCAAATAAGCTCAAAACTACAAAGATGACCAACTTACCACCATATTAACATTAAAAGCACATATACTTAAAAGTTACACACCCAACCTCACCAAGAACATAAGCCATCTGCTGCAGACACCCTCTTTGCTGCAGAATTTCATTTTTCCTCTCTGCATAAACTAGGTAGCAGACCCTGCATAGGTTATGCAGCAAAAATCAATCAATTTGTAGGAGGTTTAAAGAACATAATTTCAGGTTAAGGGTCACTCCCCAGCAGTTCACCAACCTTCCTCCATTTGAAATACATCTACAAGGGACAAGATTCAACAATGTCAAAATTTTAATTTGGGGAGATTCAAGATAAAAAACAAAAGCAATGAAAATAAAAGTAAATCAGCAAAAGCAAAATAAAAAGACTTGGGATGCCTCCCAAGAGGGCTAATTTATAGTCCTTAGCTGGACTTTTCATGAATTTCACTGAAAAGAGGTGAGGGATTGGAGAGCTTGTAACAACTTGCTCCCTTTATTGGGTCTCCAGTTATGTAATGTTTCAATCTATGCCCATTGACCTTAAAATTCCCAGATTTTTCACTCCAAATTTCTATTGCTCCATAAGGGAAAATCTTATAAACTCTATATGGACCAGTCCACCTTGACTTAAGTTTTTCAGGGAACAATTTCAATATTGAGTTGAACAATAAAACTAAATCACCCTCTTTGAATTCCTTTTTCCTAAGATGCTTATCATGCCAAACTTTGGTTCTTTTTTTGTAAATGTGGGCACTTTCATAAGCATCCATCCTCAGTTCTTCAAGCTCATTAAGTTGTAATAGCCTTTTCTCACCAGCTTGCTTAAGATCAAAATTCAAGGTCTGAATGGCCCAATATGCTCTATGTTCTAGCTCCACAGGTAGATTACAAGACTTACCATACACCAACCTAAAGGGAGTAGTTCCTATAGGGGTTTTGTAGGCAGTCCTATATGCCCATAAAGCATCATCTAGTTTGATAGACCAATCTTTTCGAGAATTGTTCACTGTTTTCTCCAAAATATGCTTGAGTTCTCTGTTAGAAATTTCAACTTGTCCTGAAGTTTGAGGGTGGTATGGGGTAGCTATCTTGTGCACTACACCATACTTCCCCATTAAGCTCTCAAATTGCTTATTGCAAAAATGGGAACCCCCATCACTAATTATAGCCCTAGGAGCTCCAAATCTACTCAAGACAAATTTCTTCAGGAATTTCACTACCACTCTAGCATCATTAGTTGGAGTTGCAATAGCTTCCACCCACTTTGACACATAGTCAACTCCAACTAGGATGTATCTATTACCAAATGAAGGAGGAAATGGCCCCATAAAATCTATTCCCCAAACATCGAATAATTCCACTTCAAGAATATCATTTAGGGGCATTTGATCTCTTTTTGACAAATTTCCACTCCTTTGACATTTATCACATTCCAACACAAATTTTCTTACATCCTTAAAAAGATTTGGCCAAAAGAAACCAGCTTGCAAAATTTTACTAGCTGTTTTAGAGATTCCAAAATGTCCTCCATAATCAGAAGCATGGCAATGATGCATAATACTCTGTGTCTCATCATCAGGAATACATCTCCTTATTAAACCATCACAGCATCTCCTAAAGAGTAAAGGATCATCCCATCTATAAAACTTCACCTCATGCAAAAACTTTTTCTTTTGTTGCCATGTCATACCTAGAGGTAAAACTCCACAAGATAGATAATTCACAAGGTCTGCATACCAAGGTAGTTTAGCAACAAGAGAGAAAAGTTGTTCATCCAAGAAAAACTCATCAATAGGGATTTCATCCAATTCTTCATCATCCAATTTCAACCTACTAAGATTATCAGCAACTACATTTTCAGCTCCCTTCTTATCTCTAATCTCCAAGTCAAACTCTTGTAGTATCAGAATCCACCTAATGAGCCTAGGTTTAGCCTCCTTTTTACGGAGCAAATACCTGATGGCTGCATGATCTGAAAATATAACCACCTTTGAGTCAATAATGTAAGGTCTGAACTTTTCCAATGCAAAGACAATTGCTAAAAATTCCTTTTCAGTTGTTGCATAATTTGTTTGAGCCTCATCCAGTGTTCTACTAGCATAATAAATAGCATAAGCCTTTTTGTCCTTTCTTTGACCAAGAACAGCTCCAATTGCATAGTTGCTAGCATCACACATAATTTCAAAAAGTAGGCTCCAATCAGGTGGTTGCATGATTGGTACAGTGATAAGAGCTTGCTTCAACCTGCAAAAGGCATCCAAACACTCTTGGTCAAATATAAATGGTGTGTCATTACTTAACAAATTAGACAAAGGTTTGGCTATTTTAGAAAAATCCTTGATAAAGCGTCTATAGAACCTGGCATGTCCTAGGAAACTTCGAATTCCCTTGACATTGGTAGGAGGAGCCATCTTCTCTATCACTTCAACCTTGGCTTTATCAACCTCTATTCCTCTGTTAGACACCAAATGTCCAAGCACTATCCCTTCCTGAACCATGAAATGACACTTTTCCCAGTTTAACACAAGGTCAGTATCTGCACATCGCTGCAAAACTTTAGAAAGGTTAGCCAAGCATATGTCAAATGAAGATCCATAAACAGAAAAATCGTCCATAAAAACCTCCATTATGTCTTCAATGAAATCTGAGAAGATTGCCATCATGCACCTTTGAAAAGTGGCTGGTGCATTACACAACCCAAATGGCATCCTCCTATAAGCAAAGGTTCAATATGGACAAGTAAAAGTGGTTTTCTCTTGATCATTTGGATGGATAGGGATTTGAAAAAAACCTGAATATCCATCTAAATAGCAAAAATAAGAATGCCTAGCCAGTCTTTCCAACATTTGATCAATGAAGGGAAGTGGAAAATGATCTTTTCTAGTGGCAACATTTAATTTTCTGTAATCTATGCACATTCGCCAACTAGTCACTGTTCTGGTGGGAATTAATTCATTATTTTCATTTTTTACCACTGTCATTCCACCTTTTTTTGGGACAACATGTACTGGGCTCACCCAAGTATTGTCTGAGATAGGATATATGATCCCTGCATCAAGCAACTTCAAAATTTTCTTTTTAACAACTTCTTTCATATTTGGGTTCAACCTCCTCTGATGTTCAATAGATGGCTTACAGTTATCTTCCAAACTGATCCTATGCATGCAAAAGTGTGGGCTTATTCCCTTAATATCATCTATGGTATATCCTAAGACTTTCCTAAATTGCCTCAACACTCTTAACAACTTATCAGCCTCTAAGGTACTTAAATTTGCATTTACAATTACTGGATAAGTGTTATTAGTGCCAAGAAATTTATACCTGAGCTGAGAAGGAAGTTGCTTAAGTTCTACCTTAGGTGCATCTTCTTCCTTGAACGATGGTTGCTTAGATTCTGCTTTTTCCTTTTGTGTGAGTTGAAAAACTGGAGCAAAAATGAATGGTGGACTACCCTCTAAGTGTTGAGCATATGCAGCCACATGAGGGTTGTCATAGTCTATGCCTCCTCCATGAACCAAATAATTTTCAAGTGGATCTTCTGGATATTTCTTTCTGAAGTGTTCTTCAACCAGCTCATTAATAATATCAACTCTCAAGCAAGTATCAGCTTCAGAATGATGCTTCTTCATAGTGTTGTTAATATTGAAAACCAATTGCTCTTCACCAACTCTAAGAGTCAATTTTTCTCCCTTAACATCAATCAATACTCCTGCTGTAGCTAGAAAGGGTCTTCCTAAGATAATTGGAATATTAGAATCATCTTCCATGTCCAAGATGACAAAGTCAACAGGTATGTAGAACTTTCCAACCTTCAGAGGCACATTCTCCAAAATCCCTTCAGGATACTTAATTGATCTGTCAGCTAACTGGAGAGAAATGTGGGTTGGCTTTAGATCTCCCATATTGAGCTTCTCATAAATGGAGAGGGGCATAAGGCTAACACTAGCCCCTAAATCACATAAAGCTTTTGTAGAACATGATTCCCCAATGTGGCATGGAATTGAAAAACTCCTTGGATCCTTGAGCTTTGGAGGATAGCACTACATTCTTCTGTCAAAGCTACAGTCTCATGGTCTTCAAGCTTCCTCTTGTTTGAGAGAATTTCTTTCAAGAATTTTGCTTAAGAGGGCATTTGTGAAAGAGCATCAATAAAAGGCACATTTATGTAAAGCTTCTTCAAGACCTCTAAGAACTTCCCAAATTGCCTATCAAGCTTGGCTTTGTGAAATCTTTGTGGAAAGGGAAGTTGTGGCTTGTAAGGCTCTGGAGGTATATACTTCTCTTCCTTTTCTTCAATTTCCTCTTTACATTTTTCTGCACTCACTTGTTTTTCACTCTCTTGTTTTTCACTCTCATCAGTTTCTTTCTCATTTTCTCTCTTCTCACTATTTTCACTCTTCTCATCATTTACAACTTTCCCACTTCTTAAAGTAATAGCTTGACACTGTTCTCTTGGGTTTTCTGGTTGACTTGGAAGTTTTCCAAAAGACTTGGTACCTGAGGAAGATGCTTGTTGTGCAATCTGATTTTCCAGCATTCTATTATGTGTTTGCATCTGTTCTAGCCTTGCTTTCATCTCTCTCATCTCCTCATCATGCTTATTTTGGTTAGCAAGAATCTGTTGCAATAAAGCTTCAGTGGTGGAACTTTGTTCTTTCTATTTTGGTGGAGGATTCATAGTTTTCTGCTGAAAATTAGGCAATGGTTGCCTATTTTGCTGATATGGAATTCCTTGTTGCTGTTGTGGTTGAAAATTCTGATTTGGAACTTGACTTTGCTGGTTTCCCCATGAAAAGTTGGGATGATTCCTCCAATTTGGATTATAAGTTTGAGAATAAGAATTCCCCATTTGTTTGTTTCCATAATTACCAACATATGCTGCTTGCTCTCCATAATCTACTCCACAGCTGGTAGTTCCCTCTGCATAAGCCACTTGTTGTGAACTTCCAGATGATGATGATGAACTAGCCAACATACTCAAATCTTCCATCTTCTTAGCCAAAACATTTGTAAGTGCATCAAACTTTGCATTAATCATGTTGAATGGATCAAGATCATACATTCCAGCAGCTTGCCTTTTTTGAGTTGGAGCTGGTCCTCTTGGACTACTCCAAAGATGAGTATTCTTTGCAATTTTCTCCAATAGCTCATAAGCTTCATCTTCATGCTTCATAATAAATTCTCCTCCTGTTTGAGCATCAATAATCCCTCTAATTGCAGGAGCGACATTTGTGTAAAAATTCTGATTTATCATCCATTTTGGAATGGCATGATGTGGGCATTGTCTCTCTAATTCCTTCCATCTCATCCATTACTCATAGAGAGTTTCATCTTCTCTTGGTCTGAAAGCTGTCATTTGATTCCTCAATTCTTGAGTTTTTCCAAGTGGAAAATATTGTGCAAGAAATGCATCAGTGAGTTGCTCCCAATTTGTAATGGAGTTGTGAGGTAAAGAATCAAGCCAATCCAATGCTCTATCTTTCAAAGAGAATGGGAATAGCTTCAATCTTGCTGCATCATCAGACACTCCAGGTTGTTTTTGCATATCACAGATCATAGCAAACTTCTTCAGATGTGTGTGTGGATTTTCAGAAGGATGTCTTCCAAATTGAAAATTTTGAATCATTTGAAGAACTCCAAAATCCATCTTGTAGCTATTTGCATCAATTCTTGGTCTTGCTATGCTCTCTCTCAGGTCATCAAACCGAGGAAAAGCATGATCCATCATACTTCCCCTACGCAGATTAGCAATAACAACTTCTTCACTTTGGGCTGCATTTTCATTGTTTCGATCATTTCCAGCATTACCAACACCAATTCTAATTCTTTCATCAGCCATGTCTGCTTCTAATTCAGTTTCTCTCAATGCTTCTTTTCTTTTTCTGGTTTCTTTCTTGTTGGCCTTACAAAATTTCTCAATTTCAGGATTGAACAATAAGGATGTGTCACTTGTGCTTCTAGCTCTTCTCATAAAAGATTAAAAGTACCTGAAAAAGAACAAACAAACACAAAATGAAAAGATAACAAAGATAAAACTATAAACAACTAAAATAATCAAGAATTCAATCTTAAACAAAACAACTCCCCGGAAACGGCGCCAAAAACTTGACGTGGCCCAACCGCAAGTGCACGGGTCGTACAAGTAATACAGTAAAGATATCGTTCCTACGAGGAGTTGTGTTAATGATTGAATTTTTGATATAAAAAGTTGACTAAATTGAACTAATTTTGAAATTAAAACAATAGATTGAATGGGTATTGGAGTATGAAATCTATATGTGCAAAATTAATAATCTATCAAACAATGAATTAATTAAACTAAAATTGCATCAAATTAAAATAGGCAAGTTCAAATATGGCAATATTCAAAATGGCAAGCAATTAAATTTGATTAGAAATTAACAATGATAAAAAGGCGATTCCGGAGTTCAGGATTTCATATTCGAGCTATTTTTGGATTTTAAATTGGTTATCCAATCTCGTAGAACTTACGGATTTTAAGGAGATTAATTCTTAAATCCTTTGAATACCCTTTCGAGTGGGACAAAGAGTGCCTTAATCAATCTAATCCTACTTTCGTGGACTTAGAGTTAATTAAGACCCATTAAGTTCTTTAATTAATCTGTGAATCCTCTTAATCCTTAGCCTATTTCTAGGTCTAAGTTAATTAAGTCCAATTTCTTGATTATCTATCACAGGGCCTTCTCCTTTCGGTGCCTCAACCATGGATTAAGAACATTACTTAATGGGATTCTACACTAAGCATGTCATTAAGCACACAAGAAATGAATAAAACTCATTAAGACCACTAAATATGGATTACCCAATCAAAATCCACAAAATATATCAAATATTACAACCCTTACTCTAGAATCAAAAGTAAACTACTCACTACCCATAATGCTTACAAGATATAACGAGTTTAAATGGAAATAAAGCTTTAATCTAAACTAAGAAACAAGAAATTAAACTCTAGAAAGGTAGGAAAAATTTAAGGAAAGAAAGAAATCTGCAAATCTTGGTTGAAAATTGTGTGGAAGGTGAAAATGACTCTTCAAATTCTGCCTCTCCTCTTCCTTTCCTTTTTTGCTCCTTGTCTCCCTCTAAAAGGTGAAAATGGGACTATTTATAGCATTTTCTGACATGGAGCCCTAAAATGGTGTGTTCTAGGAGGAATTTTCTGAGGGAATCTTCTGCCAGCTCATTAATGAAACCTTTATGTAACTGCATAAATGGACTGCATAAGTTATACAGTCCCTTATGCAGTTTTCGGCTGGTTCTGGTTCACTTACGCGAAACTACATGACTTGGTGCATAGGTTATGCACAATTCCGTGAGAGTGCATAAGGGAGGCGTGAATGTGCATAAGCTATGCAGTCTCCTTATGCACATTTCGGCAGGTATTAGAACAGTGACTTTTCTCCTTATGCAGATCTGCATAGCTTATGCGGTAAGTTATGCACAATTTGGTCAATGCATATTTCAGCTTGAAAACTTGTTTTTGACATCTTTGGCTGTAGAAGTCACTCCTCAATTGCCAAATTTCTCTTCAGTCCTTCAAAAACACCATTTTTCCTACAAAACAAAGTAAAAATTACAAATTAATCCAAAATTGACAATTATGAAAAACTAACTAATTAACTAATGAAATTAGCTAAAAAATGACTAATAATCAAATAAAATGGCTATGAAATTAGACCTAAATGACTATGCAAAATGTATGCATCAACAACTTTCAACAATCTTCACTGCGCGCAATCCACAATCCACATGTCTATGCTAGCATGCCTATCAATACAAAAAGCTTGACTCATATATACGAGAAATGTTCCCTAACTATGATAGTTAAATGGATGGAAACATGCAGTTCTATTTGAGTTATCAAAAAGGTGCCTGTGTCAATACTTCATCCATTTTAGTCCAATTAGTGAGCATTTTCAAGCTTAAGTCTTAATTCTTAATCGAACTTCGTGTACCCATGTGCGTGCAAATGCTTTTGCAGTTAATCACAGATACCGGTTTGACATATGATATACCATATCTTAGACCATCTATGATTATATTGTCTTCAAAAAAGCATCAGAAGCTTTTCAAACGAAAATAGATGTTGCTCTATGATATCCAATGTAAAAGTTGCACCGCTATTTGGCATCTATAGAAAAAGAAGACGAAGAAGAAACTTTTCATATTTTCTATTTAAATCATAATAAGCGATCATGCGTGTTATATCCATGTCATTTTAAAATTAAAAATAAAATTAAAAAAACAAAAGAGCTTCCTCCATAAAACAGGAACATTAGTGCTTTAATCTTTGTTCATGGTTGGTATGAGTTGCACACCTTCAGACTTGGCCTAGAACTGAGATATGTCGGCTACAGCGAGATAATCATTTGAGTGATTCATCGTTTTTCCACCACTCCCTCCCTGCCTTTTTCGGTGGGGATTGGAGGGAAGTGGTGCTGGGTTTAGGTGGAGGAATACACTCTCAATGTGTGAAATGTGCATAATGAGTTAAATTAATTCGATGGATCTCCCAAGACTCGACTTTGTTATTTACCTTGTTTCCCCTTCCAATGTATTTTCTTGCCTTACCTCAAATTATCTGAAACTCAAACATGCACAAGGGAGAAGGTTGAGTACATGTTAGCTTACAATAATATTTTTTTTTTTAAGGGGGAAATACATCCTCAAATATGAGTTTGTGTGCTTATGTCTGTCAATTTGTTTCCACATCGTCTGAGTCTGTGTTGATGCTAAACTCATTAGCGAATCACAGTCAAGAATGCCCAGTCCCAAAAATACAATAGAATAGATCACTTACTCCATGTGTTGAATTTGATACGTCCCAGATATGTTGTAAGGTCAAACCGTTGTAAGGTCAAACCATATTGCACCCATAGAAGACCATAAAAATCAGTATATAACACAACTAGTAGTTAATCCCAATCTGTACGTATCATTCATTCAAATTGTGCAGTGCAGTTTCAGTAAATTCTGTATTCCTTTATCAAGGAAAGAGAATCTTAGAAAAAATAATGAATATCAAAAACGGATCTCACTTCTATTGGAGAGGAAAATAAAATAAATAACAAAAATGATCCCGCTTCTATTAGAGAGGGGAGGGATATTTTTTAAAAAAAGGATTTTTGCTGAAGAAAGAAAAAAAAAAACCTAAAAAGCAATCGTGAAGGTTATCTGATATCTTTTATAATGCACTGGGTCTTGTCTTTGGCAGAATATTTGATTTCTTTCATACTACGGCATATCTTTAGCATTAGTACACCTTTCTGTTTTCCAATCGGATGGGAGTGCTGTCCATGAAGTAAATGCACAAACATAAAAGTATGATAAATATTTTGGAAAGAAAGATTTACGTGAAGAGAAGAGGTGGATGCTCTGCTAGAAGCTTCCAGTTGTCTTTTTAATTCCTCGAGTCTAGAAAACTGAGAGTTACTGCTTTCTGGGACCTATAGGAAAATACATCAAACATGTTAGCAACAAATGGCAAAAGTTTTACGTTTTTATTCAGTGAAGATATACCAGTTGATTCAAGTCTTCATATAACTTTTGCTCAATTGCTTCCTTATCCTGCACAGCTTTTGCTGATGCTTCCCAAACCTAAAAGACATTCAAGCAAAGATACAACAATGCTAAAGAGAAATACAATTATCAGTTACTTAGAGTATATAAAGGAAAACCACAAACATCTAGAAACTCCCACGAGTATGCCGTGGTCAAGAAAGAAAAATCATGTCTCCAAGTGGTGCAAAGTTCCTTCAAAGGATGCTCAATTTTATTTAATAACTATGAAGTAAATAGAAAATCTTGCTTCCAAAGAAATTCCACCATTTAAAAGATAAAATTTAGAGAAAGATAAACTAAGACTCAAGAAGCAGCAGCCACATATTTACATATGTTGCATATCTTCCCCTATGTTGTAGCTTGTACTCTTTTTACATGCAATACTAGAACATCGTCACTCCTACCGTATAAATGATATCTAAAATCCTATGATTGTTAAACGTTTGCCAACTAAAAGCCTCATCACATCTTGTCAGTCACTTTAAGATAATTCATAATTTGGCCAAAACAGACTACTTTATTATCATTATTATTTTTTAATCTTGCAAGTTTCACTCTTTATATGACTCAGTCAACTAGGTTGACTTGCTTCCTAACTAATGAGTTTTTTTGGGTGCTGGACCTGTGTGCTAAATAATTTCAAGCAGTGCTCATATTATTCAGGGTTAAAACCACAAAAAATGGCAAGGAAATAAGCTGAGTGTTGCAATCCTTCAGCTTGGCAGCACAAATTCTTTCAGTTGACATTTCTATTTTCTCTCATGTGTTCAAGTGCTTCAGGCATGCATCATAGATGAGAATAATCACAAAGTGAACCATAAACAATAAAAAAGGGAATTGAGAAAAATTGCAGCATAACAATATCATACCCACCTGCTTTTTTAGGTCCAGCTCTATTCATCTCCATTGCAAGATTTGCTAGCTCTCTCTCAACATCTCGTATTTTTTGAGTAATTTTCCTTAATATACCTACAAGAAAGCATCAGAGAAGCTCACACATATCCACATCCACATATTAAATTACTAGTATGGACAACAAGAACAATAAAAGATAAAGTGCACGGAAGTCCAACACAGAGCAAATGCGATGTGTCGCTCCTTTTAGCATATTATATTTAACAGACCAGAAGGTCTGTCTACAATTAGGTAATCTAACATGATGCTTCTAGTTCTACATTTTCTCTAGATCTAAACTACAATCCATTCACAACTCACAAGCACCCATTCAAGCTCTGTTTGGTTGATTAGAACAGAGGGAAAATTGACAGAGACAAAGATTTAGTCTCTTTGACCAGCCAACTTATTGAATAATACGAATATGCAAAGAGTTGCACTAAATTCGAGCTAAAAATTACTGATATGATAAACGATGAACGCAGTTCAAATTCGTTAAACCTTTAATCTCTAAAATTTCTTGTTTCTGGGCAACTAAACATAGCATTAAAGAAATGCCAAATAATTATTGAATTACAATTCTACATTACTTGAATATGTTGGTACACAACCACGGAAGACTGGAGGGTGACTCATATGGACCTTATATAGCAGTTATACAGTACCACAACAGATGATATATCTAAGACAACCAGTAACAGATCTAACTTTGAGAGAGAGAGAGAGAGAGAGAGAGAGTGAATTAAAAAAAAAAAAACTTGTGATCTACCTGGTCAATTGAAGCTGCTCTTCCTCGATTATATGCCATAACCAACACTGAATCACAACTGCATTCAGCAAATACAACAATTATAATGAACAGGTACGTGCATATGTATAATACAAAGACCTTCTCGGTGTAGGCAATGACAGGGGCTTCTCTGACGAAGCACCGGGTCCGATCTGAGGAAGAAGCGAAGGATTCGAAGCCATTTCTGTTTCAAAATGTGAAATTTGAACCGGAACAAAAAGGAAAGAATAATGCAAATGACTTTTGACCTCTCACTCAAATTAAACTCTACGAAGGTGCCCAAAAAAAAAAAAACTCAACCCTACCAAGATCTACCTATTTCACTTCAGTCGGGTCATTTATACGTTATAGGCTTCTTAGTGTTGTTCTATTTTATTTCCATTTAAAAAAAAAAAAAGACTTACTTCTGGTTTCATTTTTTTTTAATTAATGTCATGTAATATTTTTTGTTCAAAAGTGTCGCGTAATTCGAGTTGTGAAAATAGATACATGCAATTGTTTGTTAATATCAGCGTATTTTTTTCTAATGACGTTAAACATTGTTGTATGTAATATTAAATAATTAATTAAAAATACTTTAAAATATTAATTAATAATTTTTGTTTAATAATATTAGAGTCAAACACAATTTATTTTTATTAAAAATAAATTAAGATAACATATTAATAAACAAATTAATTTTATTTCCTTTTTAAGAATTTAAAATTTTTGAGTAAATTTATTCCGTAAAAATAAGTTGAGTACTTAGATAATAAAATATCTTATGTGACTGCTCCCCCTTTAATTACCCCTTCCGAAGACAACAATCAGGGACCCAATCCATAGCTTTTCTCCTCGCAAGACCAAATGGCTTCCTCACCATAACCATGCATAACCAGGCCAGAAATCATAATGTACTTCCTTGTACTCGTGCCTCACACACCCATATATCAAATTTCAGAATGAAAAACTTCTTCAATAAGTTTTGAGTGATAAATTGAAAATAGGGATGATAGCTTTCTATAAGTTTTGGGTGAACAGATTTCATCCCAAAATTTTCCATCTTCTCTCAAGCCTAAAATAACATTCAAAAACCAAAAACAAGATAATTCCCATCCTTTTAATTTGTAGCCTCTATCTGTAAATAATAAGACTAGATTTGCGGTCTTCCATTTTATTAATCAATCTAATCTACAACAGTTGAAATCAAAATAAGCCCAATTGACAGAATGGGGCTCATTCCAACCTTTTGGTTCATAGGCAAAAGAAATGGAGCAAAAACGTTGTAAACTACAAAGGATTTAAACCTACATCAACTTGATACAAGAAAGAGATAAATCGCCGATCTTTCACATTTTTCATCACGCAGGGACTTTACCTAAGAGTTTGAGGACGGCTTCTTTGGTGGGTAATGCAGGGATTGCACCCCTCTCTGTTACCGTTACAGCACCACAGCCATTTGCAAAAAGAAGAGCGTCTCTCAACCGCTTCTCATCCTACACAATAAGATATTAAGATCAGGTTATTTGAAGTAGTTTTTTTTTTTTTTTTTTTTTTAATATAAGTTTTTTGGAGTTGTTAGTCCTCAGAAGAGCTAGACTCGTACCATTTGAAAATGCCATGTGAATCACTAGAAACATGTGAAATAAGCTTAACCCAATGGTGTGAATTTCACCAAGGTGCATGTAAATAGAAAAGCATAGTTCCATACCGAGCTGAAGACTAGATTTTTCCAGAACCGATGATCCTGGCAGAGGAAGCAACTTGGCAAAAGTATAGAACTGTTACTAACAAAGTGGAATGCTTAGGATTGATTCACCATTCTTAACATACATAGTTGACTAGATTCCCGAAACTGCTTCGTATATAATCCGTCTCACTATAAAGTTTAGCGTCACAGACTCGATCCAGTAATGCCACATGATAAAATCCAAGAAAGTTTTAAATTTAAGCACTATAGTAATCCATAAAGCCCTCCAAAAAAATCCGTAACAGCTAAAGAAAAGGACTTTCTAGAGAAGCCTACGATAAATGATGTCCAGTGATTCCTACAAATTGCTATGCTGCTCTTTTCCCAAGAAATGCTTTTAGATTATAATGTTGTAAGAAATCAATGGGAGAAAAAAGATAAAACTAAATCATTACTCTCCATTCACGTGATAAGAACTAACAATACCTTCAATAGACATAGATCAGATGCTAGGCAGCTGAGAATCCCACCAACAAAGGCATCACCAGCACCAGTTGTGTCAACAGGCTTCACTTTAACACCAGCAACCCTGCCCTTGAATTCCTGCATTGAGTTTGGTTGATGTCAATTTCCTAATGAAACAAGCAATCATGTCATAGAGGAGAGAAAACATATAAAAGAAGAAGTTGTGGTTTATGCAAAGTTGCAAACAGCAGGTTTTCCAAACAGTATGTAGCCATCATGAACAAGGTAATTTCGCATATGATGATTTGTTGGATTCAGAAGTTCCATCAAATGACAATTCATCTATTTATTTTAATGAAAATAGTAGGAGCAAAGTTCTACAGAAAAATGGCAGTTAAATTTGACCTTATCCAATGTGGACTTGGGATACACGTATAGACTAAGTAAATCAATTGATAGTTTCCATTCCTCTTGAAAATTCCATTATAAGTGAAGACCCAATTATAAAGGATACAAATAAAAACACCCATAGTTGCAATCCATATTATTTAATTTTTTTTAAGTGCCTTTTTACACAAATTCAGGACATCATTACTGAGGAAAATCAGTCAAAAAGCTTGATCCATCATATAGTTTGACAAGACAAGCATTGTAGATGTTTCTCAAAGGATTACAATAAGAATAATGAAACTGATCCATATGCTTCCACATTCCATATACAGAAACACGCATTTAAATACCCAAAGGCTTTTTTTTTCTTTTCCTTTTTTACCTCCGATGTCTTAACTGACTACTGAATCGCATCGATAGAGAGAAGCTTAAGTGAAAACCTACTCTACAACCACTAAACTACCTTTTTGAATTTTTAACCACTAAACCACCTTCTTCAATTTTTAACCTGGTTGAGCTATGTGAAAAATTAGGATTTAGGATCTGTCTTTACAGAGATGCTTAATATGAAATCATACATATGAAAATAATAATGACAAGCTTACCTTGGTGTAATATCTACAGCCTTCAGAGCCTTCAGTCACAACCAAAAGCTTCAGATTGGGATGAAAAAGCTTCTTTAAGACCACATTATCATCATTAGGATCATCACCTCCAGTTAAAAATGTGATTTCCTCCTCACTTATCTGCCATTTCATAAGATCATCACAATGAGTTATAAAAAGTACCAGTTAGATGATCCTAGATGGCTTTGAACATGCATGGCAAGCACACACAGCAATTTAAAAAAAAAAAAAAAAAGAGCTAGTGCATTTGCACTTATGCAACAATATACAAATCACACGTTTTAATAAATGCACCTTAATAACATCAGCTTGTTCCCATATACTCATTATGCCTTTTCGAGCATCCTCAGGTGATGGCCATAATGCCAATCTCAAATTTGGATCATAAGAAAGGATGCTGCCAGAGCTTTTGGCAATCCTCATTGCAGCAAGATGAGCTGACCTGCATGGTTCCGCAATCAAACTAATAGAACCATAATGAAAGATCCTTGCCTGCAATCAATATAATTTATGAAAAAATTTCAGACAGATGCCCTGCAAGAATTTGTATATTCTTTTGGTCTATGTTACCTAATATGCTACAGTACTCGTTAAAAGAAGAAAGAGAAAGCTAGACCTGCTTGAGGAGATTCATATCTAGTTCTGACTCATGAAGAAGCATGTCTGCACTGGGATGACGAAAAAATAAGAATTCACGTTCACCATCAGCTCTGAGAGTAACAAATGCTAGTGCAGTCCTTGCGCTGGGATCAAATCGTACACCAGAATGATTGACATTGTTTTGTTTTAAAATGTCAGCCAACATATAGCCAAAATCATCATCACCTAGCTGAAATACAAACGGCAGGTAATTTGAAATAGGAATGGTTAGAAGCAAGGAATCAAAATTGTTCATAGATCACAGAAAGAAGAACATTGAAACAAGGCAACAAAAGTATAGAATTGGAACTAAAATTTGTTTTTAATTACAATCTAAGAAAAATTAAAATATTAAAAACACAATCAGGTGTGGACAAGATGTGTCAAAAACCTTTGTTAGAACCATGATTTGGATATAGAATCACTTCTAATTCAGGGATGGCTGCTAAAAAATCAGGTCAAAAGATTACAATAATTGACAAAATATGATTATACGAATTCTTTTGTTCATTCATATCACCAAATGGCCAATTAATACATTGACAAAATATCCATTTTATATAACAGATATTGGCTATTTCATTACCATATTTAATGAAATTTTCATATATGTGGCTTTTCCTTTGGAATTAGGGAAGTCTACATTTAGTTAGCAGTAACAGCCGAGTACCTGACATGCCACTCTGTTACATATAATCCAAGCACAAAGCAACTAAAGGTCCAGTGTTTGGCATGCAATAAGGAGGAAAGGAAACCGCTAAATGAACAAGACTAAGCTATATTTATTCAAATGCACCTTGCCTATAAAAGCTGATGAACCACCTAGTCTTGATATGCAAACAGCCACATTAGCAGGTGCACCCCCAGGAGCCTTCTTGAAAGCAGGTGCTTCAGCTAGTGAAACTCCTCCAACTGTTGGCACAAAATCTATCAACATTTCCCCAAAGCAAACTACTAGCGAGATGTCATCTTTAGACCGTCCTTTCAATTTTGAGGCATGATCTTTAGAATCATCTGCACATTTGCAGTTGCTTTACATCAGTACAAACTATGAATAAACTGGTTCAATATTCCCGACCAAATTGAAGTAAAAAAGAATGTTGTGCCTTGCAAATCATGATTGGAAAGTTGGACCAAGCCAGATTTTTCCTTTTTTTTTTTTTCATTTTGGGAGTTTCTATCATAAATTTGTTTTTTACAGAGTAAATTTAATTAATAAAATCCAATCTAATGACCACGCCGTTCATTTTTTCCTCATATTAAGGGAGAAAAAGGCGTTGATAAAACACAACTAAAGCAACTCTTTCTGGATCAATTGCCTAATCTATAAGCCCTACCAAGAATACTGACGTTTAATGACCAAGAAACAAAATTTTCAATATGATTTGATCCCAAATCACTCGTATCTAATAAACCTCTGATAATAAGTAGAAAGCCAATAATTATGTGAAATGTGGATTATTACAAAATTCAACAAACTAAGGCGTGCCCAAAGCACCAGAAATGGGATAGTAATTTCATCGAACAAAACAAGAAGACAACATATGATTCAAAACAGTGAACAGAACCTGAAGCATGTAAAGCAAGATCTCATGAAATAAGCTCAAGAATCAACAAACAAAAGACAAAACAATCTCGAAAAATAAAACAGGTATATCCTATATACACGAATCAATTATTAATGACTGAAAGAACATCGAAATCCAGAAACAGAATGAATCAAGAATCCAAAAGATAAAAGAGTAATGGAATTAAAAGGAAGGAAGAGAAAACAAAGAAGGAGCACCTGTATTGTGATTGGGTGCCATTCAAACGTTGAAACTGCGAGATTGAATAGAAAGACGGAGTATTGCAAGACAAATCAGAGAGAGAGAGAGAGAGAGAGAGAGAGAGAGAGAGAGGGAAGGAAAAGTTTAGGTTTCTATGTGATAAAAAAGGAGATAAAGAAGTAAGGAGGTGGTGGTTGTATACAAGTAACAAGCAGAATCTTCAAGGAATTGTTCAAAGCTGACCAGATTATTTCTCGAGCACAAGGTTTGTACAGCTACAGCTTTCCTATTACCCCCACTTTCTTTCTTTCTTTCTTTATTTTGCACCTCTCCCCTGCTTTGACCCACTGAATCCAAAGCAAAGCGCGTGGCGGCACCGCAAAGTGTAGTATTGAATTTTGTTTAGCATAAATGAAATTTTTAAGAAAAAAAATGTTTAAAATCTTATTTTTATGGTTTATATATATATAATACAAGCCATGATCTGGAAAACAACTGCGGCGCAGGCTGTGGCTCGCCGCCGATATGGCAGCTGTCTACCAGAACATTTTGATTGGAAAACGGTGGGCCATAGTTTGCCGCTGTATTGATGCATGTGGATGTGGTTTCTGTGAATAAGTTTCGGGAAATTATCATTGCACAGTTACAGCTCAATTTCGACCGTCAAAGAAAGGCAAAGTACAGATTCCAGACAGAGAGACTGCCGCTGTCGTTTTGGAGAATTGACATACCACAATAATAACATTTTTCCCAGCCTTTTTCTTCTAATTTAAATTGCATCTGGATCCGACGTAAATTATTGATGGAGATGGTCCCATATAAAAAAAATTAACCTGTATATTAGTATTATAATTGGGTTTTTTTTATACGTTATTTTACCAGATTTATTCGTTAATTTTCATTATTCAATAAATATTCAATCCATCAACATCAGTAAATGACAATGATTACATCTTCAAGAATCTTCTACGAAGCCATCCAGGAGAGGAGAGGGGTCACAGGTTCCCTCCGCGCGTAAAATTCCTCGTACCAAAGGCTTCTGCATGGAGAATAAATGGACAGTTCCAAAGCCCGGTCCCGGGCTAGGCCTTGAATTGGATTTTTTTTTTTTTTCATGAAATAACTTTTTTTAAGAGGGAGAACTTAAATTGGATGTTTGTTTAAGTTGATTTTAATTTTTTATTGTTTTAGTATAATTTTGATCTAATTTAGATGACAATTTCAAAAATAATTTTAATTCAGAAATCATGCTAAATTGAATTAATTAATTTTAATTTAGTTTAAAATTAATTATAATTTATTTAATTTCAATTAATTTTAACATCATTTTAATTTTAAATTAAAATAAATTAGAGTGACGTGTCAAAAAAAAAAAAGGATATTAATGGCAAAAAAAAATTGCCGTAGCCAAATTAAGTTACCTATCCAATTAAGAGCGAAGCATATGTGATCCCTGATGGCCTGACTTGAAATATTAATTGGTTTCGTTGAGCTGCTGTTGACCACCTTCCCTTGCTCTTCTTGAGTGGGAGGGGACAGCTCATCCCCATACCAGAGACAGGTTCATCCCTCCCCATCTCGATTTTGGGTTGTGAATAGTTGGTTTAGTTTTTATTTTATAGTGCAAAACTAATGCTGATGAGAGAGGGATTGTGATAGGATCTGCTTCTTATGAAGTTCCAGTATTAGTTTTCTGGAATCTCCCCATTCAGCTAGCATCTCAAAGGTGCTTTCAATACAGATCGTTTGGCTGCTAGGTTCCGATCTCTTTAACTATATGTGAGTAAGGAGCCTAAGTGATGCTAGGCCTTTCCAAGCTTTGCCAGCGTTTACGTGGTCCTATATCACTAGCTCGACATGTGCCTGCCTTTCTGACCTGTAGGTATCCCTGATTTGATTTAGTGTTTGGGATCTCTATTTTTGGGATGGCTTTTAGTCTACATGTGCTTTAGTTTGGTTGAGTTTCCCTCTATTACCGTCTCCTTATGCTCGCTTTGTATCAATATGCACTTAAGCAATGGCGATGGAGAAGGTCTTCCTTCTTTGCTTGTTGGGTTGATAAATTGAGTATGTTATCTGATAATTTTAGAATTTTTTTTAATTGAGAGTTGGTTTGTTTTTGAGTTTGGCCTTAGATATTGTTGGGATTATAAATCTCACATCAGGAAAATATAAACATAAAATGATAAGTATAAGAGGTTAGATTGTAATATTAACTTGGCTAATCGTTTTGATGTATAAAATAATATAATCACTTATATAAGTCTAAGTCTGAATTAAATTGTAATTTAATCAATACTCTCTCCAAATTTAACATAGTATTAGAGTCCAAGTTGAGTTGTGGGTTTCATACCTAAGGTTATATATTTGAGCCCGTATTTGGTTAAAAATATAAACTAATTACCAAGTAATAATCATATGATTGCGCTTGAGGGGGGAGTATTGAGATTATTGATGTGTACTCCGCAAGTATACAGGTCGTTCAAGTAGTAAAAAAAAAATATCGTCCCACAGAGATTTGTTGTTTGAGTACCAAACTATAAAAGTCACGATTATTTGAGCAATCGATAATGTGTGCCAAAAAGTAAAGTAATAAATGTAGCAAATTAAATTGGGAAAGTAAAGAAATTATAATAAAATAAGCAATTAAATTTCTAAGCACTATACTAATTTACTATTAGATTTCAGCAAGTAACTAAAGATTTAATTAATTAATGGCAAAATTGATTTCAGAGTTGAGATTTATGAAGTAAATTTCATTAGGATTTGGATAGGCAAAACCAAGATTAAGGGAAATACAAGTTTGAAGGGAAGTTGATTATGATTTCGTTTAATTTCTCTTTCAAGCAAACTAAAGAGTGTTTCAAAAGAAACTAAACTCCATTCTTATGCGATGTTTAATTATCCAAAACCCTTTAAGCACATTAATCAACTTGAAATTCCTCTTAACTCATTAGTTTATTTCTAATGCTAGGTAATTAAGTTCATTATCTTGATTATCTATTATAGATTTTCACCTATCGGTCCTTCAATCTACTATTAATAACAAAATTCAAAGGGTACCAACAATGGGTATATAAATAAACACACAAGATAAAAATCAAAACTTATATATACTAAAATCTGGTTAAAACCAGTCTAAATCTACAAATAAAACTTAAATCATTACACCAAACTCTGAAATCTTAAGTATTTGCTTACTCATGCTTATATTTACAAATAGAAAATATGAAACAAAGCTAGAAAACATGAAAATAAGATTAAAAATAAAAGAACCTAGAAGAAAAGAATCTAAATCTCTGAAAATGGAAGCTGGAAACGTCATTCTACAGGTGTCTTTCCTCAAAAAATGGCATGGTTCTTTCTTTCCTTCTTTTTTTGATTTTTCTCTCTCTTTCTCCTTATAGTAAAAATGAGAATATGATGCTTATATATCCCCTCAAGCTTTGCCCTAAAAATGGTCTCTAAAGGGATAAAGACAAAAGGTGTAAAAAGAGAAAATTTTTCCATGTCAGCAAATCTGCCAGCATCATCCCACATGCCTCATGTTTATTTAAATTATTTTCAACATACCTCATGTTGATTCGGAGGGGGAGCCTTTAGATTCTACATGACCAGTTACACGGGGCATGTTGAAGTCTCTGTCGACACCATATTTTGGCCGATCCCCAAAATCAATAAAACTTTGGAACTGACCTCAGTACTAAGTCTCCTTTTGACAGCTAATCACATTTCCGATCTCTCTTTGATAAACAGTCACATTTCCGATCTCTCTTTGATAGAGGTCAAATACATTTCCGATCTCTCCTCACAAAGAATTAAATCAATGCTAAGTCCTCACATTAGTCAGAGCCTTACCAGTCTATTAAATCGCTCACCGATCTCTCCGACCCGTTGTAGTATAAACGAAGTGAACTAGATCTTTTCTTACCAGTTTTATTGCCGATCTCCCTTTCAAAAGTTTAAGAGCTAAGGTTTTGGTCCGGTTTAATGAGGATTCCGATCTTAAGTGTCCAAGTCTAATTTCCAATTTTAATCAAGTCCCGTTCAGCATTTCTTCCTTACCGATCTCATGCTCATTGTGTTTTCCGATCTCTCACACTTAGGTTAATAATCATCTTCGGTTATTTCAACATACTTAGACAATCAAGTGTTTAATAAATGAGAAATTTTCCTATCATAACCATTCATCGAACAAAAAAGGGCATTCCACTTTGTCGACACCATATTTTGGCCGATCCCCAAAATCAACAAGACTTTGAAACCGATCCCCAGCACTAGGTCTCCCTGGGCCAGCCAATGACATTTCCGACTTCTCTTCATTTTTCTTTACCAGATGACCATATTTCCGAACTCTCCTTAAAAGGAATTGAATCAATGCTAAGTCCTAACATTCGTTAAAGCCCTGCCGATCTCTCAAATCATTTACCGATCTCTCAAACCCGCTGTCGAATTTCCGGACCCGTCGGGTATATCCCTGATCTCTGTTGATAAATGAAATGAACTAGCACTAGATCTTTTCTTACCAGTTTTATAGCCGACCTCATTTTCGGAAGATCAAGAGCTAGGGTTTTGGTTCGGTTTAACGAGGGTTCCGATCTTAAGTTTTCAAGTTAAATTTTCAATTTTAATCAAGTCCCGTTCAGCATTTCTTCCCCACCGATCTCATGCTTATTGTGCTTTCCGATCTCTTATACTTAGATTAATAATTGCATTTTTGTCTTCATTTGTGCTCATACAATCAAATACTCGGACAAACAATGGTTTAAAATGTTCCGATCACAACCCTTCATTGAACAAAGAGGCATTCCATTTCATTTCATAATTTGTACAGTTATTCTACTGGGGATCACCCCACTGATTTACATTCTGCTCACTCTCTCTCTCACCCTCGGCTTCCTCCTCACCGTCCTCATCGTCGCCTCAGAGCCGTCGGCCATCCAGAGAAGTCCTCTTCAGTAGCGCTCGAGTTCGGTCAAGAGGTCCTTGTGAGCATTCACATAGGCTCCGCTATCCTCGTCACCATCTCTTCGTCTTTCTCCTTAAGCTCCTCATCCTTCGCCTTAAGCTCCTCGTCTTTCTCCTTAAGCTCCTCGATGAGTTGGGCGACTGAGCAGCCGTTGGCACAAGCGCTGGACTTCTCCGAGAGCCCGATCCTTTCGGCCAGACACGAGTCTGTTCGGCCACTGCCTTTCATAGTACTTTGCCCGTCCCTCGACTTGAGATATATAATCCCGAGCGGATGAGAGTTGGGATCGGAGGGAAGCCAATTCCTGATTTTTCTTCCCGATCTCCTTACCCAGACGCTGGACCTTTTCCCAAACCATGGTCTGATTCACCAGGCATTCCACATTCAGACTCATGGAGTGAGTCAAGATGTCATCAAGGCTGCTCGAGGATAGCCTGTCCCGATCCTCCCGAAGAAAGATGGAAGACCCCAAGACTTGGGCAAAACCGGGTTCTCCTGCATCGGTTATTCTTCAAAGACTCCATTAACTGGGCGCCACGAGAGGAGGTCCTCCCGAGAAGATTGAGAAGGCCCCTTTCCGTGCTTGGGACAACCGAAGAGTCTGAGGTCGCTCTTCCGATCTAGGAGGAGATCGGACAGCCTTCTGGGTCGGCAGATCCGAAGGTGGAGGCGGGTCTCCTTGTACTTCCTGTGTTCACGACCAGGTGTTCGAAGCATTTCCGAAAACTTCATCTCCTTTATCTTCCGGGAGATCTCCCTTTCCTTCTTCCGCTTCCTAGAACCCTCACCACCCGCCATACCTGCACAAAGAAAAGGTTAGTGAGATCGCTAAGGTCGTGAGAACTGAGATATAGAAAATACCAATGCCGAGGTCAGAGAGCGGAAGTTCGCGGTCTTGGCCGGTGAGCAATTGAATAGTCCAATGGTGCAGCTCGGCAGTCACCGCATCCAAATAAGAATACTTTTGAGTGGCGGCCTGACTCTTTAGATCCATCACAATTAAACTTTCCTCCTGACTCAGGGTAATGTGCTTCGGAAGCAAGGGCCCCTGGTACCACCAGCTACGGGGGAAGTCCTCAAAGCAGCTCGGATCTTTGCTCCTCAGAATGAAGAAACAGTTCTTCCAATTCTTAAGGGATGAGGGCAGATCGGAAAAGAGCCCGCAATGAGGCTTCGCCTGAAAGAACCAGTGTTCGTCATCCTTTCGGCGAGTTAGTCTGTGCAGCTCGGCGAACACCTTAGCCGTAGGTCTGATTCCCTTAGCTCGGCATAGACCTCGGAAGGCTACCAAGATCCGCCACGAGTTGGGGTGAATTTGAACAATACATGCTCGGTGAAGTTTTAAGACCTCCTTGTAGAAATCGCCTCAGAGGAAACCTCGACCGCCTTTAACTGCTCGTACACCATAACCTTGTCATTGTGTAAAAAGGAGTGATCGACAGGAAGATCGCCGTGGCACTTGATTAGCTCGCATTTAATCAGCCGAATATTGTTTTCTTGGATAAACTTTTGTTGATCGGATTCTCTAAGAACCGACGGTAGCTCGTCTATAGGGAGAGTCTCTCTCCCTGAAGAAGGTGCGAGCCTTGATGGTATGACCCGCCCCCGAGTTGGAGCGGAGGCCCTGGGAGGTTCTTGTTGAACGCTTGGCCCGACTGCCTCTTCTTCATCAGACGATGACCACGAGAACTGAATCGAAGGAGGGCTCGCCGCTCGACCTTCTGCACCGCTTCATTTTCAAAAGAAACAAAGAATTTAAATTAAAAAGAGGATCAAAGCCCTTACCGGAGTCTGATCGGCGTCGGAAGAACTTGAGAAAACGAGAGAACTTCGAAGTTGTGAGCAAGGGATTGAAAATGGAATGAGAGAACAACTGACTAACCCTCCCACCCCTATTTATACTAGTCCGAGCATTTAATGCTCGCGAGGTTCTAGGCAGCGCATCGATTAGTGGGACTCGACAGCTGTTCTGACACTTCTCTCAAATATCCGAATGTTCTGAGATCGGTTAATTGGAGATCGGCATAATAAGTTAAATATTTTGAATAAAGGATCAGTTAAGTGTCATTCAGGTAAAGAACCAGATCGGATAACCACATTAGAGATCGGAAAAATAATCAATGCAAAAATAATAAGATGATAACCGATAAAATAAAGTCTTTATTTTCAAAAGATCGGATTACATCATTTGGGCGATCTCTAGGGATCGGATTACACTAACATTGGATCACATCATTTCTGTGATCTCTAGAGATCGGATTGCATTGAAAATAAAATACATCATTTGGGCGATCTCTAGGGATCGGACTACAATAAAGGTCTAACTACATCATTTGGGCGATCTCTAGAGATCTGATTACATCATTTGGGCGATCTCTAGAGACCGGTGGAACATCCTATCTAAAAGGCCTATGTCAAAGCCTAGTCTCGTGGCTGAATCAAAAGACGTGTTTGACCAGAGACCTTGCGTTGGCATCGGATAGATGTGCGGCTCGGATGGGGTGACTATGACTCCCATGAAGATGAGAGACATCGCCACCGATGTTACCACCGAAACCGACCATTGTCGAACACCCAATGTGGAGGAAAACCGCCGGAACACTCAATGTGATGAGAAACCGAATGAACTCAGTTGAGCGACTCGAGATCGGTACAACCAAGGTCCGCAATACAGATCGGTCAAATCCAGTCCTCTCACCATCGTCAGTTAAGGTCATTCGATCACCGGGATCGTGAATTTTCAGTCGGTGAGTAAAGAAGTTCATCGGAAAAAGATGAAAGCCACAGTTATAGCCGGAACTTCCACCGGAGCAGCTAGAACAGGGAAAGTAAGAAAAGAAGAGAGGAAAATCAGATGAAAGAAATGTCTCTGCCGAGGAGTATATATAGGGGAAAATGAGCATTTATTGTCGAAGCGTAAAACGGCTTAACGCCGGAATCGAGGGACAATTAATACTTTGACCGGACGACTGACCAAGAAGGGAAAAGATCGGAATAGTAGATCTAAGGTGGGAGACCAGCATGAAAGGTCTGGAAGAACATGTGAAAGAGATCGAAAGAGGAGGGATCGGTAGGCAAAAAGAATAAGACAAATTCCAATAACCGTCGTCAGAATCAGAGCCGAGGTAGTTAAGGCGTTGCAGACGAGATCTCGCCGCACGCCTAAGAATCGCCCGCACGTCGATACAAATGCCGTGGTATGTCATGACACCCTGTACATCCCAATCTCCACCGTTGATCCCACTGTAAGGACGAACCGGAACCCTTAGATCAAGAGAGAAGACAATACCGGCGTCTTTCGCTCTTAGCCCTGGATCGTTAGGACAAGGAAATTTGGGACCGCGGATGGAAAGAAGAAAAGGACAAATATTATGAAGAGTGATCTCAACCATTCATTTTGATTCTCTTTAATTCTGAACCTCCGATCATGTCCTTCGAAATCTCGACCCTCCATCTCCCTCAAATAAATCCTGACCCTTCACGAAGAGCACCCGATTCCTATAAATACCTGCACAAAAACTGTTCAAGGGACGGGCAAGAAAATAGACAAGAGGCTGTTATTATAGCAGAGGAACTCTGAAATTTCATTTAGTTTACTACTCTGCTACTTAGAAGTGTCAATCAAAAAGACTTTTGAAACAAGTTTTCTGAAGTGTTTTTCTTGAAAAGATTCTGAATACTGGAACTCTACATTTCCAGTTTGTTCATTATCTGGTCACACTCTCACTTTCTGCCTTTTGTCATTTCTGTCCAAGCTCAACTTCATTCCATTCGGTTCTTTTCATCTTGATCTGATCGCATTTTAGCTAAGCACCCTCCAGTTCACGAGGAACTCCACCCCTCAGGCCAATCAATCCTTGCCTTATCACTATTTGGCACCCCATAGTTATTTTAGTAGCTTTGGCTCCTTACAGGTAAGAGCTCATACTACTGTTTTATTAAGTGCTTATATTTACTTTCTGCGTTTCCTTTGTTCTTCTCACATCTGTGACTTCCTACTTTTGCACAAACGATCCCCAAAGAATGTTACTGTAAGAGCTCATATCACTGTTTTATCGAGTGTCTACATTTACTTTCCGCATTTTCCTGTGTTCTTCTTACATCTGCAACTTTCTTCAAGACTATTTTTGCACAAACAATCCCCAAAGAATGACACTCTCAAATCATCTATTTAGTGATTAGTTCATTTTATTAATCTTCATCTTTTTGAAAGCAAGTTTTCTAACTCCTAGTAGTATGAAAGTGGTTGGGTAAACGAGGTAATCGCAACTTAGGGTATCTTTTAAAAGAGAGAACATGAATAACACGTCAGAAGATAGCCAAACTATTAGGCCGACGAAACAAAGAATTCGACAAAGATGTCATAAAGTGGAATAAGACCAAAGTAAACTAAGCAGTAGATCGGTCATTAATAGATATCGGTAAAATGAACGCATGGAAGGTCGGTAAATCAAGTCTAGTTTTCCCTATCTAGTCAAAAGGTATCGAGAAGCCTTATCCCCAGCATCTTAGAACGCCAGAATCTTTAGCTTTAGGTTCTTATGTCATGTATTTGAAATTAAAAATCCGGGAGATCGGAGAAATCCCTTCCAGGCTCTTGTCAATCTGAAAGAGATCGGAAGAGAGTTCTTATCCGGTCTCAATCCAAAATTTTAATAAACTCTAAAGGAGATCGGAAGATAGTTCTTATCCGGTCTCAATCCAAAATTTTAATAAACGTAAAAAGAGATCGGAGGAGAGTTCTTATCCGGTCTCCCTTCAAAATTTTAATAAACATTAAATGGGGATCGGAGGAGAGTTCTTATCCGGTCTCAACTCAAAACATTAATAAATAACTCTAAAGGAGATCGGAGGAGGGTTCTTATCCGATCTCCCCTCAAAATTTTTATAAATACCTTAAAAGAGATCGGAGGAGGGTTCTTATCCGGTCTCCCCTCAAAATTTTAATAAACAACTTAAAAGAGATCGGAGGAGAGTTCTTATCCGATTCTCACACCCGTACACTAAGGTTGTCTCATTTACTTATGTATCTGGGTGATCCAAATTTAGTGAAAAATCAAATATTCCTTTTACCAAAAGGATTAACATTGCCGTCTAAGCCCTCCTAACTAATTTATAAAGGACGCAGAATTAAATCTACTTACCCTTATTAAGGGACGAGGTGGGGTGCCTAACACCTTCCCCACCCGTTTACGGACCCCGAACTTAGAATCTCTGTTTTGAAGTGGTTTCATTTTTAATTTAACTTCTCAAATGGTTTTCTTTAGTTTCCCTCAAAACTAAGGTGGCGACTCCTCACTTTTCCCACTTCGGTGAGTGATCGTCCAGGCGACCGCAAAATCTATTGCGACACACTTCATTTCATTTCAAAAAATTTGTACAAGTCATTTGGCTGGGGGATCACCCCCAGCCTGATCTACATTTTGCTCATTTTCTCTCTCACCCTCGGCCTCCTCTTCGCTTTCCTCTTCGCCTTTGGGAGCCAGGTCGGCCATCCAAGAGAAGTCCTCCTCTTGGTAACGCTTCTGGAGCTCGGCCAAGAGATCCTTGTGAGCGTTCACATAGGCACCGGCTATTCCTGTCACCATCTCTTCATCTTTTGCCTTAAGCTCCTCAGCAAGATGAGCGACCTGAGCAGCTTCGTTGGCCCGGAGTGCCTGGACTTCTCTAAGGGCATGATCCCTTTCAGCCAGAACATGAGTATGTTCGGCCATCTTATCCTCATAGTACTTCATCCGCCCCTCAATTCGAGATATGTAATCTTGAGCAGATGAGAGTTGGGATCGGAGGGATGCCACCTCTTGACTCTTCTTCTCGACCTCCTTACCCAGGCGGTGCGCCTTTTCCCGAACTATGTGCTGGTTCACCAGGCACTCTACATTCAGACTCATGGAGCGGGTTAAGATGTCGTCAAGATTGTCCGGAGACAGTCTGTTCCGATCCTCCCGAAGGCAGATGGAAGACCCCAAGACTTTGGCAAAATCGGGGTTCTCCCGAACAGTCCGGTTGTTCTCCAGAGAAGCGATCAGCACTTAGGCGCCACGAGAAGGGGGCTCGTAGGAGGTCGAGAACGACCCCCTTCTGTGCTTGGAACAGCTGAAGGAGGTGGAAGCGGCTCTTCCTGTTGAGGAGGAGGTCGGACAGCTTCAGTGATCGGCGGCCCCGAAGGTTGGGGAGGGCCTCCTTGCGTCTCCCAAGGTTCATGGCCGGGTGTTTGAAGTAGTGCCGAACGCTTCATCTCCTTTATTTTCCGGGAAATCTCTCTCTCTTTCTTCCGCTTCCTGGAACCTTCACCACCCGCCATACCTACACAAAAAAGAGGTCAGTGAGATCGCTAAGGTCCAAAGATCTGAGAAATAGAAAATACCGATGCCAAGATCAGAGAGCTGAAGCCCGCGACTTTCGCCCGTGATCAACTCCATCGTCCAATGATGCAATTTCGGCAGCCACCGTGATCTAAACAGGAGTACTTTTGAGTGGCAGCTTGATTCTTCAGTTTCATCACTATTAGGTTTTCCTCCTTGTTCAGGGTAATACGCTTCGGAATCAAGGGCCCCTGGTGCCACCAGCTACGGGGGAAGTCCTCAAAGCAAGTCGGATTTTTGCTCCTCAGAATGAAGAAGTGATTCTTCCAATTCTTAAGGGAGGAGGGCAGATCGGTGAAGAGCCCGCAATGAGGCTTCGCCTGAAAGAACCAATGCTCGTCGTCCTTTCGGCGAGTTAGCCTGTGCAGTTCGGCGAACACCTTAGCCATAGGTCTGATTCCCTTAGCTCGGCACAAGCCTCGGAAGGCTACCAAGATCCGCCACGAGTTAGGGTGAATTTGGGCGATGCACACTCGGTGGAATTTTAGGACCTCCTTGAAGAAGTCGTCCAGAGGGAACCGAAGACCGGCCTTTAACTGTTCCTCGTATACCATCACCATGTCATTTTCTTCAAATGAGTGATCGGCTCGGTGATCGCCGTGACACCGGATAAGTTCATATGAATCGGGCTCAATGTTGTACTCCTGGCTAAACGACTGCAGATCGGTTTCTTGCAAGATCGATGACAGCTCGTCCATAGGAAGATTCTCCCTCCCTGAGGAAGGTACAAGCCTTGATGGTGCGGTTCGCCCCCGAGCTGGAGCGGAGACCCTAGAAGGTTCTGGTCGTGCGCTTGGACCAACCACCTCTACTTCATCAGACGACCATGAAACATGGACGGAAGGTGGCTTGCCGCTCTCTGACCTTCGGCGCCGCTCATTTTTAAGAAAAACAAAGAACTTAAAGCTAAAAGAAGGGTTTGAATGGAGTCGGAAGAACTTGAGAAAACGAGAGAACTTTGAAGTTATGAGCAAGAGACTGAAAATGACATACAGGAGCAAATGGCTAACCCTTTGCCCCTATTTATACTCGTCCGAGCATTTAATGCTCACGATGTCCCAGGCAATGCATCGGTTAACGGGATTCGCCAGCTGTCTGACACGTCTCTCAAATTCCATAAAGAGAACGGCTAATTAGAGATCGACATATTAAGATAAAAGTTTCGAATTATGGATCAGTTAAGGGTTGTTCAGTTAGGAACCAGATCGGATAAACACATCAGAGATCGGAAAATAATCAATGCAATAATAACAAGATGAGAATTGACTTTTATTTCCAAAAGATCGGATTACATCATTTGGGCAATCTCTAGGGATCGGAATTATAGAGATCGGAAGATGGGGGATCAGCATGAGAGATCGGAATAGGAGCATGGGAGGGATCGGAAGGCAAAAAGAATAAGACAAATCCCAAATAACCGTCCGTAATCGTGAGCCGAGGTAGTTAAAGCGTGGCAGACGAGATCTCCACCGCACGCCTAAGAATCGCCCGCAATGCTGACAGGTGCCAGGGTATGTCATGACAGTCATGTACATCCCAATCTCCACCGTTGATTTCACTTGTAAGGACGAACCCGGAGCCCTTGGATCAAGAGAGGAGACGATAAGACCAGCGCCTTTCGCTCTTAGCCCTCAGATCGCTTCAGACAAGAGGATTTAAGACCGTCAGATTGAAAGAAGAAAAGGACAAATATTCTGAAGAATAATCTTAGCCGTTCATTTTGGTTCTCTTTAATTCTCAAGCATCCGATCATGTCCTTCAAAATCTTGACCCTCCATCTCCCTCAAAATAAATCCTGACCCTTCATGGGGAGCACCCGATTCCTATAAATACCTGCATGAAAAATTGTTCAAAGGACGGGCGAAAAAAGAGAGGTAGTTATTATAGCGGAAGAACTCTGAAACTTCATTCAGTTTGTTACTCTGCTACTTAGAAGTGTTGATTAGAAAGACTTTTGAAACTAATTTTCTGAAGTGTTTTCTTGAAAAGGATTCTGAATACTGGAACTCTACATTTTCAGTTTGTTCATTATCTGGTCACACTCTCACTTTCAGCCCTTTATCATCTCTGTTTCCATTCCCATTGTCCAAGTTCAACTTCATTCCACTCGGTTTTTATCTTAATCTGATTGCATTTTAGCTAAGTACCTTTCAGTTCACGACGAACATCAGCCCTCAAGCTAATCAGTCCGCTGTCTTATCACTATTTGTCACCCCGTAGTTATTTCAATAGATTTGGCTCCTTACAGGTAAGAGCTCATATTGTTGTTTTATTAAGTGTTTACGTTTACTTTTCACGCTTTCTTTGTTATTCTTACGTGTGCGATTTTCTCCAAGTTCATTTTGTGCAAAAGAACCCCAAAGAACGTTACTCTCGAGTTATCTCTTTAGTGATCAGTCCATCATTTTATTAATCTTTGTCATTTCTGAATGCAAGTTTTCTAGCTCCTAGTAGCGTGTAAGTGGTTGGGTAAAACGTAGGTAACTGCAATTTAAGGGTCTCTTTTAAAAGAAAGAGCCTGAATAACACGTCAGGAAAATAGCCAAACTATTAGGCTGACGTAAACGGCAATTCGGCAAGATGCCATAAAGTGGAATAAAACCAAAGTAAACGAAACAGAATAGATCGGACATTAATAGGTATTGGTAAGATGACTACATGGAAGGTAGGTAAATCAAGTCTAGTATCCCCCGTTTAGTCATAAGGTATCAAGAAGCCTTATCCCCAGCATCTTTGAGTGCCAGAATCCTTAGCTTTAGGCTCTTATGACATGTAGCTGAAATTAAAATTCGGGAGATCGGAAAAGTTCCTTTCAGGTTCCTGTTAATCTAAAAGAGATCGGAGGAGAGTTCCTATCCGGTCTCAACTCAAATTTTAATAAATATTAAATAAAGATCGGAGGAGAGTTCTCATCCGGTCTCAACTCAAAATTTAATAAATATTAAATAGAGATCGGAGGAGAGTTCTTATCCGGTCTCAACTCAAAATTTTAATAAACATTAAATAGAGATCGGAGGAGAGTTCTTATCCGGTCTCAACTCAAAATTTTTAAATATTAAATAGAGATCGGAGGAGAGTTCTTATCCGGTCTCAACTCAAAATTTTTAAATATTAAATAGAGATCGGAGGAGAGTTCTTATCCGGTCTCAACTCAGAATTTTAATAATATTAAAGAGTTCGGAGAAGAGTTCTTATTCGATTCTTAAATTAAAATTTTAATAAAATATTCCTTTCAAATAAAATTAATATACAACAGCAACTCACTAAGGTTGTCTCATTTACTTATGTATCTGGGTGATCCAAATTTAGTGAAAAATCAAATGTTCCTTTAGTCAAAAGGATTAACATGTCCATTCAAGTCCTCCTAACTAATGCAAAATTAAATCTACTTACCCTTATTAAGGGACGAGGTGGGGTGCCTAACACCTTCCCCACCCGTTTACGGACCCCGAACCTAGAATCTCTGCCTAGAAGTGGTTTCATTTCAATCTATTTTCACAAACGGTTTTCTTTAGTTTCCCTCAAAACTAAGGTGGCGACTCCTCACTCTTTCCCACTTCGGTGAGGGTTCGTTCAGGCGACCGCAAAACCCTCATGACACTGGCGACTACTGGGACATTCATATCCGAATTTAACTCCGGCCTAGAGGTCTAAAAAGTAGATTTAATTTTCCAATCAAATTATAGTTAGGTGGGCTCACCCGGCGATAGTTTACGTGTTAATTTTTGTTTATTCCTACTAATTGTTCCGCTTGTTTTGCTTGTTTTATCCCCCTACAGTGCTCTTCGTTTCGAAAAAGGAAAAAGGAAAAAATGGAAAGAATAAAATCCCCCTGAATTGGGAAGAGGTAAAGGTGTCCCTTCACACACTGAACACTCACACGACGTCCTCACACACTTCGGTCCTATACCCGGGCTTTCTTACCCTTTTAGGAAAGTAGGAGGGGGTCATGTAGCGGTACCCGTGGGTTTTACCTCGTTAGTATCCGTGAAGGCTTCGCCAGATTGAAACTCGTTCTATCCACCGTGATACTCGTGGAATTTTCCGATAATATCATGGTTATAGAATGGGGCTCTACTGTTACAGTAGGGGCAATTTGGGAACCTGTGGCTTTTAGAAAATTAGACCTTGAGCTAAACTATCACAATAGCTGAAAGTCGTAGTAAGCTACCTTATAAGATAGAACTATCCAATTAGGTAGCACTCATCCGGTATCAGGAGTCTCCCTATGTTAGGACAAAAAGGGGCATACTTACTCTTACCTGCTCGCTTTAATTTCCTTTTGTTCGTTTTTGTGAGGGTAATCTTGAATTCTATCAAACACCTACACATTTTCCTACTTTGATAAATGTGTATGTGTCACCGCCAACAAGATGATTCAAAATTACCCAAATTTATCTTGCTAACGAGTTTTTCGCAGCATCATCAAACCAAAAGTCGGTGAGAAGGATAAGGCATAATTTTTATCATGGCATCCTCGAGTCAGTCGGCAGAAGAAGTTCAGAATGCTAAACTTCGGTCCAAGTCAACTCATACTCCAGTACTTCGCAAAATAATGTTTCCAAGGCACATGCTAGCTTACTACCCTCATGGGATCCGAATAAAATTGAGGTCGTAATGAACAAATTTCGAGGGTCCGTCTAATGGATGGAGGTCGCTTCGATCGTGTCAAGGCACGATTTGAAAGGAAATACGGAAAATTGCAACCCTAATGCGAGTCAAGGTCCAAATCCCGCATTAAAGGCCATGCTATCGCTTTGGAATCCTAAGCACGGTATTCTCTTTCAATGACATTGATACAGCTCCCACTATGGAAGAATATCGTGCACATCGAGATTCCTTACTCAACACAGACGGATCTACCTACACCTTGAGCATAGGCGCACTGAAACGATTAACACATTTGTTGGGTATTCCTTCTGAGGAGGCAAAGTCAAAAGAAACGGTCAAAGGGAACACGCATGGATGGTATTGACCTACCTCGAGAAGCGGTTAGATCAATTCCTCCAAGAGAAACAAAGGGGATCAAGCTTCGAGCACTCGCATTGGGAATCTATGGCCCGATTTTGTTCTCGACCATTAGGAATCATAACCGCAGCATGGTGGAAGTATTCGGCGTAGAAAGGTGAGGTCAAGTCGATACCGACAATTCTTGTGGAGACCTTATTAACCCTTACCTACTGCAGACAACAGGGTAAAGGGTCCATCAAGTGTTGTTCTCAATTGTTATATCTCTGGATTATCAGTCACATATGCCCTGTGGAGACAAAGGGATTGACTTGGTACCTTGACCAGCCTCCCATCGAGAAGATGACCCGGTTAATAATCAGTTCGAAGAATGAACAGCAGTGGCGGGAACAGATTTTGAGTTTCAATAGCCATGATTATTGTTTGAGGAAGTCAGGCGCCGTGCCAATCCGTTTTGATCAGCACGGGAGGTAATCAGTCGGTGTCCCTGATCGGAGTAACCGGATACACAAGTTACACTCCGACCTTGGTAATGAGGCAGTTTGGCTCAACACAGTCCAGAATCGACATTGACGAATATCACCAAGGTCATTTCTACCATGAGCTCAAGGAAGAGGAAGGGTTGAAAATGGCTCGCAAGTCTTGGGAGAACATCACTCTGGTGGAGAGATCGCCTAAAGGCCCAAGCGCCTTGGGCGATTATCTTAAATGGAGAGCTGACAGGGACCGAGAATACTCAACTACAGAATTCGAAGACAGCGACCCTCGTCGGAACGTCCTATTAGAAGAAGCTGATGATCGCCTGGTTGACTCGCTACAAAAGGCAAATACCGAGAACTCGCAACTGCAAGAACAAATAAAATAGTTGGAGGACAAACAGCAGATTCTCAAGAGGAAAGTAAGAAGGCTCAGGGAAGAGGCAAGGGCCGAAAAGATGGGTTTTGAAGAGCAAGAGATACGGTGGGAAAAGGAAAAAAACTCTCTCCACGCTATAATGAAAGAAGTAGAAGCACAGAATAATAAGCTTCAGGAATTTACGATATTCCAAGAGATACTCTTTGAAGTGTATAAACAGGTAAACACAATGATGAAGCTCGAATTAAAAGAACAGACACTACTCATCAACGATATCTTGAAGGAATGTGCTAAGGAAAGGAAAGAGAAAGAAAGACAAGCTGCTCTCTATCAAAAGCTGAAAGAGAATGTTGACCTGCTGGAGAGAACAATAGCACAGGGAAAGCAAGAACTCTTACCTGAATCTGAGTATGCTCTGAAAGCATTCGATCCCGCCAAACAAAAAGAAAGGTTATATGAGTATCTCAGAAAATGTCATCTCATTATAAAAAACCTCCCAGAGCCTAGGCCGATGTAAAGAACACGGTGTACAAATTATTCAGTTAATGAAATGATTTTTGGACCATTGTTTAGCAAATTTGTGAATGAATAATATGACTCCCGTAGGAACTCCCTCGCTAGGGTTATATGAAAAATTGAATGCGCTATATGGACAGGTATTATAAACACGCATTCAATCCAGTCATTCACAGTCAGACTATCGAACGATGCCATGATAAAAGTGATGCAGTTATCCTTCAACAGATTTCATTTCTGGCTCTCAAATGCCACCGTATCCTTCGTCCACATTAAGACCCTATTTAATTTTGATCAAAATTCACTAAAAATTTCTTTTTGGCTCTTACGTAAAAACAACATTGCTTCAACAAGGCAAGTCCGACTAAGCACGCGATTCAACCTCAAATGAGTGTACTTAACAAGGTCTCGAACAAGAAAATTCATGGAAGACCAGAACAAGTACAGTAACCTACAGGGCAAGTGTCCGAACTAAAAGACTGTGTTTCGTAACTTATGAAGTCGATGAGGAGATGTCCCAAAATAAGCCGCCTTGGACCTTAACCTACCATTACCTCCCCACCTCCTACAACGGTTGATTCTCACTACGCTCAACCTCTTTCACTTTCCACCATCAATCCGGATCCGACGGCCATCACAATCCGGTTCCACTAAATAATGAACCTCCCTTCTCTTATTATCCAGCCATCCCGAATGCCGAACCATCCCTTTGGTCCCGAACCTCCAATTCATTCTGCCCTCATTTCCTGGTTGGGGAGTACTCACACAACAGGAGGAGAAAGTAAGATGAGAGAAAATGAGAAGTCCCCGCTCTGGAAGAGAGATTGAGAGCTATAGAGGGCCTGAATATGTATGGCTCAGTTGACGTGGCATCACTAAGATTAGTACCAGATGTGGTGGTGTCGCCTAAATTCAAGGTCCCCGATTTTGACAAGTATACTGGGAATTCAGACCCTCGAATTCATTTGGCCACCTACATTGCCAAGATGTCCTCTATGACAGATGATGACAGACTGTTAATCCACTTCTTTCACGAGAGCCTCTCGAGCACTTCGAGGTGGTGCGTTGGGCTAGACAGAGTGCATCAAGCGCTCTGGAAGGATTTAGCCGAGGCCTTTTTGAAGCAAAGACAAATTTAATCTGATGTGGCCCCCACAAGGAGGGATCTTCAAAATCAGTGCGTAAAGACCGAAAGCTTCAAGGAGTATGCCCAGAGATGGAGAGAAAAGGCGCGAAGTACATCCCCGTGACCGATAATGAGCTATGCTCTCTATTTATCGAGACTTTAAAGGCTCCTACTTCAACTTGATGATTGGAAACACTTCCAACAAATTTTCTCCGACATCATCCAAAGTGTGAGAGAATTGAGGCCAATCTAAGAATGGGACGGTTGCAGAGTTGGCCGAGAACCTCAAAAAGACCGCCACTTTGGCAAGAAGAAGGAGGGTGATGTGCATTCTGTCACCCGTCAAAACAATTATTCCCCATTCCCTCAAAACAATTATCGGCCATATCCTCCCCCTCACGGCCAAACAGTCGCAAATATTCCACCTCCTTTCCCAAATTATCCACACCCATGCCCACAATACCCTTCACCTACAAATTATCAACCGAGACCACCACCTCCTCCTCAACCGAGACCACCACAAAACAACCCAAGATCCCCAAGAAACCCTGATCCACCTCTTCCCCTCCCACTCAGTGAAATATACCGATACCTTGTCGGTATCAACCAAATTGTACCAGTCCCCCTAGACCTAATTCAGCCTCCATATCCCAGGTGGTATGATGCCACTGCCCATTGTGAGTATCATGGGGGAGCACAAGGGCACTCAACTGACAACTGCGGAGCACTCAGAGGAAGAGTGCACGCTTTAATCTGGAATGGATGGCTAAAAATTGAGGGAAATGGTTCCCTCCCCAATGTTACCTCAAACCCACTGCCTAACCATAATGCGGGCAGTGGTGTAAATATGATTGAGTCTGATGGAGAAGGATCAACACCAGAAGTGGACAAGCTGGTTCCTTACTTTAAAGAAATTTTTGCTGTGGCAATGAGGGAAGGCTACCTTTGCCCTCAGGTAACGGGATTAGAAGAAGGTACGGGGTGTCCTTATCATGGAGGGGCAGCTGATCATGAGCTGTGGGGCTGTGAGGGATTCAGGCAAGAGGTTCAGAACTTGTTGTCTCTCAAGGTTCTGAGATGCCAGACAAGGCCGAAGATGGAAGAGTGAGTGAACACAACTAGATATAGCCAGAATGCTTCTACCTCTAAACCCAGAATCACCTTCTCACCCCCAGTAGCCTCGCCGCCAGTAACGGTTATCCGAACTCTGCCCCAGCTCCCTGTCACCAATACTCACGCTGTCCCTTGGAACTATAATTTCCAAGTTTTCACTCAGGGAGCGTCAAGCAGTACATCCGCTCCTAATCTTGCCTCACCTCCGGCACCACCAAAACCATGTTTTGCTCCTCACAAGCATTTCAGAATGACTTATGCTGGACCTACCAACAACATTACTCCCCAAACCAGTCCTCAGGCCGTTATCGCCACAAAGCCCTCTCCACCTGAGCAAGAAGTCGAGTTTATAACTCGAAGTGGGAGGTGTTACGGGAACGAAGAAAGAGAAAAGAGGAAAGGGAAAGTAAAAATAGGAGAGTCATCAAGAAATACAGAAGAGGAGGTTGAGAAAGCAGGGAAGTGCACTCACGAACATAAAGAAGAGGAAGAACTGCTGCTCCAAATAATGAAACAAAGTGAGTATGATGTAGTGGAGCAATTGAGGAAGACACCTGCCCGAATTTCACTGTTATCACTGATCCTAAGCTCAGAAGTCCACCGACAAGCCTTGCAGAGAATCCTGGATCAGGCCTTTGTAAACCCCGACATCACGCCGGGGCAGTTTGAGAAGATAGTAGAACAAATCCAGGCATCCAGCTTTGTAGCCTTTTCGGAAGAGGAGATCGACCCTGCAGGCTTAAGGCACAATAAAGCTCTGCATGTAACTGTGAAATGTAAGGGTTGTATAGTGGCCAAGGTCCTCATCGATAACGGATCAGCCCTTAATGTACTGCCTAGCGCTACCTTAGCCAGGCTGCCAGTTGACCAATCTGATATACGTTAGAGTGCTATGGTGGTGAGAGCCTTCGACGGTACAAGGAGAGAAGTGCTGGGAGACATTGATTTGCCAATCCAAGTCAGTGCATGTACTTTCAACGTCACGTTTCAGGTAATGAACATTGAGCCGGCCTACACTATGTTGTTGGGGAGGCAGTGGATCCATTCTACGAATGCTGTTCCTTTAACTTTGCACCAGAAAATAAAATACATTAAGGACGGCAAAATCGTCACTGTAAGGGGTGAAGAAGCCATATTGGTCACCAAGCCGCAATCACTTCCTTATGTGGAAGCGGCCGAAGAGTCATTGGAGAGTTCTTTCCAGGCCCTTGAGTTACAAGATACCGGGAAGGAGGGGGCTATGACTATGGTGGCCAAAGTAATGTCAAGAAATGGGTATCAAGAGGGAAAAGGCCTAGGCACTGCCTTGCAAGGGATCGTGGAGCCGATACCGGCTATCCAGAAGATAGGCCGTTGCGGATTGGGTTATGAGGAAGATGCTCTCATGGATGGGCGATTCTGGATGAGAAGATGCTTCGAGATCGAGATTCGACCGTAAAATCGAGAATGAAAGTAGTCCCAACAATTACGGATGTATTCACTAAACTGGTCATTGACAATCCAGCAGATGTGGAAGAATCACCTGATGACCCATCCATCGATGTCATTCACCTAGATTCCTTCTACGAAGCTCTGGTCTCGCCAGTGATTGAGGGGCAGGAACTAGACAACTGGACGGCAGAGGACATCCCTGTACTCAATTTCGAGTAAAGTACCTTTGGTTATCTACACTTGATCATTTTGTCCATGGTGACAAGTGTAATACTGTAAATGGACCTTTATCTTATGGCATAATTTTTAATGAATTAATAGCGCATTTATTTCCAAATCCTTTTTATGCTCTTCATTTGAATTCCATCTTTATAATATATTCTACTTTCGTTCATCCAGGACCTTTCATTTAACACCTAATAATCCAATAGACTCAGAAATTCCTCTGGTTAATTTTGAAATCCCCATAACTGCCATTACTTCAAGTGATTCTGAGGAAGACCTTACAGAAGAAAGCAATGAAAAGGATGAACCCTCCCTAGTGCCTTGTGGAGACAAAACGCACACCATAAACTTAGGCACAGAAGAAGTAAAAAGGGAACTTAAGGTAGTGGAGAGTGAAGAATTGGGAGATATGATCAGTTTGCTTAGAGAATTCCTCGACGTATTTTCCTGGAGCTATGATGATATGGTTAGTTTGGACCCCCAGATAGTGACGCACAAAATTCCCCTAATTCCGGGGACAATTCCGGTAAAGCAGAAGTTAAGGAGAATGAATCCCGACACACTGCTCAAAGTTAGGGATGAAGTCAAGAAACAGTATGACGCTGGGTTCCTGGAAGTGGTCAAATACCCCCAATGGGTGGCTAACGTCGTCCCGGTAATGAAGAAGGACGGGAGAGTCAGGGTGTGCGTTGACTACAGGGATCTTAATAAAGCAAGCTTGAAAGACGATTTCCCTCTCCCTCACATTGATGTGTTAGTTGACAATGCTGCGGGATTGGGCAGGTGCTCATGCATTGATGGGGCATCTGGGTACAATCAAATCCCAATGGATGAGGAAGACAAAGAAAAAACCGCTTTTATCACTCAATGGGGAGTATTTTGCTATCGAGTCATGCCTTTCGGGTTGAAGAATGCTGGTGCTACCTACCAGCGCGCAATGGTCACATTATTCCACGATATGATGCATAAAGAGGTGGAAGTGTATGTGGATGATATGATCATTAAATCCAGAGGAAAAGAAAGCCACGTACAGGTGATGAGGAGGGTGTTCGAAAGGCTCGGGAAATACCAGTTGAAACTGAACCCTGCCAAATGCATATTCGGAGCTAGATCTGGAAAATTGTTGGGATTCATAGTAAGTGAGAAAGGAATAGAAGTAGACCCAGACAAGGTTCGAGCTATTCAAGAAATGCCACCCCCAAAAACAGAAAGGGAGGTGCGCAGCTTCCTGGGAAAATTGAACTACATATCAAGATTTATTTCCAATCTCACCGCTAAAGCCGAGCCTATTTTTAAACTACTCTGAAAGAACAACACCACCCAATGGGATTCAGTTTGTCAAGAGGCTTTTGAGACAATCAAGCGGTATCTATCAAACCCACCAGTGTTGGTTCCACCTATGGCGGGGAGACCTTTGATCCTGTATATGGCGGTCCAACAAAACTCGATGGGGTGTGTTTTGGGACAACATGATGATACCGGCCGAAAGGAGAGGGCTATTTATTACTTGAGCAAGAAGTTCAATGATTGTGAGTCAAGATACTCTTTCTTAGAAAAGACTTGTCGCAGATTAGCCCGACAAATGAATCGCCTCAAGCACTACATGCTGAATCACAAGACATGGCTCATCTCCAGGATGGATCCTATCAAATATGTATTCGAAAGCCCATTCGTGCCAGGTAGGATAGCCAAGTGGCAGGTCATACTCTCCCAATATGACATAGTCTATATGACCCGGAAGGCAGTGAAAGGTAGCGTGATTGCTGACCTCCTAGCAGAAAATCCTATCTAGGATTATGAAGCTCTGGATTTTGAATTCCCTGATGAGCATATTAATGAAGTAGATTGCGAAAAAGAGGGACCAGCCGATGTATGGGAAATGTATTTGACGAGTCCAATTTGTCCCAGTAATGGAATTGAGCCGTATTGATATCCCGGATGGAAAGCACTTTCCGATAGCCGCTAAGTTGAGATTTGACCGCACTAACAACGCCGCGAATACGAAGCTTGTGTGATGGGACTACAGCCGCCATCGAAATGAAAATCGTGAAGTTGGAAGTATATGGAGACTCACTACGATTATGTATCAAGTCAAAGGAGAATTGCAAACCAAGGATCAGAAGCTAATCCCGTATCACAAGTACTTATTGGAGCTGATTAAGAAATTCGAAGAAATCTCTTTCACTCACCTTAGAAGGGACAAGAATCAATTTGTCGATGCCTTAGCTACTCTAGTGTTATGGCTCAAATCAAGAGGGTCGATGATTCAGACATTGAAGATTAAAGCAAGAAGTGAGCCAGCATATTGCCTCATGATTGAGGAAGAACCCGATGGTAAACCTTGGTATCATGACATCCTGGTCTACATCAGAACCAGAGAATTCCCTCCAGGGGCCAGCAGAAACGAAAGAAGGATGATTCGGAGATTAGTATTGGGATACTTCCCTAGTGGAGAAGCCCTATACAAGAGAAGCTCCAATGGTGAATTGTTGAGATGTGTGGATGCAAAGGAGGCAAAGAGAATCCTTTTTGAGACGCATGAGGGAAACTGTGCAACCCATGCCAATGGGCACATGATGGCTAAGCAAATCATGCGACGGGGATATTTTTGGACTACAATGGAAAAGGATTGCATCGAGTATTTCCGAAAATGCCATAAGTGTCAAATCTATGCAGATCCGATAAATGTGCCGCCTCACAAATTGTTCAACCTCACCTCACCATGGCCTTTCGCAATGTGGGGCATCGATGTGATTGGTCCCATCAATCCCAAGGCATCCAATGGGCACAGATTCATCCTTGTGGCCATCGACTATTTCTCCAAGTGGGTCGAGGCGACATCCTATGCGCACATCACACAGAACACGTTTCTCAAATTCCTCAGAAACAATATCATCTGCCGGCATGGCCTCCCTAATGAAATCGTCACTGATAACGCTAAGAATCTGAATGGTCCAAGGATTCAGAAATTGTGTGATCAATACAAAATCTGACACCTCAATTCCTCCCCATACCGTCCCCAGATGAATGGAGCGGTGGAAGCTGAAAACAAAAACCTAAAGAGGATAATCCGGAAAATGACAGTCACGTATAGGGATTGGCATGATATGCTTCCTTACGCTCTCCACGCATACCGGACTTCTGTAAGAACCTCAACCGGGGCAACTCCATACTCACTGGTTTTCGGGATGGAAGCGGTATCACCTATTGAAGTTGAAATCCCTTCCCTAAGGATTCTGAAGGAATCAGGGATTGATGAGTCAGAATGGATCTAGTCAAGGTTGGATCAGTTAAACTTGCTAGACAAGAAAAGGTTAGCAGCAGCATGTCATGGGCAGTTATACCAGATGAGGATGGCTAGAGCATTTCATAAAAGAGTTCGCCCACGCGAATTCCAACCCGAGGACCTAGTTCTAAAGAAAGTGCTGCCAAATCAAAACGATCCCCGGGGCAAATGGTCACCAACCTACGAGGGACCCTATGTGGTTAAAAAGGCATTTTCTGGAGGAGCCTTGATCTTGACCCACATGGACGGTGAAGAGTTTCCGAAACCTGTGAATGCTGACACCGTCAGGAAATACTATCCCAAAAAAAAAAAAAAAAAAAAAAAAAAAAAAAAAGGGGTAGGAGCGAAAACCCGAAAGGGCACTCCTAGCAAAATGTGTGAAAGAGGATGAAAACCCGAGAGGGCGCCTTCTGCAAAATGAGTGAAGGATGAAAACCCGAAAGGGCATCCTGAAAAAGTAAGTTCTCCTAAAAAAAAAAAAAAATACTAGGGGTGAAAACCCGAAAGGGCATCCCGAGAACAAAAAGGGAGAAATAAGGAATGGGGGGCATGAAATCAGGATGAAGAGGAAACTGTCACGGCATAAGGCTTCAGAGAACTCGAAATAATGGCAGTTAAGGAATTTCAAAATCACCACACAGGAATATGTGAGATCTATCCTTGTACCCTTCTTCTTTGAAACTTCTTCTTTGTTTATATTAAACCGTAATAAAATCACACTTCATTCTCCATGTTTCTATCTTTCCCTTATATTTCTGCAATCTTGTTATTTAATGCGCTATTTAGATCAGTTAAAATTTTTGCCATAAAATTAAGATTTGACAATTGATAACCTCACGTACTTTACTATGAGATTTGCAGGGAATGACCTAAAAAAAAAAAAAAAAAAAAAAAAACTAGAGGTGAAAACCTGGAAGGGCGCTTCTAGTCATATAGACGAAGGGGAAGTGAAAACCCGCAAGGGTGCTTTTCGGGAGAAAGTCAAAAAATAGAAATGGGGCATTTAAAGAAATGAGGCCATAGGTCAAGTCTTGCAAGTCGTCCTCCATTCATCATTGGCCTTCGGGATTCTGTTAAGTACACTTCATTGGGGAAGAACTTCTTGTGTCGAGATTAGGCTTGCTTTGTAAGTGCAATTTAAATTTCCTGTTATCAACGCCTGGTTCCTTGATCTAAGTTGATTTTAATTTCCTGCAATTTAAATTTCCTGTCATCAACCTCTGATTCCTTGATCTAAGTTGATTTTAATTTCCTGCAATTTAGATTTCCTGTTATCAACCTCTGGTTCCTTGATCTAAGTTGATTTTAATTTCCTGCAATTTTAAATTTCCTGCAATTTAAATTTCCAGTTATCAACCTCTGGTTCATTGATCTAAGTTGATTTTAATTTCCTGCAATTTAAATTTCCTGTCATCAACCTCTGGTTCCTTGATCTAAGTTGATTTTAAATTTCCTGCAATTTAAATTTCCAGTTATCAACCTCTGGTTCCTTGATCTAAGTTGATTTTAATTTCCTGCAATTTAAATTTCCTGTCATCAACCTCTGGTTCCTTGATCTAAGTTGATTTTAATTTCCTGCAATTTACATTTCATGTTATCAACCTCTGGTTCCTTGATCTAAGTTGATTTTAATTTCCTGCAATTTTAAATTTCCCGCAATTTAAATTTCGTTATCAACCTCTGATTCCTTGATCTAAGTTGATTTTAATTTCTGCAATTTAAATTTTCTCACATCAACCTCTGTTCCTTGATCTAAGTTGATTTTAATTTCCTGCAATTTACATTTCATGTTATCAACCTCTGGTTCCTTGATCTAAGTTGATTTTAATTTCCTGCAATTTTAAATTTCCTGCAATTTAAATTTCCTGTTATCAACCTCTGATTCCTTGATCTAAGTTGATTTTAATTTCCTGCAATTTAAATTTTCTGTCATCAACCTCTGGTTCCTTGATCTAAGTTGATTTTAATTTTCTGCAATTTACATTTCCTGTTATCAACCTCTGGTTCCTTGATCTAAGTTGATTTTAATTTCTTGCAATTTTAAATTTCCTGCAATTTAAATTTCTAGTTATCAACCTCTGGTTCCTTGATCTAAGTTGATTTTAATTTCCTGCAATTTAAATTTCCCGTCATCAACCTCTGGTTCCTTGATCTAAGTTGATTTTAATTTCCTGCAATTTACATTTCCTGTTATCAACCTCTGGTTCCTTGATCTATGTTGATTTTAATTTCCTGCAATTTAAATTTCCAGTTATCAACCTCTGGTTCCTTGATCTAAGTTGATTTTAATTTCCTGCAATTTAAATTTCCTGTCATCAACCTCTGGTTCCTTGATCTAAGTTGATTTTAATTTCCTGCAATTTACATTTCCTGTTATCAACCTCTGGTTCCTTGATCTAAGTTGATTTTAATTTCTTGCAATTTCAATTTCCTACAATTTTAAATTTCCTGCAATTTAAATTTCCAGTTATCAACCTCTGGTTCCTTGATCTAAGTTGATTTTAATTTCCTGCAATTTAAATTTCCTGTCATCAACCTCTGGTTCCTTAATCTAAGTTGATTTTAATTTCCTGCAATTTACATTTCCTGTTATCAACCTCTGGTTCCTTGATCTAAGTTGATTTTAATTTCCTGCAATTTTAAATTTCTTGCAATTTAAATTTCCTGTTATCAACCTCTGGTTCCTTGATCTAAGTTGATTTTAATTTCCTGCAATTTAAATTTCCTGTCATCAACCTCTGGTTCCTTGATCTAAGTTGATTTTAATTTTCCTGTCATCAACTTCTGGTTCCTTGATCTAAGTTGATTTTAATTTCCGCAATTTACATTTCTGTTATCAACCTCTGGTTCCTTGATCAAAGTTGATTTTAATTTCCGCAATTTAAATTTCCGCTTATCAACATCCGTTCCTTGATCTAAGTTGATTTTAATTTCACGCAATTTAAATTTCTGTCATCAACCTCTGGTTCCTTGATCTAAGTTGATTTTAATTTCATGCAATTTACATTTCTGTTATCAACCTCTGGTTCCTTGGTCTAAGTTGATTTTAATTTCCTGCAGTTTACATTTCTGTTATCAACCTCTGGTTCCTTGATCTAAGTTGATTTTAATTTCCTGCAATTTTAAATTTCCTGCAATTTAAATTTCCAGTTATCAACCTCTGGTTCCTTGATCTAAGTTGATTTTAATTTCCTGCAATTTAAATTTCCTGTCATCAACCTCTGGTTCCTTGATCTAAGTTGATTTTAATTTCCTGCAATTTACATTTCCTGTTATCAACCTCTGGTTCCTTGATCTAAGTTGATTTTAATTTCCTGCAATTTCAATTTCCTGCAATTTTAAATTTCCTGCAATTTAAATTTCCAGTTATCAACCTCTGGTTCCTTGATCTAAGTTGATTTTAATTTCCTGCAATTTAAATTTCCTGTCATCAACCTCTGTTTCCTTGATCTAAGTTGATTTTAAATTTCCTGCAATTTAAATTTCCTGCCATCAACCTCTGGTTCCTTGATCTAAGTTGATTTTAATTTCCTGCAATTTAAATTTCCTGTTATCAACCTCTGATTCCTTGATCCAAGTTGATTTTAATTTAACTTATGTTGTCGATTTCTAGGTCACCAACTTAAGTGTGCTTTAGCTCCCTAACTTCGAACACCTAATCGTCCAAAATATGAGTCTGAATCTTTACATAATTCCTACACGGGAAATTTTCCCTTTAATAGAAATTATGTAAAGAGGGGCAGCTGTCGACACCATATTTTGGCCGATCCCCAAAATCAATAAAACTTTGGAACCGACTCAAGATTAAGTCTCCTTTTGACAGCTAATCACATTTCCGATCTCTCTTTGATAAACAGTCACATTTCCGATCTCTCTTTGATAGACAGTCACATTTCTGATCTCTCCTCACAAAGAATTAAATCAATGCTAAGTCCTCACATTAGTCAGAGCCTTACCAGTCTATTAAATCGCTCACCGATCTCTCCGACCCGTTGTAGTATAAACGAAGTGAACTAGATCTTTTCTTACCAGTTTTATTGCCGATCTCCCTTTCAAAAGTTTAAGAGCTAAGGTTTTGGTCCGGTTTAATGAGGATTCCGATCTTAAGTGTCCAAGTCTAATTTCCAATTTTAATCAAGTCCCGTTCAGCATTTCTTCCTTACCGATCTCATGCTCATTGTGTTTTCCGATCTCTCACACTTAGGTTAATAATCATCTTCAGTTATTTCAACATACTCAGATAATCAAGTGTTTAATAAATGAGAAATTTTTCGATCATAACCATTCATCGAACAAAAAAGGGCATTCCACTTCATTTCATTTCAAAAAATTTGTACAAGTCATTCTGCTGGGGGATCACCCCCAGCCTGATCTACATTTTGCTCATTTTCTCTCTCACCCTCGGCCTCCTCTTCGCTTTCCTCCTCGCCTTCGGGAGCCAGGTCGGCCATCCAAGAGAAGTCCTCCTCTGGGTAACGTGTCACGGCACTTTTGCTTGAACACCCAAACTACAAGGACCGTGCGGCACTTGCACTCATCAAAGCAAGTTCAGCCAGCACTCTTAGGTCCCAAAATCCACGGCAACAATCCTCACAATGGATTGACAACAACCCAACACTTCAAGCAACACAAACAAGCAAACCGGCAAGCATCAACACAACCAAACCATGCGCATGAAACATAAAATAAAGAAAGGAAGAAGAAGAGAAATCTGATGCAAAGCTTCCTTGTATATTGCACGTCCAAACTGCTGTACAATTGCCAAAGAAAAACTCTCAACAGCCTCACAATACAATAGTCTCTCATACATACAAAGAAATGGGAAACAAGCCCCTTATATACCCCTTACAAGCTGTCCCTATTCTGCCCAACAAATAGCAGCGCAAAGTGTCCCATAATCAGCTACAAAATAGGTGAGTCATCATAGAAAAACATGAGGCAGCTTGAGGATGCGCCACCTAGAATCCACTAAGCCACTTGCCACTTGACATGAGGGAATTGGGAGGGAAAAATGGGCGCCAATTCTGCTGGGCCCCAATCTCCACTAACATGGCTGATGGTCTTCATTCCCACGTCCCTTAAGTGCATGAAATTCCCATGCACATGAACTGGTTGCCGCCCCCATGTTCTGCCTCCCTTAGTGTGCCCCATTGGCACTACACACAATCAGCCCCTTGGCCCTCAAATGCTCAACGCCCCATGTGATGACAATCAGGTCTGATGGTGCGCCCCATGTCTAGAAATTGCCAAGGACAAATGGCAAGCTTCACGTGAATAATACCCATGCAGCCCCATGCAGTTCACGTCCCATTCTCAAGTAGATTCGGTACACATAAATAGGACCAAAATAGGCAGCCAGCAAGCAATAAATAAGCAGAAAAATTTGGATCTTCGGGGAGCAACAAAAATGGGGTGACATCCTCCCCCACTCAATCCGGCAATGCCCTCATTGCCTCACGCTGGTAGCGTTTCAGTAGATCCTCGTGCTGCCACAAACTCAACTCGTGTTCCCAACTAGTCTCCTCATCCGCACGACCTTTCCATTTCACCAAGTACTCGGTATATCCAGGATGAGCGCCCCACTGTGGGACCACTCGATGCATCAAAATCTCTTCGGGCTCGTGCTCGAAACTCCTCGTTATAGCCACTGGTGCCCTCTTAGATTTATTCCTGGCCGGGTCCTCTTCATCTGCGTGGTAAGGTTTAAGGAGACTAATGTGGAACACCGGATGGCACTCCAAATGTGCGGGCAGTCTCACTCTGTATGCTACTTTCCCAATCCGCTGCTCAACCATAAACGGTCCCTCATATTTCCGAAGCAATCCCTTGTGCCGTTTACCATGGGTACGGGGGAACATCCTCACAAGTACCATGTCCCCCTCGGAAAACTCCAAATGCCGCCTCCTTGAATCTGCCCACTTCTTCATTTTCTTGGTGGCTCGGGCCAAGGAGACCTTAGCAAGCTCCACGGTCTCCTTCCACCCCTTGGCAAACTTAAAAGCACTCGGGTTGGGTCCCCTATACGGTATCATCACAGTGTGGGGCGTGAGGGGCTGCTGCCCCGTAACTATCTCAAATGGTGTTGCCCCCGTCGATTCACTCTTCTGCAAGTTATACGAAAACTGAGCCACATCTAATAATTCTGGCCAGTCCCTCTGATTAGCGGCAACAAAATGCCGTAAATACAGCTCAAGCAAAGCATTAATCCGCTCGGTTTGCCCGTCCGTCTGTGGGTGAAAACTGGTGGAGAACTTCAGTTCGGTCCCCATAATTCTGAATAACTCTGTCCAGAATCGGCCTGTGAACCTCGCATCTCGGTCACTAACTATGTCCTCGGCATTTCAAGATTTCACAACACCATGGAAAAATAACCTCGCTGCCTCCTTTGCATCAAACAAAACCGGAGCTGGAATAAACACTGCGTACTTGCTCAATCTGTCCACAATAACCATAATGTTGCCCAGCCCATTAACCTTCGGCAAGCCAACAATAAAATCCATCGAAATGCTTTCCCATGGGCGGCTTGGCGTTGGGAGAGTTTCCAACAAGCCAGCCGGCCTTCGCTGTTCGCCCTTGTCCTGCTGACATACGAGGCAAGTCCTCACAAACAGCTCAATGTCATCCCGCATCCGAGGCCAATAATAACCTCTTTCGACCAGTGCTTGGGTGCGCTGCGCCCCCGGATGACCAGCCCACTTCGAGTCATGGCATTCACTCAAAACTAACCTCCTCAGACCGCCCCCTCTCGGTACAAAAACTGCCCCCTTTCTTGTCTGAATCAGCCCTTGCTCATCCCTCCAGAACCTCCTTGTCCTCCCCTGCGCAATCAATTCACACAGCAGCTGGGCATGAGGATCCTGCTGGAGAACCTCACCAATGCGCCCCAGCAGGTCAGGAGTGGGTTGTGTGGTAACTACTGCCAGCTCCACTTTTCGGCTAAGTGCATCGGCCACAAGATTGGCCTTTCCCGGTTTGTACTCCATCACAAAGTCGAACTCCCCAAGGAACGCCTGCCATCTTGCTTGCTTAGGTGACAGTTTTTTCTGAGTGAGAAAATAGCTTGTTGCCACATTATCCGTCTTCACCACGAAGCGGCTTCCCAACAAATAATGACGCCAAGTCCTCAAACAATGGACAACGGCCGTCATCTCTTTCTCCTGGACAGTATACCTCCGCTCTGTATCATTTAATTTTCTGCTCTCGTAAGCTATTGGGTGTCGGTCTTGCATGATCACACCCCCGATAGCATAGTCCGAAGCATCAGTATGAACCTCAAATGGTGCGGCAAAATCTGGCAGTCTCAAAACCGGTTCCCCTTTCAGCGCTTGCTTTAGCTTCTCAAAAGATTCCTGGACTCTCTCATTCCAACTTCACGGTTTATCCTTCTTCAATAAATCCGTAAGTGGTGTGGCAACATGAGAATACCCCGGAATGAACCTCCGATAATAATTTGCCAAGCCCAAAAATGACCGAAATTCAGGTACCCGTTTGGGCGGCTCCCATTCCTCAATGGCCCTAACCTTGGTCTCATCCATTTTAATCAGCCCGTGTCCGACTACATGGCCCAAAAACGCAACCTCTTCCTTTGCAAACTCACATTTTTCTTTCTTCACATATAAATGGTGCTTCCGCAATTCATGAAAAACCAGCCGCAAATGGCCCACATGCTCATCAAGTGTCCGGCTATACACCACTATATCGTCCAAGTAAACCACAACGAAATGATCTAAAAACTGATGGAATACCTGGTTCATCAAGGTGCAGAAGGTAGCAGGCGTGTTGGTGAGGCCGAAAGGCATTACCCGAAATTCATACGAACCATACCGAGTCACACAAGCCGTCTTTGGTTCATCTCCCTCGGCAATTCTGACTTGGTAGTACCCCAAACGTAGGTCCAATTTCGAAAACCATCGGGCTGCCCCCAACCGATCAAATAAATCTCCAATATGCGGAATAGGATATTTATTTTTCACCGTAACCTTGTTCAAAGCCCTGTAGTCGATACACATTCGGAGACTTCCGTCCTTCTTCCGCTGAAACAGCACTGGCGCACCAAAGGGTGCCTTGGACGGCTGAATAAAACCAGCCTCCAATAATTCTTTCAACTGCCGACGCAGCTCCTCCAACTCAGGAGGTGCCATGCGGTAAGGGACTCCACTTGGGGGTTTTGATCCAGGCAGCAGTTCAATAGAGTGATCAACATCTCTCTTGGGAGGCAATTCTCTCGGCAGTTCCTTGGGCATTACATCCGAAAATTCTTCCAACACAGACTGTACTTCATGCGGCACAACTACCCCAGACTGCTCATTATTCTCGGCCTGCAGGGCCACTAAAAACGTTGGTTCTAGTTTGCGCACACCCTTAGCCAACTGCAGCGCAGACAAGGTGCTTCCAGCAGATTTTCCTCTTCTCAATGGAACAGTGCATGCACCCTTATCCTCCACTATACACAGGCTGTTAGCAAAGGGAATAGGGATTGCCCTCACCCTATCCATGAAGTCCATTCCCAGTACGCATGAGTAGTCGTCCATGGACACTACTGAAAAATCAATAAGCCCAGTCCATTCGCCAATCCTTACATTCACGTTGGCAGCCACTCCATGTGTGGGTGTTGGTTTCGAATTTACGGCCTTCAACCAACCTGATTTCCCACTGAATGTGATGCCCAATTTCTGCGCCTCTTCTAGTCTCAGAAAATTGTCCGATGCCCCAGTATCAACCAAAGCCTGAACCTCGTTCTGGTCAATTCTCAACTGAGCAAACAATCTCCCTTTCGTGCCAACCCCAGTCTCAATCTGCTTACCCTTCACAATTGCCGCTAACTGCAGTGAACCCATACTTGAACCTTCCTCACGTGGTGCAGCTTCTCCCTTACTTTCGGTCAATGCAATGAGGCCTCCACTCTTCGGGCAGTTTGCCATTTTGTGAGGTCCCTCACACAGAAAACACTTCAAGGGGCCACGTTCACCAGATTTAAATGGCCTATTTCCTCCCTTGTTTTTGCCTTCCCGATTGTCTTTCTTGCCTTGCCATCCCTTCTTCCCATTTCCCTCTTTTTGAACCTCTTTGCCGCTCCCTTCCTTGTTTCCACCCTTATCTCCACTGCCCTTACTCTTGCCGTCCCTTCCCTTGGACTTATCCGTTCTCTTAAATTCCACAAGAGACTCGGCAATGGCTATGGCAGTTGCAAGGTCCTGGGCGCCCCTTCTCTCAATTTCCAAATTAACCCAAGGTTGCAGCCCATCTTTGAAAGCAAACAAGGCTTCTAAGTCTGGGTAGTCGGGGATTTCAAGCAACACCTCGGTGAAGTCCTTAACATACTCCTTGATAGTCCCTTTCTGTGTAAGGCGTCTTAACCTCGCCCTAGCCTCGGTAGCAGCATTTTCCGGGTAAAATTGTTTTTTCAATTCCTTCTTGAACTCGTCCCACGTAGAAATGGTGCAAGTACCCTTTTCCACATCAGTTAACCTCCTTCTCCACCACACCATGGCGCTGTCCGCCAAATACAATGGAGCATTGTCGATTTTTCGAGCATCATCATCAACTCCTAATGCCCGAAAATACTGGTCCAGTGTCCAAAGAAAATTGTCGATCTCTTTGGCACTTCGGGAACCTTTAAAAGCGCTAGGCTTTGGTACATCCATCCTAGCCGCATGGGCTGCATGAGAAACACTCGGGTCAGCCCCACTCCCTTGGTTCATAACCCTTTTCAGCATTGCAAGGTCATCCTTGATTTTCTCTACTTCCTCCTTCAACACACGGTTTTCCTCTCTCAAGGCAGAAACTTCCTCGGCTTGGGACACTCGTAGAACCTCACTTTCAGTAGCTATTTTGTCCAGGGCCATGTTGTGAGCAGCTTGCGCCTCTCCCCTAGTCTCCTCTAGGTCTTCCGCAAGCCCCTCCACTCGGTTCTCCAACCCATCAACCCTTGACTCCTCACCAGCTACGTAAAGTTCTAACCTGGACAGCCTAGTTTCGAAATCACCCACCTCTTCTCTCGCCCGAGATGGTTCTCTTGACTTGGCCTGCCCCTTTCTCCTCCCCCTTACCGTCGGTTCTTCTGCCACAGAGGTGCCAACAGCTTGTTCCGGGTCACTAGTGTCAGCCATTTTCACCGAGCAACTCTCAATGCTCTGATACCACTTGTCACGGCACTTTTGTTTAAACTCCAACTACAAGGACCGTGCGGCACTTGCACTCAACAAAGCAAGCTCAGCCAACACTCTTAGGTCCCAAAACCCACGGCAACAATCCTCCACAAGGGATTGAAAACAGCCCAACACTTCAAGCAACACAAACAAGCAACACAGCCGGCAACCACACAATCAAACCATGCGCATAACACATCAAACAAAGAAAGGAAGAAGAAGAGAAATCTGATGCAAAGCTTCCTTGTATATTGCACGTCCCAAACGCTGTACAAATTGCCAAAGAAAACTCTCAACAGCCTCACAATTACAATGGTCTCTCATACATACAAAGTAATGGGAAACAAGCCCCTTATATACCCCTTACAAGCTGTCCCTATTCTGCCCAACAAATGGCAGCCCAAAGTGTCCCAAATACAGCTACAAGATAGGTGAGTCATCATGGAAAGACATGAGGCAGCTTGAGGAGGCGCCACCTAGCTTCCACTAAGCCCACTTGCCACTTGACATGAGGTAATTGGGAGGGAAAGTTGGCGCCACTTCTGCTGGGCCCCAAACTCCACTAACATGGCTGATGGTCTTCATTCCCACATCCCTTAAGTGCATGAAATTCCCATGCACATGAACTGGTTGCCGCCCCCATGTTCTGCCTCCCTTAGTGCGCCCCATTGGCACTACACACAATCAGCCCCTTGGCCCTCAAATGCTCAACGCCCCACGTGATGACAATCAGGTCTGATGGTGCGCCCCATGTCCAGAAATTGCCAAGGACAAATGGCAAGCTTCACGTGAATAATACCCATGCAGCCCCATGCAGTTCACGTCCCATTCTCAAGCAGATTCGGTACACATAAATGGGACCAAAATAGGCAGCCAGCAAGCAATAAATAAGCAGAAAATTTTGGATCTTCGGGGAGCAACAAAAATGGGGTGACAAACGCTTCTGGAGCTCGGCCAAGAGATCCTTGTGAGCGTTCACATAGGCATCGGCTATTCCTGTCACCATCTCTTCATCTTTTGCCTTAAGCTCCTCAGCAAGATGAGCGACCTGAGCAGCTTCGTTGGCACGGAGTGCCTGGACTTCTCTAAGGGCATGATCCCTTTCAGCCAGAACATGAGTCTGTTCGGCCATCTTATCCTCATAGTACTTCATCCGCCCCTTAATTCGAGATATGTAATCCTGAGCAGATGAGAGTTGGGATCGGAGGGATGCCACCTCTTGACTCTTCTTCTCGACCTCCTTACCCAGGCGGTGCGCCTTTTCCCGAACTATGTGCTGGTTCACCAGGCACTCTACATTCAGACTCATGGAGCGGGTTAAGATGTCGTCAAGATTGTCCGGAGACAGTCTGTCCCGATCCTCCCGAAGGCAGATGGAAGACCCCAAGACTTTGGCAAAATCGGGGTTCTCCCAAACAGTCCGGTTGTTCTCCAGAGAAGCGATCAGCACTTGGGCGCCACGAGAAGGGGGCCTCGTAGGAGGTCGAGAACGACCCCCTTCTGTGCTTGGAACAGCTGAAGGAGGTGGAAGCGGCTCTTCCTGTTGAGGAGGAGGTCAGACAGCTTCAGTGATCGGCGGCCCCGAAGGTTGGGGTGGGCCTCCTTGCGTCTCCCCAGGTTCATGGCCGGGTGTTTGAAGTAGTGCCGAACGCTTCATCTCCTTTATTTTCCGGGAAATCTCTCTCTCTTTCTTCCGCTTCCTGGAACCTTCACCACCCGCCATACCTACACAAAAAAGAGGTCAGTGAGATCGCTAAGGTCCAAAGATCTGAGAAATAGAAAATACCGATGCCAAGATCAGAGAGCTGAAGCCCGCGACTTTCGCCCGTGATCAACTCCATCGTCCAATGATGCAGCTCGGCAGTCACCGCATCTAAACAGGAGTACTTTTGAGTGGCAGCTTGATTCTTCAGTTCCATCACTATTAGGTTTTCCTCCTTGTTCAGGGTAATACGCTTCGGAATCAAGGGCCCCTGGTGCCACCAGCTACGGGGGAAGTCCTCAAAGCAGGTCGGATTTTTGCTCCTCAGAATGAAGAAGTGATTCTTCCAATTCTTAAGGGAGGAGGGCAGATCGGTGAAGAGCCTGCAATGAGGCTTCGCCTGAAAGAACCAATGCTCGTCGTCCTTTCGGCAAGTTAGCCTGTGCAGTTCGGCGAACACTTTAGCCGTAAGTCTGATTCCCTTAGCTCGGCACAGGCCTCGGAAGGCTACCAAGATCCGCCACGAGTTAGGGTGAATTTGGGCGATGCACACTCGGTGGAATTTTAGGACCTCCTTGAAGAAGTCGTCCAGAGGGAACCGAAGACCGGCCTTTAACTGTTCCTCGTATACCATCACCATGTCATTTTCTTCAAAGGAGTGATCGGCTCGGTGATCGCCGTGACACCGGATAAGTTCATATGAATCGGGCTCAATGTTGTACTCCTGGCTAAACGACTGTAGATCGGTTTCTTGCAAGATCGATGGCAGCTCGTCCATAGGAAGATTCTCCCTCCCTGAGGAAGGTACAAGCCTTGATGGTGCGGTTCGCCCCAGAGCTGGAGCGGAGACCCTAGAAGGTTCTGGTCGTGCGCTTGGACCAACCACCTCTACTTCATTAGACGACCATGAAACATGGACGGAAGGTGGGCTTGCCGCTCTCTGACCTTCGGCGCTGCTCATTTTTAAGAAAAACAAAGAACTTAAAGCTAAAAGAAGGGTTAAAACCCTTACCGGAGCTTGAACGGAGTCGGAAGAACTTGAGAAAACGAGAGAACTTTGAAGTTATGAGCAAGAGACTGAAAATGACATACAGGAGCAAATGGCTAACCCTTTGCCCCTATTTATACTCGTCCGAGCATTTAATGCTCACGATGTCCCAGGCAATGCATCGGTTAACGGGATTCGCCAGCTGTTCTGACACGTCTCTCAAATTCCATAAAGAGAACGGCTAATTAGAGATCGGCATATTAAGATAAAAGTTTCGAATTATGGATCAGTTAAGGGTTGTTCAGTTAGGAACCAGATCGGATAAACACATCAGAGATCGGAAAATAATCAATGCAATAATAACAAGATGAGAATTGACTTTTATTTCCAAAAGATCGGATTACATCATTTGGGCGATCTCTAGGGATCGGAATTATAGAGATCGGAAGATGGGGGATCAGCATGAGAGATCGGAATAGGAGCATGGGAGGGATCGGAAGGCAAAAAGAATAAGACAAATCCCAAATAACCGAAGACAGAATCAGAACCGAGGTAGTTCAAACGTGGCAGACGAGATCTCCACCGCACGCCTAAGAATCGCCCGCAATGCTGACAGGTGCCAGGGTATGTCATGACAGTCCTGTACATCCCAATCTCCACCGTTGATTTCACTTGTAAGGACGAACCCGGAGCCCTTGGATCAAGAGAGGAGACGACAAGACCAGCGCCTTTCGCTCTTAGCCCTCAGATCGCTCCGGACAAGAGGATTTGAGACCGTCAGATTGAAAGAAGAAAAGGACAAATATTCTGAAGAATAATCTCAGCCGTTCATTTTGGTTCTCTTTAATTCTCAAGCATCCGATCATGTCCTTCAAAATCTTGACCCTCCATCTCCCTCAAAATAAATCCTGACCCTTCATGGGGAGCACCCGATTCCTATAAATACCTGCATGAAAAACTGTTCAAAGGACGGGCAAAAAAGAGAGGTAGTTATTATAGCGGAAGAACTCTGAAACTTCATTCAGTTTGTTACTCTGCTACTTAGAAGTGTTGATTAGAAAGACTTTTGAAACTAGTTTTCTGAAGTGTTTTCTTGAAAAGGATTCTGAATACTGGAACTCTACATTTTCAGTTTGTTCATTATCTGGTCACACTCTCACTTTCAGCCCTTTATCATCTCTGTTTCCATTCCCATTGTCCAAGTTCAACTTCATTCCACTTGGTTTTTATCTTAATCTGATTGCATTTTAGCTAAGTACCTTTTAGTTCACGACGAACATCAGCCCTTAGGCTAATCAGTCCGCTGTCTTATCACTATTTGTCACCCCGTAGTTATTTCAATAGATTTGGCTCCTTACAGGTAAGAGCTCATATTGCTGTTTTATTAAGTGTTTACGTTTACTTTTCACTCTTTCTTTGTTATTCTTACGTGTGCGATTTTCTCCAAGTTCATTTTGTGCAAAAGAACCCCAAAGAACGTTACTCTCGAGTTATCTCTTTAGTGATCAGTCCATCATTTTATTAATCTTCGTCATTTCTGAATGCAAGTTTTCTAGCTCCTAGTAGCGTGTAAGTGGTTGGGTAAAACGTAGGTAACTGCAATTTAAGGGTCTCTTTTAAAAGAAAGAGCCTGAATAACACGTCAGGAAAATAGCCAAACTATTAGGCTGACGTAAACGGCAATTCGGCAAGATGCCATAAAGTGGAATAAAACCAAAGTAAACGAAACAGAATAGATCGGACATTAATAGGTATTGGTAAGATGACTACATGGAAGGTCGGTAAATCAAGTCTAGTATCCCCCGTTTAGTCATAAGGTATCAAGAAGCCTTATCCCCAGCATCTTTGAATGCCAGAATCCTTAGCTTTAGGCTCTTATGACATGTAGCTGAAATTAAAATTCGGGAGATCGGAAAAGTCCCTTTCAGGTTCCTGTTAATCTAAAAGAGATCGGAGGAGAGTTCCTATCCGGTCTCAACTCAAATTTTAATAAATATTAAATAGAGATCGGAGGAGAGTTCTTATCCGGTCTTAACTCAAAATTTAATAAATATTAAATAGAGATCGGAGGAGAGTTCTTATCCGGTCTCAACTCAAAATTTTAATAAATATTAAATAGAGATCGGAGGAGATTTCTTATCCGGTCTCAACTCAAAATTTTAATAAACATTAAATAGAGATCGGAGGAGAGTTCTTATCCGGTCTCAACTCAAAATTTTTAAATATTAAATAGAGATCGGAGGAGAGTTCTTATCCGGTCTCAACTCAGAATTTTAATAAATATTAAAGAGTTCGGAGAAGAGTTCTTATCCGATTCTTAAATTAAAATTTTAATAAAATATTCCTTTCAAATAAAATTAACATACAACAGCAACTCACTAAGGTTGTCTCATTTACTTATGTATCTGGGTGATCCAAATTTAGTGAAAAATCAAATGTTCCTTTAGTCAAAAGGATTAACATGTCCATTCAAGCCCTCCTAACTAATGCAAAATTAAATCTACTTACCCTTATTAAGGGACGAGGTGGGGTGCCTAACACCTTCCCCACCCGTTTACGGACCCCGAACCTAGAATCTCTGCCTAGAAGTGGTTTCATTTCAATCTATTTTCACAAATGGTTTTCTTTAGTTTTCCTCAAAACTAAGGTGGCGACTCCTCACTCTTTCCCACTTCGGTGAGGGTTCGTTCAGGCGACCGCAAAACCCCTTGCGACAGTCTCTAATTCTTTCGACAAGTTTTGTTCCAAAATCTCTATCTACACGATCTAGTGTTGAATATACATGTCTCATGTGGATTCCTGTTGGCTGACTCTTATCTTCACATGACCTTCAATAGGGGGCATATTGAAGCCCTTGAAAATCTCGATTAGTCTTCTTCTTTGGGCAAATTTTCTTTATTTTTCACACTACTTTAAGCTTTCAAATTACTTTGAATTTCTTCTATATGGAACTTTTTGCCTTTAAACCTTATTAAAACCTATCAAAAATATTAAAATTCCAAAATCAAATATAATAAATCTAAAATTAATAAATTAACTAAAATAAGCACTAAAAGCATAAAATTACTAAACTAAAAAAGGCAAAATGAATGCAAAATTATCCTAAAATACCTATATAAAATGGGTTTATCAAATTCCCTCAAACTCAAACATTTGCTTGTCCTCAAGCAAATTAAAAATAATTATATGCAATTGGGGTACCTTTTTCTTAGATTCATGAAAGTTACTCATCCAAGCTTTCAAACTTATCTCTATCCACCAACAAATCATATACCCACCTTCAAGGTATGAGGAATTCAATTCTTACCAAGGTTATCACCACTTAGCCTTAGGTCAATTATTTATTCAATCAAACCCAAATTAATCAATTACATAGATAAATCATGCTAAAATAGGCTCTAAAATAATCCATAAACTAAAATGTCTCAAATGATGATGAAAATAGTTTAAATGAATAAATAATGTGCCAATGTAATAGGTAAATCAACTATTTCAATCTCCACTAATGTAGCAAAACACAATCAAGAGATCAAAAGGACTTTTAATAGTTGTTATGGGGCTAAGGGGTAATAATGTGGCTAATAAAGAAAAGGTAAAAAGGAAACAAAACATGAGAATAATTAAATTATTAAAAAGATCAAGATACACTTTTCTTTTTTCTTTTTTTATTTTTTTATTTTTGAATCAAATGAGAGAAAAAACTTTACAATAAATCACCAATGCTAGCATGTAATTTTTGAAACTCTTTAGGGACTACATAAATAATATTGAATTTTTTTTATTGCAATTGTCTCTTTTTAATCCACCCCCAAACTAATTTCTTTGTATATTTGGGTGGTAAATAATTTTGTCGCAATATGAAATGATTGCTCGCTAATTTTACTTTAGTACTTCTCCCACTTGATTATTATATACCCTTTTTTTAGGCACATCTATCACTTAAATAAATTATTCTCATGAAGGGTAGGTAAGTGTTTAGGTTATGGCTAGGTAAGTTATAGGTACCAAGGAAATAAGGGGTATAAATGAAGGCTCAAATTGGTTTCAAAGGGAAATTTTAAAGTGAGGTTGGTTAAGGTTAAAAATGTGAGTTTAAAATCCAAAGAATGCCTTAATCATTTCTTTTTCAAGTGAATGCTAAGATTTCATCTCGAAAGGTCTAGAAGGCTTGTTCTAGGATTGGTGAGACACAATTAGTTATTTCTTACTTTAGAGTTTTCTCTAAACACTCAAAACTCAATATAATTAATTGGATGGCCCTTGGCTAAGAAGATATAAAGCTAGATAAGAATCTTATAGCCTTATACTAATCCGAAGTTTTCAATCTATCAAACCCATCTAGAGGCAAGCTCAATTGCTTTTCAAAATAATTCTTAATCTTCTAAGAATTAGGTAAAAAATTATTTTTTAATGTATGCATGATTCCTAAAATGAATGCAACAATTAAAAAAATATGAAATAAAAACTATACATAATCTATATAATATCTATATGCAAGTGTATATATTTACATGGTGTAAGTGTATGGTGTATGTGAACTAAGTAATTAAGTATAAATGAAATGCAATTTAAGTAATGGAAATAAAAATGATTAAAAATTTTCCAAAAATTTTGCCCCTCTCCTAAACTCAAATGAGACATTGTCCTCAATATCTAAAATAAATGCATAGATGGACAAACAGTGAATAAACGAATCAGCTCATACAGTATGTACAATTGGGAATTAAAGCTAAATAAGAACAATTAATTCAAAATTAATCTCAAAATAATATAAAAAATATAGCTCAAAGAAAATATGTGCAAAAGTATCTTAATTATATCAAATTAAATAGAAGTGAGTGAGGTGAAAAAAGGAAAAGTGAATTGGAATTTTAGATTTTAGGTTTTTAGGTGACATGTGTGCTGATTGAGTAGCATAAGGCATGTTGAAGTAAAGGTAAATTGCCATGCCCTGTGCTGAATGCTGATCAACTGACACTGGGTACCAGCATGGGGCATGTCATGCCCCATGAAAATTTCGGTGGGTTTAAAAAAATTTTGTAATTTTAAGTAATTCAAATAGTTCATATGATAGCATAACCCTTAGTATGAGGCATATCATACTTAATGCTATCAGACCTGATATAAAACTCAAGATTTCACTCTAAAAACCCAAAATTCTAAAAATATTCTACCAAAAAACTACCAAATCAATATGAATTATTTCCAAAACACTTCAAAATAGATCTCAACCATAGTTCACACACAAAAGTTTAACTCAATATCATGTATTGTCAACCCATATACTCATACCATCAAAACATATTCAATATATCCAATAAAAGTTAAGAAAGTACTGTTCACATGAAAAAAATATGCAGCAAACTCAATCTTTAATGCAGGCTTGATACTCAAAATAATAAAAATCAATACCTTGACATTTTATATTAAATTTCCATCAAATTAACACTTCAAAACACATATATCAACCAAACTTCCTCATTTCATCAAAGTATGTTCAACCTAATAGCAATTTGGCATTAAAAAAAATACTATTCACAATGAGAAAAAAGTGCAGAATACTTCCTCAAACAACAATTACCCTTCCTTTTTGCAGCATATTACTAACTCTAAGTTATAGCAATCATCCCAACAAATTAAAAGAAACATAGAAAACTTCCCCTAAATCAGTAACATGGTTTTCTTTGCAGCAATTTCCAAAACATCCAATATTTGCATTTCACCTACAAACCAAAAATTGAACAAATATCAAAATTTGAGTTATAAGGGATGAAATAAGAAAAAGAAAATTAACAAACTACTAAAAATAAACTTGGATTGCCTCCCAAGAAGCGCTAATTTAAGGTCATTAGGTTGACCATTTTCAGCTCATGGTGATTGGAATTGGAAAGTCTTGCCTCCCTTCTCAATCGGTGATGCAATAAATTTGTACTTTAACTTTTTCCCTTTGACTATGAAAGCACCTGTTGCTTTATTTAGAATCCCAACCACACCTTGCAAATTACTCTTACAAACTTGAGATGAACCTTCTGCTTTGAGTTGTTTAGATGGAGCCTTAAGTTTTACTCTTGGAGTTTCATTCTTATCAAAAGGAGATGGCAAATGAGACTTCTTTTTTTCGCACTGTATGCTGATTACACTGAGAATGAAGAGTAATTTGACTTTTCTCCAACTTAATATCTTCCATTTCAGTATCATTTTCTATAACATCCACCCTATAGCAAGAATTTACCACAGTTGATTCCTTTGAATTTTGGAATAAATTGAATTCTATTTCCTTTTCTCTTACCTTCAACTTCAATTTTCCATTCTTCACATCTATATTAGCTCCTGCAGTAGCTAAAAATGGTCTTCCAAGTATGATGGTTGTCCTTACATCCTCCTCCATCTCTAGAACCATAAAATCCATAGGAATAAAAAATTTTCCAACCTTCAATGGCATATTCTCCAAAATTTCCACTGGATATTTGATAGATCTATCAGCCAATTGCAAAGAAATAGTGGTGGGCTTTAAATCTCCTACCTTCAACTTTTCACATATAGATAGTGGCATTAAACTTACACTAGCTCCAAGATCACACAATGCCTTTTCAATACTTGTCTCTCCAATGTGACATGGAATAGAGAAACTTCCAGAATCTTTAAGCTTAGGGGGAAGCTTATTATGCAATGTAGCACTGCATTCTTTAATAAGTGCAACAGTTTCATAATCCTCCAATTTTTTCTTGTTTGACAAGATTTCCTTTAGGAACTTAGCATATGAGGGCATTTGAGAAATTACATCTGTAAATGAAATGTTGATATATAACTTCTTCAAAACTTTCAAAAATTTCCCAAACTGCTTATCTAGCTTTGCTTTCTGAAACCTCTGAGGATATGGCAATGGTGGCTTGTATGGTGGTGGAGGCACATACTTTTCCTCTTCTTCTTTTTTAACTTTCTTCTTCTTGTTTGCTTCCTCATTAACTTCATCATGACTTGAAGTAGATTCATTATTTTCTTTATCTTTTTTCTTCTTTTCCTCTTCTACCTTATCTTTCTTTTCGTCTCTCACAATATCCCCACTCCTTAAGATCACTACCTTGTAATGTTCTCTAGAATTCTCTGGTTGACTTGGAAGTTTCCCTTGTGCTTTGCTAAAAGAACTTGCTTGCTGAGCTATTTGGTTTTCCAACATCCTGTTATGAGAGGTAAGCTGATCTATCCTTGAAGTTAATTGTTGAATCATTTCTCCTTATTTTTGTTGAGTAGCTAAGAAATTCTCCATCATAGACTTCAAAATTGAATCTTGATCTGAAGACTGAACTGGTGGTTGTAGAATCGGTGCATTTTGATTCCTTTATAGTTGAAATTCAGGTGGTACTCTGTTTTGCTAAAAATTTTGCTGTTGTTGCTGAAAATTAGGAGATTGTTAATAATTCTATTACTGCTGTCCTTGTAGACCTCCCCAAGAAAAATTAGGGTAGTTCCTCCATGCTGGATTATATGTAGCCAAAAAAGGATTACCAACTAGTTTTTAATTGTAATTCCCAATGAAATCAACTTGCTCATTTCCAAACTCCTACCCATAGGAAGGAAAATCATTGATAAAATGCATATTTCCTACACTAAAATCTTCTATATGACTAGATCCTCTAATTGAAGCATCAACCTTCATGTTTAGCTTATCCATTTTTTTGGTCAAAGCATCAAATTTGGCATTGAACATACTCATGGAATCTAACTCATATACACCAACTGATGGCTTCTTCATTTCATTATTTTCACAGCTCCATTGATAATTGTTGTAAGTAATTTTATCCAATGCTGAATAAGCATCATCTTTTGACTTCTCCATAAGATCACCTCCTGAAGATGCATTAATTATACTTCTAATTGCTGGAGAAACACCATTGTAAAACTACTGAACTAGCATCCATTTAGGGATTCTATGATGTGGACATTTCCTTTGAAGATCCTTGTGTCTCTCCCATGCTTCATAGAGACTCTCATCATCCCTTGGTTTGAAATAAGTTAATTCATTCCTTAATTTTGCAGTCTTGTTAGGAGGAAAATATTAAGCCAACAAAACTTGTGACAACTCATCCCAAGTAGTTATTGAACTTAGAGGTAATGAATGCAACCACTCCCTAGCATGATCCTTAAAAAAAAAGGAAATAATCTCAACCGGATGGCATCATCTAACACTCCATTTATCTTCAGCATGTCAATAATCTCAAGAAAATGTGCAAGGTGCAAATGTGGATTCTCAGTAGGACCTCCCCTAAACTATGATTGTTGAACCATTTGACAAAGTGAGGGCTTCAACTCAAAGTTATTTGCTTACACTCTAGGCCTTGTAATACTCGGTCTAAAATCTTCAAAACTAGAAAAAGCATGATCCTTAATTGATCTGTTATTATTGTTGTTTGCCATAGCTTCTATCAGTTGTTGCTCTTGATGTTGTTCTTGCTGTCTTTGAATTTTGAGTTCAATTTTTCTTCTTTTAGACTATGCTCACAAAGCTTTAGCTGTCTTTTCAATCTCAGGATCAAAAATTAAATTAAATTAATTTCTGCATTTTTTGTTCTTCTCATATAAAAGATGTGTACCTAAAAACCAAAACAAGAAAATCTCAAAGTAAAATGATAAAGGAAAGAAATTAAAATAAAAAATAAAATGTTCAAATTAACCAAATAATCAATCGTCGAATATCAAACAAAAATAAATCCCTGACAACAGCACCAAAAACTTGATGCGTACTCCGCAAGTATACGGGTCGTTCAAGTAGTAAAGAAAATATATCGTCCCATAGAGATTTGCTATTTGAATACCAAACTATAAAAGTCACAATTATTTGGGCTATCGATAATGTATGCCAAAAAGTAAAGTAAGAGATGTAGCAAATTAAATTGGGAAAGTAAGGAAATTATAATAAAATAAGCAATTAAATTTCTAAGCATTATACTAATTTACTAAAATTTCAGCAAGTAACTAAAGATTTAATTAATTAATGGCAAAATTGATTCTAGAGTTGAGGTTCATGAAATAAATTTTATTGGAATTTGGATAGGCAAAACCAAGATTAAGGGAAATATAAGTTTGAAGGAAGTTGATTATGATTTCCTTTAATTTCTTTTTCAAGCAAACTAAAGAGTATTTCAAAGAAAATTAAACTCCATTCTCATGCGATGTTTAATTATCCAAAATCCTTTAAGCACTTTAATTAACTTGAAACTCCTCTTAACCCACTAATTTATTTCTAACGCTAGGTGATTAAGTTCATTATCCTGATTATCTATCATAGATTTTCACTTCTCGGTCCTTCAATCTAAGATTAAGAATAAAACCCAAAGGGTACCAACAATTGGTATGTAAATAAGCACATAAGATAAGAATAAAAAATATATATATTAAAATCTGATTAAAACCAGTCCAAATCCACAAATAAAACTTAAATCATTACACCCAACTCTGAAATCTTAAGTATCTACTCACTCATGCTTGTATCTACAAATAGAAAATATGAAATAAAGCTAGAAAACATGAAAATGAGATTAAAAATAAAAGAACCCAGAAAAAAAGAATCTAAATCTCTAAATATGGAAGTTGGAAACGTCACTCTAGAAGTGTCCTTCCTCTAAAAATGGCGTGGTTCCTTCTTTCCTTCTTCTTTTGACTTTTCTCTCTCTTTCTCCTTATAGTAAAAATGAAAATATAATGCTTATATATCCTCTCAAGCTTTGCCCTAAAAATGGTCTCTAAAGGGATAAAGACAAAAAGTATAAAAGGTGTGAAAAGAGAAAATTTTTCCATGTCATCAAATCTGCCAGCGTCATCCCACATTCCTCATGTTGATTTAAGTTATTTTCAACATGCCTCATGTTGATTCGGATGGGAAGCCATTAGATTCTGCATGACCAACTACACGGGGCATGTTGAAGTCCCTAAAACTTTGGACAAGTTTTATTCTAAAATCTCTGTCTACACAACCTAGTGTTGAATCTACATGCCTCATGTAGATTCTTGCTGGCTGACTCTTATCTTCACACGCCCTTTAACACGGGGCATATTGAAACCTTTGAAAATCTCAGCTGGTCTTCTTTAGGCAAATTTTCTTCATTTTTCACACTACTTTAAGCTTCCAAATCACTTTGAATTTCATCTATATAGACTTTTTTGCCTTTAAACCTTATTAAAATCTATCAAAAACATTAAAATTCCAAAAATCAAATATAACGAAACAAAAATTAACAAATTAACTAAAATAAGCACTAAAAGCATAAAGTTACTAAACTAAAAATGGCAAAATGGATACAAAATTACCCTAAAATACTTATATAAAATGGGTTTATCAATTATAAATCCCACATGAAAAATATAAACTCAAATGGGTAAATATAAATAGTTACATTATAATATTAACTTGGTTAGTTATTTTAATATGTAAAATAATATAATTACTTATATAAATTTAAATTAAAATAAATTAAATTATAATTTGATCAGCACTCTTTTCAAATTTAACAGAGATTAATTAGGCTATATTGTGTTATGGGCTTCCACCGTGTAAAGTTGTTATTATCAATGAATATTTATACTGTTAAGAAAAAAAAATTATAGACAGGACTCTATGTAAGAAAGAAAAAGGACAATACACTTGGAATTTTTTTTCCTTTCAAAGATAATTGATAGATGAGGGCAAAGAAGTGTATGCAAATTGAGATTATTCCATCGGGTTGCAATAAAGGGTTATAAGCTTTTGTTGATAAAAACTAATTAAAACTTTTTTTCTAGACAGATATTTTAGTTTTATTATGATGTTAAGATGTAATAAATTAAATTTTATATGAGAATTAACGAAATTATTACTCCCCAAATTAGAAATGATTTCAACTTAGAAATCATACTAAATTGAATTAATTAATTTCAATTTAGTTTAAAATCAATCATAATTAATTCAATTTCGATTGATTTTAACTTCATTTTAATTTTGAATTAAATTGGTACAATTTCTATTCGAAATATTGGCAATGTCTACGAACATGACATAAATTGGGGTGACGTGTCGAGAAAATAAGATGTTAATGGTAGGAGAAAATTGCCGTATCCAAATTAAGTCACCTACCCAATTAATATTAAATATATGTGATCTCTAATGGCCTGACTTAAAATATTAATTGGTTTCGTTGAGATGTTGACTGTCCTCCCCTGCTTTTCTTGAGCAAGAGGGCACAGCTCATCTCCATACCAGAGATAGGTTCATCCTTCCCCATCTTCAGTTTTGGGTTGTGAATAATTGGTTTGATTTTTATTTTATGGTGCAAATCCAATGCTGATGAGGGAGGGGTTGCAATAGGATCTACTTTTTGTGAAGTTCCAGTGTTGGCTTCCTAGAATCTCATATAGATCGTTTGGTTGCTAGGTTCCGATCCCTTTAGCTATATTTCATGGTCCTATATCTCTAACTCGACTGGTACCCCTGATTTGATTTAGTGTTTGGGATCTCTGTTTTTGGGATGACTTTTAGCCTTCATGTGCTTCAGTTTAATTAGGCCTTATTGCGTCGTGGGCTTCCACCATGTACAGTTGTTATCATCAATGAATATTCATACTTTTGGTTAAAGAAAAAGATTTTTTTTGCCCTTTCACAGATATTTCATAGATGAGGGCAAAGAACAGAACACAAATTGAAACTATTCCATCGGGTTGCAATAAAGAGTTTTAAGATTTTGTTGGTAAAAACTAATTAAAACTTTTTTCTAGACAGATATTAGATTTTATTATGATGATAAGATGTAATAAATTAAATTTTATATGAGAATTAACGAAATTATTACTCTCAATTATTTATATATATATATATATATATAGCATAAATCAAATCTAAAATTTTAAATTATGCTTTTAGGATCAAATTAATATTTTGTCGCTAATTGTGTTAGGCACGAGCAAATTATCCTATAGTGGTGACAAATGCTTTAATTTAGGATTAGTCGTCAAGAAACCCTTAAACTTTAGAAACTTTTGCAATCAAACATTAAAATTTGCATAATTATTAATTAAACTCTCAAGTTTGATTAATGTCTCAAATTGACCCGTTTGTCAAAAAATTATTAATATACTTACAGTAATTTTACGTAAGCTGCCATATCATTAATGTAGAAGTCATATTAGAAACCCCAAATTAAGGTTAGTTGTCAAAAAAAACTATGAATTTTATCAATTTTTACAATTAGATCTTAAAGTTTGTATAATTACTAATTAAACCTTACATTTGATTGATATCTCAAATTGATCGACCGTCAATAAATCATTAGTATGCGGTGCTTATAAATAATTGTAATGACTATTGCTTTAATTATTTTGGTTGGAATATGCACTTTTTAAATTTATTGATAGTTGATATTAATGTACAATTGATTAAGGAAATAATTGTTCTTTATTCTAATGGTTTAATCCACCTTACAATCGCTTGGAGAGGCTAACACATTTGCTTCAGGAAGTTACACTTTATAAGTTTGTTGATAGCTGATATTAGTAGACAATTGATTAAAAGAAATGATTGTTCTTTCTTCCAGTTGTTTAATATACCTTACAACGGCCCGGATAACGAGTTATTGACACATTTGTTTCAGTAAATAAATGATTAAGGAAAAAGTTATAGAGTTTAAAAAAATTAACAATAAAATTACTGAGAAATAAATATAGTTTAATAAATAATGTAATTAAAATGATACACTAGTTAATGATTTACAGAAATAAAATGTTGATAAAGATAAAAAATATAATAAAATTTGACTTGTAATTTCTTATTTATTAAAATAAACTAACAAGTTATTGACGATTGAGTCAATTTAAGATATTAATTAAACGTGAGGATTTAATCAATAGTTATGTAAAATTTAAGATTAATTATAAAAATTAATAAATTTCATATTTTTTTGATAATTAACCCTAATTTTAGATTTTTGATATGACTTTTATATTGATAATATGGCATGTGGCATAGAATTACAGTTAAATATACTAATAGTTTATTGACCATTAGATTAATTTGTGATATCAATTAAATGTGAAGATTTAATTAATAATTATACAAACTTTAAAATTTAATTACAATAATTAACAAATTTTAGGATTTTTTTAGCAAATGAACCCATTTATTAATTTGTTGTATTTGCTGTCTGTATGGTGAATTTTCGGGTTTGTCTATCACACGGGCAAAGCCCTAGTGGAGCGGGAAAAGCCCATTTTGTTTTTGATTGGGAACATAAGCATTTGAGTTGTGGGCTTTACTATGTAATTGGATTCTTCTCCCTCTAAGCGAAGAAAAAAAAAAAGAAAGGAAAATAAATAAATAATGGGGAGCGAAAAGGGCAGTTCACATGATAGAATGAGAAGGATGATCCTATCAAGTACATACACGAGGCAGTCTTAGAGTTCGCAACGAAAAATAATAAAAAATAGGACTGAGCTCACCTCTGTTACGGATCCTCTCTCTCATTCCCACTCTGTCTAATGCATATATAGAGAGAGGGAGCTAAGCTATAGGAAATTGCAGTAATTGTAACAATGGCGTCCTCTTCTTGTTTGAGAGCAGAAAACGTCTTTTCTCACACCATCTCCAAGTTTAAGCATTCAAATGGAAATGGAAATGGGAGCATCCGTTCTCCTCCAATCTCATCGTTTTCTCTGCTTTCCTCTTCTCCTATCTTCTCTCCAAAATCTCCTCTTTTGAAAACCTCACTTTCTCACTCTCTCTCCATCAAAGCCTCCTCTTCTTCGTCTTCCACTGCCATCGCCGAACCTGAAGGCATCAAGGTTCTTTCTCCCTCTCACTCCTTACATGTTTCTATCTGCTGTTGCTTTTTGTATTTATATAGCAGTTGGGAATTTGATGCTTCTGTTCTGCAGATTAATTCAGTGCCGACGAAGCCGATCGAGGGGCAGAAGACAGGGACTAGTGGGCTTCGAAAGAAGGTACCTACCACTCAACCCTTTTTCTTTGCTCTATTTGTTTTCTATGCTGTACGGCACGATTTTGAATCGATTTGTCTGTTTTTCGCTCGTAGAGACATATAAATTAGAGTGCTGCGTCTTATGCCATTTGATGTTTTCTTTAATATTTGGTTTGGTAGCACTTATTCATGCTGGATAAATTACTTGGTTTTGCAGGTTAAAGTTTTCATGCAAGAAAATTACCTCGCGAATTGGATCCAGGTCTGATTATTTTACATGTTTTTGCGGCATTGAATTTACGTTTTAGCGTTTACTATAGGGTGGCTTTGTTGAATTTTTGGATTTTGCATGTATAGGCATTGTTTAATTCATTGCCACCAGAGGATTACAAGAATGGGTTGTTGGTCTTAGGTGGGGATGGTCGTTACTTCAACAAAGAAGCTTCACAGGTCTTAATTTTTTACATATCAACGTGGCATGATTTCTTTTACCTTGTGTGTGCTTGGTTATATGATTCCTCTGTCCCTCACTATTGAAATCGGATTTGGATTGCAGATAATCATGAAAATTGCAGCAGGGAATGGTGTTGGTAAAATCCTGGTTGGCAAGTGAGTATTTTGATTGCCTTTTGTTTTCTTATGTGAAATTCTTATGAACAATTTTAAACTCTGCCCTTTTCCTGTTAGTCTGCTTGATAACACATTGGAAGTCTCAGCAAGAGTTCTGTTCTCTTTATCTGCTAGTTGACTTTACAATTTACATGATACTGCTAGTTTCTTTTTTTTTTCCCCCCTAAAGACAATACAGCTATATATTATTTTGCTCTGGATACTTTTGTTATGGAGATTAATATTCTACCATTACAGGGAAGGTGTTATGTCTACCCCAGCCGTTTCTGCTGTGATCCGAAAGAGGAAGGTGAGCACATGCTTCTCATGTAATTGTTACTAAATTTTCACATGTTTTGTTTGTTAATTAAGCAAATGTTTTGACAGGCCAATGGTGGATTTATAATGAGCGCAAGCCATAATCCTGGGGGCCGTGAATATGATTGGGGTATCAAGGTGAATTACAAGTACCAGAAATACTTAGCGTTAGCATAACTCATGTCTCTATGAGATTCGCCTTCATGAGATGTTGCTGCAGTTTCACATTGACTTTAAACCAACTTCAATGCAGCTCCATGTCTCCACATTGTTTTTTAATCAATGCATGAGAATATGGCATTTAAGTGTAATAGGCAGATATGCATGATGCAGAAAATTGGCCCACTAGTCTTTGTTATCATACTCTTAGTCCTAGCAATTGCCCATCTGCATTCCCGTTGTTCATCACTTGACAAATTTGAGTATCCCTAACTTTTTTTATTTGCTGTTTACTGAAACATTCTTAAACCTTTTTTTTTCAGAAAAAAGGGTTATGTATATATATGTATCAAGATCAGTTTATTTATATATAAATTACATAGTTTCTTTCATGATCCAACAACTCTGTGTTTCGCGATCTCACAGATTAATTGTTGGATTTATTTATTTATTTATTTTATGTAGCTCATACATACTAAACTTCAATTGCAAACTTTTTTATTATAATAATGGGCAAAATTATTACATTATAAATGGAATACGTAGCCGAATTTGACCAACTTAATAGTTGGCATGCATGTTCTAGAAAAACAAAGTAGTACATCTTGGTTTCTGAAAATGTAAATTAATATATATATATATATATAATGTTATGGGACTCTGTAAAAAATTGTTTAATTGACAATTTGACATGTGTGTAGGAATCTCTAAACTTTCATATCATTGATGTAAGTATCATGTTTCTGTTGATTTTCCAGTTTAATTACAACAGCGGGCAACCTGCACCTGAATCTATCACTGACAAGATTTATGGAAATACACTTTCTGTAAGTAACATGTTGTTTATCATTCTTTGGTATGGCCGCATGCTTCTTTTTTTTGTGTCCTTTTTGAAGAGAAAAATGAAGATATTAGGGTTTTAAACTGCCTTTTCAAGTAATCAAGTTTACTGTTCTCTTGCAAGGATAAATTTTGAATGAAATTTATTTTACTTCCTTGTCAATCTTAAAATGGAATTTCTCTTTTGTCTGTGGGTGTGAAAAAGAAGCTGAAAATTATGGCACTGTACTATTCATGGGAAATTGATTTCAGCCTCTTCATGAGAAATATAAAATTAGAAATTCATACCAAGATCCTTAATACAAGATCTTGGACTACAACACCCACGCTGTTAGAGCAGCCTTGGCAAAACCAATATGTGGTAAGGAGTAATGCAAGGGCTTGGGTTTGGCTTAGTTTTCATAATCAAACCTCTCAAGTTCTTCTGCATATTTTCTAGGTGTGTCAAGAGTGCTCCTTAATACATAAAACCTGAACAAACTGGCTATTAATGGGTTGGCTGTTGCGGCCAATTAAACTATAAATAAATTGCTTGTTGATTTAATATAGACAATGTTGGCTGATTTTAGATATTGCTATGTTGAAGAATCATATGAATTAGAATTATGCGGTTTGCTTATTTTTCATCAAATCCTTCTTTTGCTTATATTTATATTTCATTTTTTAATATTTTGTTTTAATGACTCTTAAGGTTCGTGTTTATCTTTTCTTTCCTTCTAAAAAATGATATGCCATTCCACTTTTGCAAAATAAGCCCCATATTTTGGACTGCACCTAAATGCCATAAGGCATCCGGCTTCCATGCATTGAGCATTTTAAGCTTGGTGTTATTATTGCAGATCTCTGAGATTAAAATAGCAGACATTCCTGATGTTGACCTTTCTCGTCTTGGAGTCACAAAATATGGAAACTTCATTGTTGAAGTAGTGGACCCAGTTTCTGACTACCTGGAGCTAATGGAGGTTAGAAACCAAAAGTTTTCATCTTTGGATGACAATTCATGTGGTTGATCATCAATAATTGTATGAGATTCTTTGCAGCATGTATTTGATTTTGAGCTCATCAGAAGTCTTCTTGTACGACCAGATTTCAGGTATATGAGTCCTCTGTTGAATTGAATTGTAGTTACTGTCCTTATATCTTATCTCAAATCAAGTCAATAAGACTACCCTGAACTATTCACACTTAACTTTGTAAGGGTTTCACTAGGCCACTCTTATCTGTGGCCGTATTTGCAGCTGTATTTTTTCTTCAATTTCTAATTAACCACTCTTGCAATAAAGTGAGATGTTTTGGTTTTAAAATGTGTTGCAATGGATGTTATCTTTTAGGTTTATTTTTGATGCCATGCATGCTGTTACTGGTGCTTATGCAAAGCCCATATTTGTGGACAAGCTGGGAGCCACTCCAGTATGTTCTTCAAATGAAATATTTGGAAAATAGTGTTCGACTATGCCTAGGTTTTTAATAGTAACATTAGATTTTTCATATAGGATTCAATTTCAAATGGAGTGCCCCTGGAGGATTTTGGGCATGGTCATCCAGATCCTAATCTAACGTAAGTAAATGATGCTTACTAAAGTGGAAGTGATCTGAAATTATTTGAAAGAATACTGACTTGGACTTGTATTATAAAACAGATATGCCAAGGATTTGGTGAAAATTATGTATAGCGAGAATGGGCCTGATTTTGGAGCTGCAAGTGATGGTATGTTAGATGATCTGAAGAGACAGAATTTCTGCTTATTTTCCATGAATGTGATGTATTTCCATTCCCTCATTGGCATGTTTGCTTGGATTCACGTGCATCTATGGTGTATTCAGTTATTTCCTTGATGTTCCAGACTGAATTTTTTGTGTTGAAATAACTAAAGGATGTAAAAAGAGTAGAAAAATTCTGCTTTAGTTATAATTATTAACGGTTCTATAAACACATTTATGAGATCAACAAAATAAATCTTAGTTGCAAATAAGCTTTGAAAATTACTGTACTTTTTTTTTTGTTGCCAGCATATTAGAAATTTAGAATGCAAGAGGTGGTGGTGGTTATACCCAGCCTGTACCCGTCGACTGCATAAATGGAGGGAGGGGAATATTTTACTCATTGGAAGCTATTAATCCAGTGGAGAAAGTCTAAAAAACTAGAGGAGAAAAAAATTATTGAAATGCATTTATAATTCAGAGCTGAGGAGCTAATTTCTAAAGTTGTTATGTGATTAGATCTATAATTTTCATGAGAGACTTAATAACTGAGCATTATATATTTCAATGCGGTCTGACTATACATATCCTAAGCTTGGTTATTTAATACTGATATCAAGAGAAACATCTAATATCATGCATGCATTATAAAATTGCAATTTCCATCTTATCTAATTTTTTCTATGATGTGTATTCAGATCAGGTTTATAAATGAATTTATTATTTCCATGCTTATTCACTAACAAAACAAATCAATCTGAGAATCAGTTCTCTAGGTTATGTTGCTTCACAAGTTATGCAAAGAGAATATCAGGTTGAGGTTCAAATTAGGTGAAGTTGGCGTTATGCTGTGGTCTCAACATCTTATCCAGATAGATGATGCTACCAAAAAAAAAAAAAAAAAAAAAAAGAAGCCAAAAGAACAAAACCAGTCTTGCATGATGAAATAATGGAGGAATTTTGGAGCAGCTAAACTGCATTACATGAGGACCTTGAAAGACGTACGTGGATTGATTTGGGTGGCAAGCAATTTAATGTGGCCTTTCAACCAAGCTTGGTTTCCATCAAACCTGTAGAGGTCTAGCTTGATAAGGATTGTCAATATGATGTCAACCTTGATCCTCTCTTTAGTTTCCTGTAAGGTGGATTTTGATTCTGAGAGTGCAACCATTGGTTGACTTGCTTAGATGATCTTGTTTGCTGCCATTTGCTGAAAGGAAAGATGAGTCTTAATTTACTTGCAATTCATATCATGAGGAGAAATTGGCGGACTTGTAAATTTTGAAATTAGTATTAACTGTGCATGAGTTTATCATGTTGTTGGATCCTTTGTTAAGAGTGTTCATTTGACGAGATTGATAGGTGGGAGTGGATGAAAACTAAAAATTTAGGTTGTCTTATGGTATGGATTAATGTTTATTGTCTGTTTTTATCTCATATCAAGATGAAATATTGGCTTTCCCTATTAGTATATCTTTTGAATTCCTGCAAAACATCAGAAGTTCATAATAAGAATGTAATTTCTATCATCAGATTTTTACATAGAAGTCTGACTAACATAAATATATTTATGTTGGCTTGCAATTTAATTTTTTCTTTTTTTGTTATTATTATCATGTAGGAGATGGTGACAGAAACATGATCCTAGGTAGAGGGTTTTTTGTTACTCCTTCAGATTCTGTGGCAATCATTGCTGCCAATTCACAAGGAGCCATCCCATATTTCAAGACTGGCCGTAAGGTAGCAATCAGTCCAACCTTTCCCTCCATTATTTATTTTCAGAGAAAGAATAGGAAATGACTTCTATTCCAATTTTCAGGGTTTAGCGCGGTCCATGCCAACAAGTGGTGCACTGGATCGTGTGGCTGAAAAATTGAATCTTCCTTTTTTTGAGGTTGAGGGCTTCAAACAAAACAGTGATTTTGTGAAAAATGGAAAAAAAGTTATGGGGCAGTTTACATCTATAGAGATGCTTGAATCCTGTTGAATGTTTTTCTTTCTTGGTTTTAGGTTCCCACTGGCTGGAAATTTTTTGGGAATCTTATGGATGCTGGAAAGTTGTCAATTTGTGGGGAAGAGAGTTTTGGAACTGGTTCTGATCACATTCGTGAGAAGGATGGCATATGGTAACTGACTATGGCATTTATATTGGTAGAAAAAATCATCCACGTATATTGACACTGACGCTTATTAGTTCTTATCTACATATTATTGCTCGTTAACTCAGCAGAATTCCCTACTTGAGGCTGGCTATGCAACTTTGGGCCTGGCATCTATCCAAGCATCTTAAATTTGTTATGCATGCACAAAAATGTTTAAATAGCAATGGTATACCTCATAAATTATGACGAGAACTTGTATATAAACATGAGAATGAGAATCACACCATGCAAGTCTTATCACACATCCCAGAAACTTGGGATTGGCTATTTATGATATATGATTTTGTAAAGGTCTGTGGTTATATTTATTTATTTATTTATTTTTTAGAGGGGGGTCGGGGTTTATTACCAATGATCAATTGTCACAAATTTCCTATTTCACGGCAATAGAGGCTGCCAATCTGCCATTATGCGTTGAACTTTGTCTTGGGAGTTGGGACCAATTAGTAGGGTGGGAGGCCCACAATATTACGTTGGTTTTTCTCTTCCATCAAAGAGAAGGTTGTGGATGAAGTAGATGTTCTATGCTTATGCAACTGACTATAATTTATTCCTATCAGTTGCTTGACCTTATAATGAAAGTTCAAGTCACAAAACACAGTGTTTGTTTTGATTGCATGTTTGAAATTTTTATAAGAATTCATCTGGATTGATGTGCATTTAAAATGAAGGTGGATTTGGATTGTGTTTCAAGTGAACAATCATAAAACACCAATATAATGTCAAATTCAAATACAGGCCCTTCTTTTTAGATAATCATCTACACAAATAGACCTTAACAACACAAATAGCATGGATATAATTTCCATGTTGGATTATCAAAAACCTCATCATAGTCAAGTTGTGTTTTAGCACATCAATACGTGGTTAGCTTTAATGTTGGTTATGTTCCCTCTGAGTTCTTTCATACTTTTACTAGGTGCATGGTAGAAGCAACTGGTCATTTTCATTTGTAAAGGATGGATATCATTTACGTGGCTCCTCCTTTTCCTCCTTTATTTTCAGTTTAGCATATCCTTATTTCTTCTGTTGCCAAACACCATCAAATCCCAATTGGAATAACTTCAATTTTCAAATTTCAGGGCTGTGTTAGCTTGGCTTTCAATTATTGCACACAGAAACAAGGACAAGAAACCAGGGGAGAAGTTAGTATCTGTTGCTGATGTTGTGAAAGAGCACTGGGCAACATTTGGAAGAAATTTCTTTTCTAGATATGATTATGAAGTAAGCATCATACCTGTCGTTTAAATATTTGCATTGTATTGTATTCACTTGTGTAGTTATATTTTTGACTTATTGATCTTGAACCTCAAAAGAGTAAGTTGGATTGTCTCGGAGAAATGCAACTCTTTAATACATCTATGTTCTTTTTCAGGAGTGTGAGTCTGAAGGAGCAAATAAAATGATAGAATACCTAAGAGATTTGGTCTCTAAAAGCAAACCAGGAGATAAATATGGTAAGTTTGTGTGTAAATTCTTCAAATTTAATCATATTTCTACCATGAAAATGTTTGACCATCATAAAATTGGTGGGTACAGGTAGTTATGCCCTTCAGTATGCTGATGACTTCAAGTACACTGATCCTGTAAGTTAAAATGCAGTGCGTATTTATTCTCTTTTCGATATTTCCTGGAGGCCATTGTAATTTGAAACTACGCATGTTGTGTTTGACTTTTTTTATGCAAATTCTTCAGGTGGATGGAAGTGTGGTAACAAAGCAAGGGGTTCGATTTGTTTTTACTGATGGATCAAGGATAATATTTCGGTTATCTGTATGCGCCACTTGTGATTTTCCTTTCAGCATTTGAAACTTTATATGGCACAGTTTTTTATGTAACTTTGATTTCCACATGTTACAGGGAACTGGATCTGCGGGTGCAACTGTTAGAATGTACATTGAACAGTTTGAACCTGATGCCTCTAAACACGAGATGGATGCCCAAACAGCCTTGAAACCACTGATAGGTCAGTTTGGATTTCATTTATGCAAGCAAAATGTTATTTCTTTGAGCTTTACATGCATAACATTGAATCTTTCTTTTTTAATGGAAATGTAGTTCTGATGTTTTTGGTTTGTTTCAGATGTGGCATTGTCTGTATCAAAGTTGAAGGACTTCACAGGTAGGGAGAAGCCTACAGTCATCACATAAAGCATCCTTAAATTTTTAGTATAATGAATCAAGTGGCATCTTGGAACTTCATCTTTTTCCTGGCTTAGTTTTCCATAAATATTCTTTCCTTTCAATTTTGGTCATTCTGTAGCTATCTGGTATTATGGTATAGTAAGTTGCTCCATGTAATGTAAAAACAGGCAAGTGGAAATAAATCTGTCATTTGGTTCCCGCATTTGGTTCCCGCCTTTGTAATCTTCTTGTTGATTTGGTATTATCATGGATGGGTAGCAATTTAAATGATACACACATTAATTATGATCAAGGTGAGTAACTTTCCAGCTATCTGATCTGTTCATAAGCTGCCTACTTAAGGCCTATAAGATTTTCCTGATGAACATTTATCTTTTCTTCTGTTAGTTTAGTTTTTGATGGATATAAAAGTCATTTAAATCAACGAAGATTTATGTTTTCTTCTGTCAGTTTAGTTTTTGATGGATATGAAAGTCATTTAAATCAACGTCCTCTCTCTCTCTCTCTCTCTCTCTCTCTCTCAGAGGTTTGATAATTCATTATTCAGTTTCCAGTACCGATTGGGCTTCGGGTTTAAGAACTCGAAATGAGCAAATTACCAATGGGAAAAATTACTGATAAGAGTGTTGACTGGAGCAGTATGGCATTAAATGATTAAAGGCCTTGGATAGTACCAAGTTGCAACTAGTTTGATGAAAAAGCGTGCCCATTTAATGTGTTGTGCGTACAGGAAGTAAGAAGACGAATATATTGGTGTTGGGTACCCACCTGGTGAGCATTCCTGAAAAATCTTGGACATGGCCAACCTTTCAAAAGGCATATTGGTCTGGCCTAAGCAGATAAGATATCCATGATATAAGAAAACATCCAATGACCTATCCCGACCTCAATTTGTGGGAGCTGAGTGTACAACTAGGACGAAGCATGACCAACTTATAAGCTATAGTGGGAGAGAGATTGTCCTAAATTCATCCTATTCTTGTTTCAAATGCAAGCCAACGCTTGCTCAGCAAACCCAATTGACATAATGAAACGGCAAGCACTTGAACATAAGAGAACATGTTGGGACACTTATTTTTGTCCTCTCAAGCTTTGAATGTACTAGTTGAAGTCACCTCTCAGGAACTTTTATGCCTTTCTCTCGGGATGTGACATTCTCTCTTCTTCACCCACGAAAACACTTGGAAAAAAACAAGGGAGGGGACTCTGGAAGTGTGCTTTTTCAGTGTGAATTGAAGGTTTCCTTTCTCTTTGTATTGCAGGGTTAAACCTATTATATCACCGACCTAACTTCTAAGGTGTGTACAGTCGGTTGGCGAATGATAATAATATCATAAAACCATCTGGCCCACAATTCACAAGTGATGTATAAAGATTGGATTGCATAGTGGCCTAAGCACAAAGCTTGAGTTATATTTATGTTGCCTTTTAGCTGCCCCTGAAATGGGCACACAAGTTGAGTGAGAAACTGTGACCAAAGTTTCAATAGCGTTTCCTTTGGCAAAGAGAGCATACTTTAAATATCATTGAAATGGAGGGCTGCCTTTTTCTTCAAAAGTCCAAAACCAAAATCAATCCGGATTGTCTATGCCCCCCATTTGTAATATGATTTAAATCCTCCACCAGACCCACCAACAAATAATTGCACAGACAAGGGAAAAGTAAGCAAACTTTTAGTGGATAATAAGAGGATGGAACTGTGTTTGTCCTAATTGACACAAACACTTAATCTATAGTTGTGTATAGATCCAACCTTGTTGGGTGTATCAGTTTCATGGGGTTTGCTCTTGAATAGAAAACTCAGTTTGCCCCACCTTTTCTCTGCATGACATTGTGACAACTCCACCATCATGTTAGTTGCCTTGCCTTTACTGATGGACCTTGATGTTCCCTCCTCCTTTTCCACCTACTATCCTCTGTCCAGTTGCCAACCATTTCTTTTCTGCTTTGCCAATTTTTAGCAGTCTATACACTTCTTTAGATCTTGTCAAATCAAATGGAAATTATGCCTAACTATAATGCTGTAGATATTTTCAATTATTCAATGACTCTTTCTTTTGATATTTGGTATTGATGCGATTTTTTCCTTGAAAAAAAAAAGAAGAAAAGATTGAACTAAAGTTTACCATTGCCGCCACTCTTAGAAATGAATTCCTGATTATTCTATGTTTTATGAGACAAATACTTAACTATTAAGCTCTAATCAATGCCAATAACGAATCGATACTGTCATGTTGTAAACAGTAATATTTAGGGCAACAAAAACTTTATTTTAAAAGCATGAATGCTCATTTGAAGATGGTAAATATCAATTTTATCATCAAGATCTTGTCGGATACGTAAATTTCAATTGATTAATCGCAATTACTTGTCAATGATTCTAAGCCTGAAAAATGAAAGAAAGTTGTAAAAGAAAGAAATCGCATTACTCATAATTTGTTTTTGGTGAATTGTGTTCGTCAAACTATCTTTTGCTAACATTTTATATGGCCAAATATATAAATTCATGTATAAACTTTTACTTGAAAAGTTTGGTGTCACATAAAGTCACCTATTTCACCCTTATTCTTTTTATTTTTATAACTAATAGATTATTAGTTAAATAAATTATTAACGCATTTGTCACTTAAATATTGACAAATTAAAGTTACTAATATTATTATTTTATTCTTTTTTTAAAGTTTTTCATTCATTATATATTCAGCATATATCTTTTTTTTTTTTCTCAAATGATAAATATTTTTACCTATAATTACATCTGACCATTAAATTTAGTCTGGCCAGAACCAACAATTTGGGGTTGAGAAAGGAAATGAACAGAAATCAAATCAATCCTCAATAATTTTAGCTTATTCCAAATCTTAATAATTATTCTCACTTCGATGGAGATTTGATTTAACACCTTTTGCACTAGAAAGTGTAGAAAAAAAATTATTTTATCAAATAAAATTAATAATCAGTGTATAACTTTTTTAAAAAATTGTATAGCATTAATGAAGTTTAAATTAATGAGATGAAAAGTTATTTTTATTAAAACCGTAATGTCTCAAATTTAAACTCAATTAATTATTTGAATATAATTTAATGATTCAGTGACTACAGATATATCAAACTCAATTAGTTATTTGGATATAATCTAATAATTTAGTAACTACAGATATATCAATTATTTGATAAATTTAAATTCGAATCATCACATGTTCAATCACTCTATTTGAAATAATGATAATTTGAAATCGAAATCCATGCAGCTCAGCTCATGATATGGGTCTTTTATTCCTCCTTCACTCGTTCTTGGTCAATTGTTACTTCTTCTTTGTTTGAAAGTTGGTGGGGTTTAACAGTGCGAAAGGAAAAGTTGTATGCTGGTTTAATTATTTCTATTTCTGAAAAAATTAGAGCTTTAATTTCTATTTTTAATTTTTTTTTCTCCAAGTTTCTTGAGATTGGACTAAAACTCGAAAGGCATGATATTTATATATATATAAACACACAAGTACAACATATAATCCTTAATAAAATTATGAATTGGCATAATAATAATAATAATTTTAAAAATTCTTAATTAATAAATTTCAAAATATAATCATTAAAAAATGGAACAATTAATCAACCCATCTTTTCTTTAGCTGAAACTACTGTTACTTACTCATAATTAAGATCGTTGAAGAGAGTGTGAGTCTTAATTATTTTGGAGTCTACCCACTAATCCAAAATATGCCCATTGGAGTATGGCTTAGTGACGCGTAACATGCAACTCTAAAGTCAACTGCAAAATAAAATTAAATAAATACCATTTTATGTAGTTAAAACAGTAAATGTGATCGCACCTTAGTGCTCTTCTATCCTCACTTCCCACTACTGAAGAGACTATCTCAATGAACAAGTGTTGCTGTTTGATAGTTAGCACGATCTTCTGTCTCCTTCACAGTTTGATCCTTTTTTTTTTCTTAGAACAAATTATTATTTTCTTTAATGAAATGTAAATCGAATTAAAAACAGACAAATAGGAAATATTCGGAAAGATTTCCATATCAATTTCAATGATTTAGTGATCAATGGTAGATATATAATATTCAAGAAAGTAAAATTACATTTTTTTTTCAATTAAAAAGAGGTAGAGCAAACATATATATATATATATATATATATATATATATATATATATATATATATATATATATATATTTCTGATTTCCCCAAGTACATATAGAAGATATTTATACAAAAGAGTGATGGAAATGTGGCAATACAATGCCCATGTCAAATTGGGTCCTAGAAACAGATTTTGCAAATTAGTTAAATATATATTTTTTTATTAAATTCTATTCATTTTAAATTCAAAATAAAAAATATATATATATATATATATATATATATATATATATATATATAGTAGGATTCACTTATTAAATACATATATCTCACATATTTATATTTTAAATTCATGGTGAATTAGATCTAGATATGAAAATTAAAAAATTTTTATGAAGATCTGACTTATCATAAACTCAAAATACAATAATGTGCAACTCATATATTTAATCAATGAGTTTCACGAATAAATTAAATCAATACAAAAATATCCAAGAAAATTTTGTCCTTTGATTGGCAATGGAAGATTATTTTGATTGGCATGAATATATATATATATTTTGGGGGAATCTATATATATGTTAGTGGTTAGTCAGTCAAGTCCAGCTCCCTCCACCCTCCAGTTAATGTTATGTACTTTCCATTTTGTTGTCCTGTTTTAAGTTGAATTCCAATTTATGGTAGTGCTTCTGCTTTCCTGCTCAATGTCGCCCATGAAGTACTCTTATCTAACATTTAATCTGTGTTTAATAGAATATATAGTTGAATAACATGAAAAATTAACAATTCATTGTAATTACATAATATATGTAATTATTGGTTTTTTTTTTTTTTTTATAGTTCCATTTTGCTTTCCAACCACATAATATATGCAATAGAAAGCAACAATACAGTATCATGCAACATTACTCTTTGTCCCTTCTCTTGTATGACATGGTAGAGCTTCTTATGGCAACTAGTTGAATTGATGTGTTCAGAAATCTGAAAATTTAATTTTAAGCAGAATTATTTGGGATTAAAAAAATACTTAACCACAAAATATATACTTACACATATTTTGTTTAAGAGCAGCCCAGGTTTTAAATGCGAGGACACTTGGTAAAGCATAAAGAAATGAATTGGGTCTGTCATATTCATCTCATGAAGTGAAAATGCCCATGAATTATTTGGACCCACTACAGCAGATGATATTACAAATGGGGCAAAGGCAAGCAAATTTTGGTGGAGATATAAATACGTTGACGCTTACTTTCCATATATGGGTATAGTAAACCAGTAGGATGTTCAATCCAATTTGGAGGACCTGTGTTGGAGTAAAATCATAGGGTTTCCTATTCCTTCTATGTATGACATTTTGTCGAACCCACCACCAATGCTAGTCGCCTCATCAATCACTCCCACCTTAATCGCCACCTATAATCCACCAAATCCCATTTCTTCTATTCACTCACATTAACTATGTTTTCATTTGCATTTTTTACATAATTAGGGGAATTTCCTCTCCTTTAGCTCATTGTTTGAATCATTAATTTAGGAAATAGGTGCCTAAATTTCTGTCTTTACCCCTATTTTCGTTTTCCTAAACATAGAAAACTTCCCTAGTGGTTTCTTTCCTTTTCTTTGATTATGAGATAGTGATTTACCCTAATTGATGCTTCATTATTAGTTGGCCAAATTCTTGCATTCCTATTTGAAATTTTCATGTCTACCTTGGAGTTTAATTTTTTTTTATTAAAATTTAACTTTAAAATTTTATAATTTTAAATATAATTTCAAAATTATTAAATTTTTATGAAAAATAAATAGAAATTCATTTGAAATTCTAATAAATATTTACTTTTTATTTCATAAGAAATAAAAAAGCTCAAATTTTAATTAATTCTATTTTTTGTAAAAAAAATATTATAACTAATAATTTTAATTAAGTAATACCAAAATCATATTAAGATTGTAAATATATCATATTAATATGAGGGAGTGAATTTAATCTTATTAAGTATAAGTTAGTTCTAAAATAGTAAAATACTAATACTAAAAGTATTAAAAAATAAATTTTACTTAAAAATAAATTAATAAAAAATATTATTATATTAAAATGTCTTAGAAAAATAAAAATTCATAATAGTCTCATACAGTTTGATTCTCAATTCTCATTTCCCACCTAAAAATTGTACCAACTCAATAGAGAAATGGAATGTTTATCAATTATCATCCTTTCTGGCGCAATGAGTAATTAAATAATTTTCTTTTCAAAAAAGGTAATTAAATAATTTTAAATTAAGATTTCCATAATTAAAAAAGAAATTTGATTTTTTTTCTGAAAGCAATTTTAATTCATTACCCCCTTCGAGAATGAGAAAAACTATTTTGCAGTAAAAAAGTTGGATTGGACCTAATATTACTCAAAAAATTAATTTAAAAGAATGAGATTTATCTAAATTTTATATATAACTTGAACACTTCATCCTAAATTAATGTGGGACAATATATCCCTTTCCATCTAGGTATGAAAATCTGTAGCATGAAATTTATAGGTAAATACGTTTACAGTTGGTTAAATATTAAGATAAGATAGACTTTTATACTATGCAGGAAAAATGGACAGGATTTAATTTTACCCAAAAGCAAACTCAAGGAGGAAAGAGAGGATTTTTATCTAAATTTTACATATAATTCAAATACCTCGTCTTAAACTAATATAAGACAATAATAACCCAATATATATATATATATACTTTAAGATTCCATTTATGTGAATTTGTAGTTATTTCGTGAATGTATGAAAAACAAAATAAAGGAAAAACCATCATTATGAAGTGAAACGTGATAAATTAGTAATTGACTGATTAAATATTTATTTTATAATATAAAATATTAGGACTTCACATTTTTTTTAAATTTATATATATATATATAGTTCTAATAATTTTGTGGGTCAAAAGTTTTACTTTTCTCAAAAGGTCTATTTGGATAAGAGTATTTGAAATCAAGAATTTATCAAAATTATTAAATTAAACCAACCCCTATTTCCATAACTATACTTGTTAAAGTCATAATTAATTTAATTAATAAAATTTATATAAACTAATTTATACTCTCATGATCACTATTTGTATCTTAATTTAGTTAGCATCTCATATTTATGACCTATAACTTCTCTTATACCTTTATTTAATAAGAATTAAAAATAAAAAAAAATAAATAAAACTATAGAGAAAAAAAGTCTAATAATATATGACCATGAACAACACTTTTTTTTATGACCTCAAACTTTAAATGAGTAGTTGCTCAACTGAGAATCTATTTTTCTTTTTCGCTCTTTCATTGAAATATTATGTCGGATGTAATAATAATTTTTTCTGTTACAATCGAAAAAAATAAAGAGAGAGAAAAAAAGAATTAATAATTTATATGATAAAAAGGACTCATTAGCCTAGCTTAATATTTTAATGTGTCACAATTAATTTGGAATATCCCTAGCAAATTAAATTTTAACTTTCTGTTTCATCACACAAGGGATAAGCCAATCTTTTCAAATTCTGAATTACGAATGAATATTATGGGAAGGTATACCAAAGTTATTAACAATGACCATCCAATATGCTAAAGGAGCTTTAGTTGTTGAATAATACAAAGCAGTTAGCTTAATCAATCTTTTCAAATTCTGCCAAATTCTTCCTCAGAAATAACAAAAAGTTTGGCAAGACTATAAGCAAGCCTATTAGCTTCCCTAGAAACATAACAAAATTCAACATAACAAAAGAGGATTATAGCCGTGTTACATCCTCCAGCCGCCAGTCACGAAAAAAAAAATCAACTATAGAACCTCCTCGCAATGCACGAATAGTTAATAAACTATAACTTTCCATCAAATCAACTCTGCATTGCACATAAGAAAACACATTATTTCCTTTGACTTTGAACATGACAAAAAAGGATGATAGCTATGTTACATCGTCCGCCACATGTCATGAAAAAAGAAAAATCAACTATAGGGCCTTCTTGCAACACGATTAGTTCATAAACTATAGCCTTCTATATTTGATAGGTCTTATGATTCAAAATCAATTCAGCACTGCGGATAAGAAACACATTTTCCAAGACTTCAACTCTCTTCAAGCTTTTCCTGTTAGTGTTTTTGTGTTGTTGTAAGAATGGTAGAAAGCTTACGTATTTATAGAAACATAAGAGATTTTTAAGTTAAAATTAATAAATAACTTAAGTTTCTTCATAAATGGTTAGATTTAGTAAATTTAAGTTATTTTATAAATATACTCAATTAATTATAGTGTTCAATATTCAAATGGAGTAAAACGTCGTCTCTTGAGCGCTAGAAAGAAAGAAATAAGTTTAATTAAGCCAAAATTTAACTTGTTAATTAAAATCCAGACGCACATTGGGCTCTTACCAGGAAGATAGACAGTGCGGAAAGCTATTCTTCATAATCATGCCTGACGATAATTACATAAAATGAAGGAAAAATATTTTTGTTTCCCAATACATTAGTGGATGCTGAATGACAGGCTACCCAAGCAGAAGTCCTTTCGATCAGCAATAGTTTTCCGTTTCCAATCCATGGCATAAAAGCCCCATAGCCCTGCCCTGCCCTGCCAAGCCAAAATTATGGAGCATTTTTATAAGTCTTTCTGGTTAGCTATACAGTGCCATAAAAAACTACTCATTACCAAGTACTTGTGTTGAGTCACAATATGCCGTGGTTAAGCTCATTGCAAGTACGTTACTTATGCCGTTGCATTTCAATGTCGCAACTTTTCCTCTCTTCCCATTGTAATATTAGCTTGGGAACTTTCTTTGTACTGCCAACGGATCTTGAAAAGTAGACTAGAACAGAGATGGAAAAGCTGTTGGGAAATGACTAGAGATATTATTTAGTGGAAATTTTTTTTTTTGTATTTTTCATTAGTTGAATTTCACGTTTAGGTTGGAAAATGACGAAATATTCATGTTGACAGAATTTAAATATATCGATAAGTTTATTAATAATATAAATATTTGAATATTAATTTTAATTTTTATTGAGAAGTTAAGTCATTAAACTAAAATTAAAAAAAAAATGTAATCTAAAAACTATTGATGCTAATAGTTCAAATGAATGAATCAATCATAAGGAGTAGGCTTGGTTTTGTTTCCACAATTCTGCATCCTAAACTCCAGTACTCCTATCAACTGGTAGCTACAGGGCATAGGCCTAGTTATAGGTACAGATGAACAAGAAGTTAGGATTCTGGGTGTAACTGAGGCACATCGAGTCCTTTGATAGAATTCAGAAAACAGTTCACAGGTAAGACTAGCATCTCTCTCTCCTCCAAGAAACGCCAAAAAAAAAGCCACTGGGGAGGCTTCCCTGGCAACTATAAAAAGGACACAACTCCAGTAACGTGGACCATCATCTAATTTTCCCAGTGAGAAGCACCTCAAACTGCAAAGCTTTCTCTTGAGAAGCCCTCCTTTGCAAAAACAAAACAAGAGAAACTCGAACCCCAGGGTGAGAGCTATAAGATTCCAATTTTTGTTCACCGATCTTCCCAATGAGAGCGGTCTTGGCTTTTCTTTCAGCCCAAGACGCCTAGCTCTCCAGTCCTCTCAAATAAACTTATTTCTCTTCTTGTTATTCTTCTTCTATCCCATCAAGTCCTCAATTTCCCTATCATTACTACAAATTAATAATTTTAATGCAATGGCAATAGACTGCATCAAAACCATGCCATTAATACCTCAGAACCATCCTAAAGAAGAAAGCAAAGATGATCAGAAACCTTTAGTTTTCGATGCCAGGGTGCTTAGTTACCAATCCAACATACCCCAACAGTTCGTTTGGCCAGATGATGAAAAGCCTAGCGTTAATGCACCAGAACTCCCTGTTCCACTTATTGACTTGAGCGGGTTCCTCTCTGGTGACCCTGTTGCCACAATGGAGGCATCAAAGCTAGTTGGCGAGGCATGCCAGAAGCATGGTTTCTTTCTCGTTGTTAATCACGGAGTCGATCGACAGCTTATATCCGATGCCCATCGCTACATGGACAACTTCTTTGAATTGCCACTTTCTGATAAGCAAAGGGCTCAGAGAAAAATTGGCGAGCACTGCGGATATGCCAGTAGCTTCACTGGCAGATTTTGCTCTAAGCTTCCCTGGAAAGAAACTCTTTCTTTTCGCTATTCGGCTGATAAAAACTCACCAAACCTCGTCCAAGACTATTTTCATAACACAATGGGTGACAGTTTCGCAGAATTCGGGTAAGACAGGGACCAGAGCAACAATAGTGTATTATGATAAATTATTCCTGTCTTTTTTTGTACCTTAATTATATACAAAATAAAATTAAGGACTTGAAATCAAAACTTTTCTTCTATCTTATTGTTCCAGGAAGGTGTACCAGGACTATTGCGAGTCAATGAGCACTCTATCACTGGGAATCATGGAACTCCTGGGGATGAGCCTTGGAGTGAGCACAGCCCATTTCAGGGAATTTTTCGAAGAAAATGATTCCATAATGAGGCTTAACTACTATCCTCCATGCCAAAAACCTGACCTCACTTTAGGAACTGGGCCTCATTGCGATCCAACATCGTTAACAATCCTTCATCAAGACCGAGTGGGCGGTCTTCAAGTTTTCGTAGACAATGAATGGCGTTCAATTAGCCCAAATTTCGAAGCCTTTGTCGTTAACATTGGCGACACCTTCATGGTTAGTTGTTTTGCATTATATGCAAGGCAATATATGATATGATATGATATGATATGATACAAGGCAATATATGATATGATATGATATGTTGGTTAATAATAACTCGATGATCATTAATTTCAGGAACAAAGGGTAAAATTTGATTTATTAGTGTTTCTAATAGTAGGCTTTCTTTATTTCCTTGTCTCTTTCAGGCTCTTTCAAATGGGAGATACAAGAGTTGCTTGCATAGAGCCGTAGTGAACAGCGAGACACCAAGAAAATCTCTGGCTTTTTTTCTGTGTCCAAAGAGTGATAAGATGGTAACTCCACCAACCGATCTGGTGGACAGTTGCAACCCAAGAATATATCCAGATTTTACATGGGCCATGCTTCTTGAATTTACACAGAAGCATTACAGAGCCGACATGAAGACCCTTGAAATGTTCACAAATTGGCTTCAACAGAGAAAGTAGCTGAAGAAAGTGGGGTAGCTAGTAATGCGTCACTATTAATCAGACCTCGGCACGCTATTGGTCTTTTTTGCCAAAGGAAAGTGACGTTGGTGGGAAGCTAAGATAGAGATGGGGATTTTGTTGAGATTTAGAGGAAGACAAATAGCAGTAACTTAAACAAGGAAATGCCAGTTTTTATGTTCGTAGGTCTCTGTAACTAGCTTTTTCCTCATCAACAAAAAGGCAAGACAAGGGACATATAATAAACCAATAAAAACTTGGATGTGCTAAATTTTTGTATTTTTCTTTCATAATATAGAAACGATATTCCTACCAAAAAAAAAAAAAAAAACCTATCACACTGCTTTTAATCTAAATGCTCTCAAGATTTTTATCAAAAACAATTGCTGATGATAAAGTCGTACTCTATTACTTGAGAGAAAAATTGCTGTTGGGTGTGACTTCATATCTCCTTCCATATTCTTTTCTACGAGTCTTATGACCACCAGAGGACCTTTTCTGTGGCATGTGCGTGCAACATTGCACAAGCAGGTTATAAGTTCCAAGAAAACGAAGAAAACAAAAAACTTTTGAAAATTTTCAGATAAATTCTGGAATTGACATAAATTAATTTTACTAATTACAGCTTAATTGAAGAAAAAGTTCAGTAAATCTTATAAGTAGAAGAGAAAAACTGAAATAGAAATTCCTTTAGATGATCCAAATGATTCCATGCTTCAAAATCATCCGTCAGGGCTAGCATCAGCCAATAGTGTTGTGTATATTTGCTGTTCTTGGAGTTACATGGTAGGGTAAAGAGAGGTTCAAATAAGTCCAAGCAAAGGGTATGGCCTACCAATTGAATGATTCAGAGGAACTGGTTGCTAGAATCCATAGAGGATTGACAGAGCTTTTCTTGTGTAATGTATTCGTGGTGCAAATATTTTTACATTTGGTTTCATTATTGTGTTAAATAAATACATCTGGCGATTTGGAAGGTTTTGCAATATAAGGAATACTTGCAACATTTGTCGTGGTGTTTGTCCTTAAATGCAGCAACATTCTTTCTGGTGATAATATATATAGACTAAGACACCCTACTTAAAATTTTGAAAATTTTCAACTCCCCATGTGTGATTGTAACCTCATCATTTTCACGCATCTCTTCTAATCATCATGCTTCTACCTAATCCCCCCATATTTTTAATCTTTTATCTAAATCCCTCCATCAAAAACTCTTTTAACTATGCTTGGAGCAGCGGTGAGCATCCATTAGTTTAGTTTAAAAAACTAAAAAAAATAAATTAATTAAAATTTATAATAAATCGAATTAAATTAGAAAAAATTAAATTTAATATATCAATTTAGATTTCATTTTAGACTTTTTTTTTTACTTAATTTAAATTATAATTTCTATTTTAACTATAATTATAGATGTAATAAAATTAAGCAAAAAATAAATAAATACATTCAGTTTGATTCAAATAGGTTTTTTGCTTAAAAAATTAAATTAATTAAATATCTTAAAATTAAAAACCTTGATGTAACCTAGCGGTCCTTTTATGCTATCTCCATAAATTCACAGAAACACTTAATTATGTTGCCAAATTACCTAATAGAAAAAAAAAAAGGGAAGATATGAAATTATTTAAAAATGGACGTTTTATTTTAAAATCATAGCTCAATTTAACATCTAATTTCTTACCAATTTAAAATATTTCTAATGAAAAATCTATATAATAAAGATCTGAGATATTCTTAAGATTTTTTTTTTTTAAAAAATTCTTATAAACACAAATATTTATAGATGAAACTTACATATTTATATTTCAGATCAATGATAAATTGAATATAGATAAATATTTTTCTCATTTCTTAATTAATAATCAACTAATTTAGTCTCTACCACTACACTAATTTAATTGGCAAGAATGAAATTTGAATTTTATTAAAGTTTTAGTCATTGGATTAGTAGCAGAAATTAAAGATTTAAACTTTTATAAGAATTTCAAAATATAATAAAAAAGAAAATAATCAAGTATTAAGAGTGAAAATAAAGTAGAGAAATAAATTGTCTGTAAGGACAATGACAGTGTCATTCCCGTGCTCTCTTCCAAAAGGCCCGCATCACGTGGAAACATTTGTTGTTTGTCCTGGCACCACTCTCTAATCCAACTCCAATAAGGAACATTTTTTTCCCAGCAAACTATTCCCTCGCAGCTATACGACACTTCTTAGGATTTCTTTCATGGATACCCACCTCATCACCTGCTCTCCCTCCCCCTTATCGATCTGTTTTCCCTCCATATATTTTTGACGCCTTTCTTGTTTTAATCTTTTTCTTAATTCTTCACACTTACCTAATCTCTTCACTCTTTCAATTGCTTTGCATGATTGTCAAATTATTTACTTCTCCCACCAATCACATGAATCCTCAATCATTAATTTCTTCAATTTTTAATTGCTTTCTAATAGCTAGCTAGTTGGTCTCAATAACCATTATTATATTATTCAAAACTTTTATCTTCTACAATTAATGGATGAAGAAATTAAAACAAAAACTCAAAGGAGTTGTTGGTTTTGTCGAATTTAATGGGCAACATAGGACGTTAACCAAAAAAATAAACATGTACAGAGGATGATGGACTTAAACAAAGGAGGAAAATTTTTGATGTTTCCAACAGTAGAGCTCACCCTGTATGAATCAAAAGCCCTGAAATCTACCATGATTGTATAGCGGCTCTTCAATCATGGCGTGGTAGATTCACATCATATGTTGGGACCAATGCACATGAGGGGTCTCTATCCAGTGCTTCCCATGCAACACTATTTTTTTTTTTTGTTTTGGATTTTGGTATGGACAAACTGGGTTTGTTTTTATGGGTAAATGTGTCGTTATCATGTTGAATAAGAAGTAAGTGAAAGAGATAATAAAGCCAACATGAATACTAACAAAACTCTCCTCATAAACAAATACCAAAAACAACAAAGCAACAGTTCAAACGATTTCCCATATAATTATTTTTGACAAGCCCACTCCCTTTTTAATTAGCCCAATCAATGCTTTAATGATTTATCTTTTTCATGTAGGTCTTTATCAACTAGGCCTAGCCCTAGGACTACTCCAAATTTTTGTGTTTGCTGCCCTGTTTTAAATCTTCTAGTTTTCATTGCGTATAAGACAAACGTATGCAACAGTGAAAACCCTAGTTCCCCTTGTTGTTTATTGCACGATATAATAAATAATAACCCACCGTTACTTGCAAGATTAGGTCACTTTTGGTTTGCTCGAGTTGGCTAATTTAGACGCATTATATTAGGACCACTTGGTGACAAAGAGCATAATCAGATTGAGTTGGGATACCTAGTCTCTTTCTAAACAATTAAGTGATATTTTACTATATATTTTATATAAGATATCCCTTCTTCCATAATTACGTGCCAGGATGTCGAACACACAACAATGGCTATTTAATTAGACACAAAATCTTATTTCTTCTATTTCCTTGTCTTCTCTCTTGGCTGCATATTGAAATGTACATAGAGAGATAGAGATATTACATCTCTTATCTTCTTTCCCTCAAAACCACTACAGCAATGGTAATTCCAATGTAAATATAGAAATTCACAGAGATTCTTAAAAATAAATAAAGACTGGATAAGCATTCGCCATATAATATAAAAGAATATTAAAGATGACAAATGATTTAATTAACTAATTAATTAATTTGAAAACGACATTAGTATTTAACATAAAACTTCTGTATCACGAATGCTTGCTTATTAAACATGATAGATGAAAATGAAGGTTAATAATAATGCTAGAGGATGATATTTTCAGAGAATTTTTGCCATATGTGGTTATTCATGTAGTTGAGTTATTGTCGTATTGACTCATATAAGTTAGAATGATAGTGCACAGTAAGTGTGAGAGCACTGAAGGTTTTCTAGAAACGACAATCCAAATTTATTTCGGTGGCTGAAACGCAATTTCACGTGAGCAAGAGCAAAACACCTTTTCCTGAACCAATAGGTATAACCCGTCGGAAGATTCATTCCTGTACTGTGAGCTGAAATTCAATTCCACTAAACAATATCCATCCATGGATGCGTTACACAGGAAAGTTATTTTCTTCCTTTCATAACTTGTCTCTCCCTCTTAATTCGATGTGGATCTAGTCTTCAATCGATCATGCTCTGCTGATACTTGCTATTGTCTTGCTACGTTGCCCCACCTTTCATGTTTTCTATTTTGGGGGGATTATTGGGTATTTTTGAAACAACGTTGTGCCTGTTTTTTCATCTAGGGCCGGAAAGCCCTTATTAACTGAATTATAAAGAAAAAGAAAAGCCAATCCTAATAAAGCCATCTTTTTTTTTATTTTAAAGAAATATAATAAATTAAATAATAATTAGTAAATTATATAACGAGAGATAACCACTTTTTTGCAATGGCTTTTACTATAAAATTTTAAAATATATAAATAAAAAAGAATTAAATTTGAAAATTTTCTCATCCATCACTACACCTTTTAAAGGTGAAAGAATACCAACAAATGGGTTTTGCTTAAAAAATGAAAAAACCAAACAAAATATTTGCATTGTGTTAATGCCAATAATCGCGACAAAGCAACAACACAACATCATATTATTTTACTCGTGCGATTCCTTATTTTAATTACAAAAAAAGGAAAATCCAATCACCAACTCGGCAATGTCTCAGCCCATCATTTCAGGCAACTATATACGTTGGACTTGGAGGCTCCACAATTTTTTCTATAGCATCAAGCAGTGTCCTCCCTCTGCTGGGCTCCATAATTTCAAGCCCATGACATCCTCCCTCGCCATAATGAGACTCGATTTTCACGCTCTTTCCTTCTACCAGCTCCTTCTATAAATAAAACGAGCATTAATTTTTAATGCTTTAAGAATATTTTATAATTAGTATAATGTTCATATTATATAGAGATAATTTATAATTTTATTTTTTAATTTAATTTTTAATTATATTTTAAATAAGATAAATTATTATTATTAAATTAATTTTTAATTAAAATTTTTCTCTTATTTAATTTAATTTATTTAAATTTTTATTTATTATAATAATAAAATTTTAATTAATTTATAATGTAATTAATTAAAATACGTATTTTATTCTTTTTATATATATTAATAATAATTTCTATCATTACTTCATTTAAAATATAATAAAATTACTTTATTCAATGAATAATTTAAATTTCATGAAATTTTTATATTTTATTTTAATTTATGTAAATTGATATCTTTTTTAAATTACAGAAAATATATTAGATTAATTAGAAAATAATGTTATTTAAAAAATATATAAATGTAATTTTTTTTGTTATTAATATAATAAAAATAATATATTAAATTACTAATAATGAATTGAATTATTTAATTTTAATAATATTGAAAATATATAATATTATTATTAATTAAAAATAATATTTTATTATATTATTTTTTAAAAATACTGTATCTTTAATTTTTTATAAAGTATATATATTTTTTTTATTAATCTAATATATTTTTTATAAAATAATTCTTTCACAAAAATAATTATAGTTTTACATAAACTTATGATATAAGATAAATACATTTCATAAAAATTAAAAATTTAAAATATCATAATTTTTAATTAATATAATAAATGTTAAAAGTATATTCCTTTTTTCAAAAGACAAATCCTATAATTTTAATATTGTAACTTTATTTTTTTAATTATCCTTACTTATAGTTAAATTTTCGATATAATCATATTTGTAATATATTTTTGAAATTTTATATCTATATAAATATATAGTTAAGGGATAATTTATTCATAAAAATTCATATATTTAATTAAAATTTAAAAATAATTCTGTTGAAAATTGATAATAATAAAATATGGATAATTAAAATATTAATTATAATTGCATTTGATATATAATTATAATAAAATAAAATATTAAAAAGTTTAATAAATATTAAATAAGAAATTTATAAAAAAAATTAGTAATTCAATAAATATTAATAAAGTATATTTAAATAAATAATTTTTTAGAATAATAACTAATAATTTTTCAAAGAAATAATAAAAAAATAAAATAAATAAAGAAAAAGATTTGATAGAAAGGAAATCATTTAAATAAAAATTTAATTTTATAATTAAATATTATTTAATTAAAAGGTGATAATAAAAGTATTTAAATTTAATTTTTATAATAATAAAATATTTTCCATTTATTTAGTCATTTGAATTCAATTGCTATAAATTGGCCATAATGATAATAATAATAAGCATTAATTAATCATAGAAAAATAAAATAAAAAGCATATTAAATTATTAACATAACATGCTAATTATAAATAAGTCAAATCTCTACATTTTATTTTTATAATTTTTATATAAATTATACTTTTTATTTTTCAAAATTTTTAATAAAAATTTCATAATAAAAAAATATAAAATATAATAAAAATATTTATTAAATATATAAAAATAATTTAAAATTAATTAAATTATATGATAGTTGATTATGAGATCATAAATTAATGATCAATTTTTTTTTAAATTAATAATCATCACTTACATTTTATTATTATTATTATTATTATTATTATTATTATTATTATTATTATTATTACAAAGGGTGATATGTGGTAAATAATATTTTTACATAAATAAATTTATAAAAAAATAATATAAATAAATTTTAAATATTACATTTAATCACAAGAGATCTTAATTTTTAAAAATTATATTTAAAAAAATAATAATTTAAATCATAAATATTAAAATAAAATTATAAATAATATTAATAATTAAAAAAATAAAAAAAAATTAAATAATAATTATTATAAAAATATATAAAAAAATTATTATAAAATATGATATATGATAAATTTAAAAAAAATTTCACATAATATTTTCTTAAAAATATCACATTTTATATATATATATATATATATATATATATATATATATATATATATATATATATATGTGTGTGTGTGTGTGTGTGTGTGTGTGTGTTCTCTCACGTTAGCAACAACCAAGGCCACAATCAACGGGCACAACTTTGAAAGGGAGTTCAGCGGCAATGAACGAATAAAAATTCATTAAAAATTGTAGTGGCTGCACTCAAGAAAACAAACCACCCTCCACCGTTGAAGTTAGTATGAGGGGGATAGTTTAACGGTAAAGCTTGAGTCAAGGGCTTGGCGGTGTGGGAATATGCGGGCCCAAGTGTTGTTTTTTACGATTGATAGGGACCTTGGACAGAATTAGGGGGTGAGCACTGTGTAATTTAAATTATATAACTCAAACTAAATCGTTTTAATTTGATAATTTAATTTAATTTTTAAAATAATTTAATTTAATTTAATTTAATTTATTTTTAATTTTAAAAATTTTAATTATTTTCGTTCAATTTAATTTTAAAGAGAAAAAAATTAATTGAACCAAATCAAATTGAATTATTTTATTAATTTTTAAATTATTTTATTTTTATAAGAAATTTATATATTATATGTATTATTATATATATAAATTATTTAATTTTATATTCAAATTAATGTCAAAATTAAACTAAATAACTTGAAAATTAAATCTAAATAAAAAAATTAATTAAAATTCAAAAACCAATCAATTTGACCCAAATCGAACTGAATTAGAACGCTTTGGTTCAGTTTGATTTTTTATACAGCTTGATTCAATTTAATTTTTAAAATATAATAATTTGATTTTATCAATTTGATTCGATTCGATTTGAATCGAATGCTAGGCAGAACCGAAGTGGGTTAGATGTAGCTGCGGTCGTTGGCAAAAGGTTTAGGTTTCAACTTTGGGCCGACGGTGCCATCAGGGTTGGTGGAGAGTAGGACATCGTTGCCGATATCAGTGGACTGGCTCGGCGGGGTAGAGTAATCCTACATTTCTGAATTCATTGCATAACCCTGTAGGCTTTGACTGCGAACATGACAAAATGGAGAAATTTTTGCCATAGACTCGTTTTATAAATTAGGTAATACTCCATATCTAAGTGTTGGATTCATACAAAACTCAGTTAAAAAAAAAAAAATAAACATAGTATATACAGTTAAGATTTTTTTTAAAAGAGAAAAAAAATTAAAATTGAAAATTCAAGGTATAATATTTACGATGGAATCTATATATAAAATATGAAAAATTTAAATATTTATAATTTGAGTCATAATAAACAAATTAATTTTGATAAGTTTTTTTTTTATATTTTTTTAAATATAAGCAAAGGATTTGAGATATTTAATTTAGTTATTTTCAACTTTTTTATTTAAATTAATTTAAAATTTTTAATTTAATATCAATTTAATCTAAAAATCAATGAAATCAAGAAACTTTGTGCTAAATCAAAAAATTTAACTCCAAAATTAAGAAATTGAATTTTTTATTTTTTTTAATTTCATAAAGAAATTAAGAAATTAAATTCAACATCCATGTGTTAATAAATACAGTTACAGTAATAAATACAATCCATTAATAAATTACTGAATAATGCATTAATAAATACGCTTAATATTATTTTTTTTTCTGATGCTATTACTGTAATACCTTGGATTACTCTTAGTTCCATGACACGTATAGCTGGAAGCAAATAACAAGGGAAAATGCTGATTAATGATTATGTCCTTTTTTTTTTTTTTTTTAAATAACTGTTACACGAACTTATTAGAGATAGAGAAGGAGTATATCACAGCCTAGGCAAGCACTGAAGATGATATAAAACTTTTGTAAGCCACATACAGGCCCGTGCATTTGGAGGGCTCAACTAACTCTACCCCATGAAAATGTCCCTCCGAAGAATGATTCACAACTACTAAACCTTTCTCTCTTAGCATTTTTACCAACAAAACTTGACGATCCATCAGAGGATCTCTATCACCCCAATGAACGAAGATCCTCCACCCTAACTGCCTCATTTTAGTCAGCGCCTTTGAATCTCCCTTCACCGTTGGATTGCAAAACTCATGATCACGGTCAGCACCAATTGGCAAAGCTAATTCCCACATCAGATCATTGGAACAAAGTGGTAAAATGGGATCGTTCATCATCCTCAATTCCGATTCAGTCCTCTTTGACCCACCGAAGAAGGGTTGGTGCAATATTAGCCCTTCAATCTTTAAGGGCTCTAGATGTTCGACTGTCTCAGCTACTCGTAGTCCAGCATGGTAAGCTATATTAGCGCCGGCGCTAGCCCCCATAAGGAAACATTTTCTGAGATCAGCAAAGTCTCTCAACCACTCATCAGGGCTTGATTTAATCCAGTGTAATGCCTCCACAGCGTCCTCATAGGCAGCTGGAAGACGGTGCTCGGGGGCGAGGCGATACTCTATGGAAACGACAACAGCAGTGAGCTCAATAGCAAGGCTTGCACAATAATCGTGAAAAAAGGTTGAAGCTGCGCTGAAAAGTATGAACCCTCCTCCGTGGAACCAAACAATAAGAGGAAGCTTGGTGTGGGAGGAAGTGTAATCTAGTGTTTGTTGGGGTAGGAATATCCGGGCCCATGTGTTATTTGATTGATTAATGGTGATGTCTTTGGTGAGGATAGGAATAGGGTGTTGAGGTCTGGGCAATAAGTTTGTAATTTCTGGTAAGCGAGTAATGGTGCCATCAGAGAGAGGGATGATGCGGAGGTGCTTGTAGGGATCGATGGTGAGATTTTCCGGTGAAGTTTGAGTTGACATAATGATTGCTTGTAATGGTTTTGGATCGGAAGAATGTGGTTAGAGGATATTGTGAGTGTGAACTCTTGTGTTGTGCATCAACTCAGTTATAAATGCCTAACTGATGGAGAAGGCCTTAATGGTTGGTGAAGGGTCGCCATTGAATTAGCTGGTAGGCGTAGTACCTTTTTATTTTGATAAATATGTTTCACGGGTTACATGGAAACTTCATGTAATTTCAATGGAGCATGGCAATAGAAACAACAGACCCATATTTGACAATTGAATCCAAATTAATATATATATATATATATATATATATCTTTTATTTGTATTAAAAATTGCATATTAATAAATTTGAATAATTTGATTAGAATTAGTTTCTTATCTTGATGGTGTTAATAAGATTATTTATAAGTAAATATTAGTATTTTTATTTAATTGATACGAATTTAATTTGCAGACTAAATCTAAGTTTTAATTAATAGTTATTAATTATTTATATTAATATAATATAATATAAGTTATTATAATAAGTAATTTTATATAATTTATACTAATTTAATAATGTACGTATTATGAAAGAAAAATATATATAAAAGGTTTCATATATTTCAAATGACAATTAATTTTAAAATTTAAATAATAATTTAGGTGTGACTATTCTTGATAGAATTTATATAAAAGTATTTCAGAAAATAATCAAATTGAAACTAAAAAATAAAGAATTAAAATGGAATTAAATAAAAATATTGAAAAAATTAAACAATATTTAATTTAATTCTAATTCTTTTCAATAAGAATTCAAATTAAATAGGACCCAAATAGCCCTAATAGAAAGCACGTGAACCATTTAGATGGATTCATGATTGCAAACAAAAATGTGAAGTTTGAGCCAAGTTAGGTTGAACGTGCACTAGTCATAAGATCTATCAAAGAAACGAGGCCTATTTACTGTACACACAGGCCATCCCTTTCTGAGCTCTTATGAAGACAAAAAACGAAATTGATTATTAATAGTGTTTAATTGCTTCACTAGCTACTCTAGACCATCAACTTGATTGTTGATTATCGATTGTTGAAAGATGAGGTCTTTAAGAATAAATGGGCAAAATGATTACAACCAAATAAGACCGGAAATAGCTCTAGGCCAGACGCAGAGAAGAAATGAGAGCCTTCTTCTAGAACACTGGACCTATTAATCCATAAAGCGGCAACAGTGGGTTATTGAATGGACCCACGAAAGAATGGACGGTGAAATATGACACCAACGATCTTCAAATCCAGAAGTTTATCAACGTCAACCTTCTGCAAGCAGGCCATTGCCGCTATCATGGACTGTGGGCAAACGGTGCTCAGTCCAGAGGGAGATGGTAGTTAAATGAGACAATAACGGTCAAATTGAAGCGAAATTCATGAAAAATTGCTGGGGCCTTCACAGTACGGAATTGATAAAATCCTTCGTCATGAAATTACACTAAGAGAAAGTTTACAAATACAAGAAAAATTAGCTAATAAAGACACAGGCTTATGTGTTGTTGGATTTATGAGTTTATCAAGTGAGGGCGAAGAATTTAACTTAACTAACGATTAGAATATCGCATGATTGTTTGCACTGTTTGAACCGACAACAATCTTATTATAAAGATATTAGTACAAATAATGACTTGCATTGGTGGATGATTCCATTTATTTTTTGGGATTTTTCTGGTGTATTAATTTGTACAAATTTATGATATTCTCTTTAACATAAATTTCTTAGAGTAAATAGACTATTAAAAATTAAAAAATTATAAAATATTACCGATACATATAAAAGTAATTCTCTTTTCCTCGTAAAAAAATAAATTGAGTGTCATGTAAAATATGAGAGACCTAATATTCTTTCCTAAAAATTAAAACATGAAATCTTTAATGGCCAGAACCAGAGACTCAGCCTTAGACCGGTCAATTAACTCCACGCTATGGCAACCTTCACCAAAGTGGGCCACAGTCCCTACACCCTTCTCCTCCAACATTTTGGCAAACTCCACCTGGCGGTCAATCAACGGATCCCCATGACAAGCCGTCACTAGAACCCGTAATCCGATTGCCCGAACAAGTTCAAACATGTTTGACCCACGCCCAGCCATTGGATTAGAATATTTATGATCCCGGTCTGCTCCGACTGGCAATGACAATTCCCACATGAGGTCATTTCCAGGCAGTGGCAAAATTGGGTCCTTCACCATTTTCAGCTCCGACGCGGTTCTCTCTAACCCCCCAAAATATGGATGGTGCAGTATCAAGCCCTTGATCTTCAAGGGTTCCAACTTGTGAACTTGCTCGCATGCTCGTAGCCCTGCCTGGTATGCAATATTACCACCTGCACTAGTGCCCATCAAAAAACAGCTCGATAAATCAGTAAATTTCCTCAACCAATCTTCTTCGCTATTACTGATAAAGTGCAGCGCTTCAATGGCGTCCTCATAAGCTGCCGGAAGACGGTTTTCTGGAGCTAGGCGGTAATCAACGGAGATTACAATGGCATCGAGTTGTTCAGACATTGTTAAGCAAAAATCATGTACCATATTAGAAGCTGCACTCAAGAAAATAAAGCCACCACCATGATAGTAAACTATGAGAGGGAGCTTGTTGGTGGTGGAGGAAGAATCAAGCGCACGGCGGGGAAGATAAATCCGGAACCAAGTTCGGTTAGTGGGATTAACAGGTATGTCCTTGGTGACGACCGGGTAGGTGGATTTGTTGGGATCAGGTGAGGCAGGGACCGTTGGCAGTTGCACGAGACGCGTATAGGTTCCATCAGGATTAGAAACAATGAGAGGTTGATAATCGGAAGAAGGAATGTCCATAGTATTGCTTTCTGGCATGTTTAATGCCTATCGTTGAGACTCGGGAGTGCAGAGTAGGTAATGATCAATGTTTAATTTCAAAGTGAATTGTGTTAATGTTGATCAATGTGTATATATAGTATATTTTTTTTGCTGATGCAAATGATATAAATTGATGCTGAATATTTTGGATCAAAGAGGAGACAAATAAAACAAATAAGGGTTGTTGGAGGTTCTTTGTCATAATTATGGGATTGGATCTCATGGTTTAAAGGACCCAACCACTGCCTGGCCGCGTAGAGCCTAAGCCATTTAAATATCAGATGAAGAAAGTTGAAACTTGAAGCTTGAAATTTAATATTGAGTTTATAAAATATTGAGGTCGCTTAAAGATTACGCATGATTAAAAATTGGATTTCCACAAAATCTTGATTCCATTCCCTTGAATATGCATACCGCTTGCTACATATATATTTGAAATATTTTAATGAGAATAAACATCTCAGTTCTTTTTTGTAGTTTCAAATGGAATGTAGAAACTGAAGTTAGTTTGTCCACAAAAATTGTTCCCAACAGTGTACTGCATCTTAAAGACGAGAACCATTCAAAATTTTGATTAATTCTCTTTTTATTTCATAAAAAATATATATATTTTTATATTTTTTTAGTATTTAAAACATTAAAAAATATACTAACAAAAAATATTTTTTTAATAAAAAAAATAACTTCATTCATTCAAAAGATAGTTATTTTCATTTTAAATTTTAATAAATTTATTAAAATATAAAAATATTTATATATATATAATATAAATATATTATTAATTTAATATTATAATTAAATAAAAAATTATTTTTTAAAATATATTTTTATAAAAAAATAATTTTCATGTGTAAATCATTTTTCACGAAATAAACATAGTTTAAATACAAGAATGCGTCATTGAGAGCCGGCCAATGCTGCTTCGTCTTGGCCCAAGGCTCGGTGTAAATCTGGACATCAGGATGGACTCTTCCGCACCCTATACTCCAGATTCAAACAATCTAAATTTGGGCTTTCTAGTGGGCTCCTTTCCTTGATACTTATGATCTTCAGATTCTTCTCAATACCAGGGAAAATAAAAGTTTGGATCGCCTCTATGAGAGAATATATATATATATATATATATATATATATATATATATATATATATATATATATATATATATATATAAAGCATTGTTGAAAGTTTGGCTTTCGTGAAACTTTTTTTTTTTTTTTTTAAAAAAAGGAAAACTATTATGCCCCATTCATATAAAAAGCAGAACAATTTCTTAAGAGACACCCCATTTTTTTTATAGTCAAAAGAGACCCCATTTCATAATATAAACATTGATAAAGGTTTTTTATATGAATGGGGTGTCTTTTGACTATAAAAAAAAGAGGAGCTTTATTGAGTGGTAAGTTTGAGAGGTGAAGTTGTAGGGGAGTGTCGTAAAAAAGAAATGCAACCCAAACAATGTCTACGACTGCTGTTCCCCATCTCAAAAACCTTCGTATTGTACGGTCTCTGGCCTGCTGATATGGCAAGGCAGGCAGGAGCAATCTTGAAGGCATCTGCGTGAACTACAGGGCAGAACACTGGTGGCTGACACACAAGTTGCAAAGAAATTGCACACCTCATATGCAATCCAAGGTATGTCAAAATATGATGCCACTTACTTTTTCGGATTGACAATTGAAGGGCTTATTTTATGCTATAGGATGCCACATTGGAAACATAGTGTCCCCACCTGCACGGCAACTAGAAAGCTGATTCCCATCCACCAGTACCTCAAATTTATATGAATGGAGCATCAACCCGCACTAGTGAAAAACATTAATATTTACTATGTATGTACTATATTCCAAATTATTCATATTGCATAAGTTGTACACTACTATAAAGATAATAATATTTTTTAAAGAAAATGTTGGGGTGGCATGAGTGAAGTCGATAAAATATATCAATTAAATTCAATTTATTATTATTATTATTTATTTTCATCAGATGGCTTTTAAAAAGTCATAAATCTTACAATAAGGTCCAACCCAGATCAACAGAATCCTTAATTGGGAGAGGATTCGAGTTAGAGGACCCCCAAAAACTTTTGCACCATATTTTTAGTACCTCTCAGCCAAGAGCGCTGACAATAGACAGAGGCACGACCAACCCAGCAGTACTGATGAAGCAACCAACTAGAACCCATTGTCACTGTGTATAAAACAAAGGTCATGGGGCTAGAGGAACCAAGAGAGCTAAGATCTACACCACACAGTGGAAGAAGCGGAGCAAGAGTTGGACCCACACCAATGTCTCAATCTCTTTAAGTCAGGGCGGCGGCACTCTCTCAGCCAATTCTTCAAATCCTATAGATGCTATGTCTTCCTATCTAGCAGCAGAACTTCCGCTAGCCAAGTCTACTCAATGCTCAAATGGACAAGCATACCTCCAGTCGAAGCAGATCGACAAAGACTCCTCCTTTAAGCCCCACTAGACCTATAATAACAATACAACAAGCCAATAAAAGAATAACATACAAGAAATGACCACAACACCCAGCATCATCGTTAGCCTTCCAGATGAAAAACTATCTGCAACTTAATCCACCAGTGGAGAAGAAAGACCCACTGAACCAACAAGGGGAGGGTGGCCTTCCCTCGTTCCCAGGGACAAAGGAAGGTAGTCGAACGCGACAAAGCAAAAGAGATCTTAGTCTCAGGGAGTAAGAAAAAGTCGAGAGCATTATCTCTCTCTCTCTCTCTCTCTCTCTCTCTCTCTCTCTCTCTCTCTCTCATCAAATTTAATTAGTAAACACAAGACTATTAATTCAAATTGAACTTCTATTCTTTTTCTTTTAAACTCTAATTGAAACTAAAATTTTGAAATATGACTGTTTTGAAAATGATTTTGTTATTTTTTGTGGCTTAAAATTTTGAATAAAATTTTATGGATTTGAATTGTGACACAGTCTAAAAGTTTCGCGTTGCAACTCAATTGGGATAAAAAGTGAGATCTTTGGTGGTAGAGGAGGGTATGGGCCGATAGGCCCAGACTCGAAGCCTACTACTAATCTCCTTGGAGGTGCGAGAGAAACACCCCCGCGGTATGAACTAGTATAAATATTGTAATATTCTACATTTTGCGGTAGAGTTGTGAGATATTCGGGAAACACACTGGGATTAGGGTTTGAGAATTTTGATTGATTGTATCTTGCTCTTTTCATCATAGTGGAACTTCTGTGGACGTAGACCTTATGGTTGAACAACGTTAAATCTTGTGTTATTTTTCTTCTATTTTCAATATTGTGCGATTGTGTGATTTGTGTGTGCGCCTTAGATTTGCGTGCTTATTATAACAAACTGATATCAGAACTATGGGCACAAAACCTAGGATTTACAGATGGCGTCGTCTTCAACGAAGTATGAGATGGAGAAGTATGATGGTGGATCGAGTTTCAGTCTATGGAAGATTTTAAATCTTCCTTGATCCTACAAGGTCTATGAAAAGAAATCGAGGATAACTTTCCAGAAGGTATGAAAGAGGCGGAGAAGGTTTATCTAAAGGAAAGAGCCTTGAGTGCGATTTTTATGAGCCTAACTAATAATGTCCTACACGAGATTGCTGGTGAAAGCTTAGCATCTGTGGCATGGAAGAAATTAGAAGAGTTGTACTCTGCCAAATCGCTGACCAACCGCCTGTATTTGAAGAAAAGGCTTTACAATATGAGAATAAGTGAAGGTACGCCCATTAAAGAATATCTGGATTAATTCAATTCAATCACTATGGACCTGAAGAATATTGATATTGAGATTGATAGTGAGGATCAGGCCCTTATTGTGTTATGTTCTTTGCCACCCTCCTATGAAACTTTTGTTGATAACCTGTTGTATGGGAAAGACAATATTTCACTAGACGATGTTAGTAATTCTCTAAAATCGAAAGAGTTGAAAAAGAAATTTCCAGATAATAGAGAAAGATTTGAGGGGGAAGGTCTGGTGAGCAGGGGAAGAATACATTCAAGGGAGGGTTCTTCCAGCAGGAAGAAATCTAAGGCTGGATCTAAGTCAAGAATGAAAAAAGTCAACTGTTTTGAGTGCGGGGAGCAAGGCCACTACAGGAGAGACTGTCCCAAGTTGAAAAATAAAAAAGGGAAAGCAACCAAAAAGTTCTGCGAATATGGTTGATAGTTTTATTGATTTTGATGGTGATAACAGTGCTAGAGAAATTTTATCCGTGAGTTCAGATCATGGACAAAAACTAGTGCTACTTATAACATGTGTCCACACAGAAACTAGTTTATCACTTACAAACAAATGAGTGGCAAGGTGTTTATGAGCAATGATTGTGCATTATCTGTTGAAAGAATTGGTAACATTAAATTGAGAATGTTTGAATGGCATTGTTAGAACTATAGAGTGTTGGCATGTTCCATGACTAAAGAGAAACTTGATTTCTCTTGGGACACTTGACTCTCATGGATTCAGATACCATGTAGAGAATGGAGTTCTCAAAGTGTGTAGGGGCTATATGGTACTCGTGAAGAGCAGTTTGGTTTCAGGATTGTATTTTCTTCAGGGCAGTACAGTTTCAGGGGAAGCTGCAGTAGCATCCGCTAGTAATAATCAGAATCAGACTTAATTGTAGCATATGCGTCTTGGTCATAAGAGTGAAAGAGGATTATCTGTGTTAAGCAATTGGACGAGCAGAAAATAGAATCTATAGACTTTTGTGAATACTATGTGTTTGGTAAATAGACCAGGGTGAAGTTCGATAAAAAGGCAGTACGCAAGACCAGAGGAATGGTGGATTATATCCACTCAGATCTATGGGGTCCTAACAGAATTCCTTTTAAGAGTGGTACCGGGTACTTCATGACCTTGATTGATGATTACTCTCGGATGGTGTGGGTATATTTTCTGAAAACAAAAGATGAGGCATTTTTAACCATTGTACAGTGGAAGACGATGATTGAGAAGTAGATAAAAAAGAAGGTCAAGCGTCTTAGAAATGATAACAGGTTGGCATTTTGCAATCGTGAGTTCGATGCATTCTACAGCAATGAAGGTATAGTGAAACATCGCGCTTGTATAGGGACACCACAATAGAATGGTATTGCAAAACGCATGAACAGAACCCTTTATGATAAAGCGCGAAGCATGCTCTCAAATTCAGGATTGGGAAAGGATTTCTGGGATGAAGCAATTAATACAGCCTATTTTTTTGTTAATAGATTTCCATCTACAGCTATTGAGTGCAAAACTCCTTTTGAGATCTGGTCCAGTTCACCTGCTGATTGCTCGCAGCTAAGAGCATTTGGTTGCCCTGGTTATGCTTATGTGAGAGATGGTAAGCTTGAGCCGAGGGCAAGAAAATGCATATTTCTAGGATATGCATCTGGAGTGAAAGGCTATAGGTTGTAGTGCAATGATCCAAAGTCTCCAAGATTAATTATCAGTAGGGATATGACATTTAATAAGTCTGCTTCATTGGATAGTCAGAGGGAGAAGTCAATAGTAGAATCAGATCACGGTGTCAGAGAACAGGTTGAGATTGATATTGATACTTCAGCAGTTCAGTCCAGTAATTTAGAGGATGGGGTGCAAGATCGTGATCAACAAGAGGATGCACCTGAGCAACAGCAACAGGAATCATATAGCATTGCAACTGGTAGAGAGAGAAGACAGATTGGACCACCGCAAAGATATGCATATGCAAATCTAGTTGTGTTTGCCTTGTTAGTTGCTGAAACAGTTGATGTGTATGAACCCAGCAATTATAGAGAAGCTATTTCTTGTTCAGATGCAGATCAGTGAGTCGGTGCTATGAGTGAAGAAATTGAATCTCTTCACAAGAATTAGACTTGGGAGCTTGTAATATTGCCTAAGGGACAAAAAGTGGTAGGTTGCAAATGGGTGTTCAAGAAAAAGGAAGGCACTCCAGGGGTTGAAGCACCTTGATATAAGGTATGGTTAGTAGCAAAAGGCTTTACTCAGAGGGAGGATATTGACTTTAATGAAGTATTTTCTCCAGTTGTGACGCACAGTTCTATCAGAGTCTTACTTGCTATAGTTGCTCTTCATGATCTAGAGCTTGAGCAACTAGATGTGAAGACAATATTTTTGCATGGTGAGTTGGAGGAGAAAATTTATATGAGCCAGCCTGAGGGATTTGTCATTCTAGGTATAGAAAATCATGTTTGCTTAAAAACTTTTTATATGGTCTGAAACATTCTCCTAGGCAGTCGTACAAAAGATTTGATACATTCATAGTACGTAATGGCTTTAATCGTAGTTCATGTATCATAAGAAGCTTTCAGATGATTCCTTTATTTATTTGCTATTGTATGTGGATGACATGCTTATTACTGCTAAAAGCATATCACAAATTAACATTATGAAAAAGCAGTTGAGTGATGAGTTTGAGATAAAGGATTTGGGTGCTGTAAAGAAGATATTGGGAATGGAAATTACCAAGGATTGGAATCTTTTCTTGTCTCAATAGGCCTGTATTGAGAAAGTACTTAACATGAATAATGCTAAGCCTACGACTGTTCCGTTTGCTGTCTATTTCAAGTTATTTGCAAACATGTCACCAAAAACAGATAAGGAGATGGAGCACATGTCCAGTGTTCCCTATTCGAGTGCTGTTGGTAGCATCATGTATGCTATGATATGCACCCGACTTGATATTTTACATGCAGCTAGTGTTGTGAGTAGATACATGGCGTGTCCTGGGAAAGAGCATTGGCAAGCAATGAAATGGATTTTGAGGTATTTGAAGGGTACTACAAATGTTGGTCTGACATTTGACAGGGCCAAGATGAGTGATTCAGTTGTTAGCTATGTGGATTCAAATTTTGTAAGGGTAAAGACAAGAGGAGATCTTTGACAAGTTATTTATTTACTCTTTTCTAGAAGTGCTATCAGTTGTAAGGCAATATTACAAGCTATAGTTACTTTGTCTACCACAAAGGCTGAATATATGGCCTTAGCAGAGGACGTAAAGGAAGCTTTATGGTTACAAGGTTTGGTGGGTAATCTTGGGTTGATATAGAACAAGGCAATAGTATTTTGTGACAACTAGAGTATAATACATCTCACAAAGAATCAGATGTACCATGAGCGAACTAAGCACATTGATATCAGATATCACTTCATTCGGGACATTGTATCTCAGGGGACTGTAGTTGTGCAGAAAGTCTTTATACATAATAATCCAGCAGATATGATGACCAAGGGAGTCCCAGTTAGCAAGTTTAGTTATTGTCTAGACTTGGTTGGTATTTGTAGTGCCCTTGCGAGAGCATATGACAAGACAGAGTGTTTGTGGTTATTTTGTTGATGATTGAGAGAATTTAAGTCAAGGGGAAGAATTGTTTTTGTGGCTTGAAATTTTGGATACATTTTTCATGGGCCCGAATTGTGACCCTACCCGAAAGTTTCGCGTTACGACCCGATTGGGATAAAAAGTGAAATTTGTAGTGGTATCGATCTAGGCCCGAAGCCTACCACTGATCTCCTTAGGGGTGAAGGGGGAATGCCCCCGTTGTATGGACCAGTATAAATATTGTAATATTCTACCATTTGCGATAGAATTATGAGATATTCGGGAAACACACTGGGGTTAGAGTTTGAGAGTTCTAATTGATTATATTTTGCTATTTTCATTATAGTAAAACTTTTTCTCTTGTCTTGCCCATTGACATAGACCTTACGATTGAACTACGTTAAATCTTGTGTTATTTTTCTTCTCTTTTTAATACTGTGTGACTGTACAATTTGTGTGTACCTTATGTTTGCATACTTGTTATAACAAATTTCAATTCCATTAAATTAGCGCTCAACTTCTATCTTCTTAAACACCAGCAATAGTTTTATAAGTATTTCAAAAGATATATATAATGCTAAACCCTAAAGTTCTCTCTCCTTGGGGAAGTAGCAGCAGTTCAATAAATGAGAAGGAGCCCAAATCAATAATGTGCAGGAGCGGGCGCATCCTCCACTGGAAATGGTTTGCTGACCAACAACTTTTTCATATCTTGCCGGACAGAATGATAGAAGCAGAAGCACTGCATTAGCCATAGCTGCTCTCATCGCATATTGACTCCTACGCTACTCCCACTAAAATTCTCCATCAGCACATTCTTCAATCTTCTCCTATACAACAGAAATAGGATCACTTTTTTTCCCCTGCTCCACCAAGTCAATATATATATATATATCGCTCCATTTTCACTGAATTAAATACATTTTTTAATCAAAATTTCATACCTAGCATTAATCCGATAGCAACTGAGCTAGTTCCAAGTAATTTAGTTGGAGGAACTGGAAATTAATGGCAACTGCACTGCGTTTAGTTTTTTTTTTCTTTTTCCTTTTTAGGCTCCGTGGCTTTTAGTTCAAAATATCTGTTTTTTTTAATAATTTAATAACATACTGTATTAATGATTGTTAATTAATTCAAGAAAGTTATAATTCATATCAGAGGCAATGAGAACATGGGAAAAAGAAATTTAAAAGATAGGAAAATAATCCAACCTCTGAATTTTATGATCCTCGTGTAAACACACAGGACTTTACATGAAACAAGTTCAAAGATTAGAAGCCAGTTTCAGAAGGAAAAATGAAATGCACAATGGCTGATATCAGTATGGTTTGCAGCTCGTAAACAAAGTGCTATAAAAATTTCATCACCAAATTACAGAGACCACATCTCGAGAAAAAAAAAAATAATACTATTTAAACACCGAAAATACTCACACAAGAATTTCCAATTAAATTAAACGGAAATGACATAAATCAGATATGATTCGATAGAAAGGGACTGTCGCAACCCAGAAGCTGCGCTGCAGCAGAAACAGCCGCCATTTTTCTGTTGAAGTCAATCTTTAACCTTCTCAATTGAATTTTTAAGGTATCAAAATCTGCCAATAACAATCACAATAGCAATCCTCGCCAGCCTCCCGCCCTCTAAATTAAACCTCCGAAACTACCCACAATATATATTTTTTTTCTGATTAAAAGAAAAACTACCCACAATATTAAAAATCAGAAAACAAACGCAAGCTACCCCATAGCATACACATCAGTCAATTCAATAGGGCCCTCCAGAGGAGGATGATTGCAGAGACGACTGCACTTGCAACAAGTGGTGATAGCAATCGGCGGCGGTGGGTCTCTGCTCTGGGTTCTGGTCTAAGCACCTATTTTGCAACTCTCTAAGCATCTTCGGCACACCATCCGGACCCAATCCACACGTCTTCACCAAGTAACCTACGCCCCACACGTCTACTTTCACCCCATGCAATCCCCTTCCCATCTCCGGCGCGTGTCTCCCATGTGCCTCCACTACCCCATGTGGGTATAGCTGAGGGGCACCCACCGCCTCATCGAATCCACATACGAACCACTCGTTTTCTCTGTCGCTCCTTCTCATTACCTTGTCCCAACTCAGGTCCCTATGCATGAAAGATAAGTCATGCAGTGCTACCAAGGCTTTGGTCACGTATTTTAGAGCCTCTACCAGTTGCTCACAGTTCGTGGGCTTAAATTTCACACCTCGAGGTTTAAACACCAATGCCAAATCCTTCTCCAGTGTTCGGAAAATGAATTCTGCGTGTGGGATTCTCTGGTCAAGATAATCATATATTTCTTTGACTGCTGCCCATTTTCTTTTGCTGGGGAAGAATCTTGTTACTGTGTTCGGTGTCATTTCAATGATGTTTCCATCACCCACATCCACTCTTTCAAAATCACTGAAGGTTAACTGCTTAAAAGTTCCTCCGTTATTGATGTTGTTGAAGCAACGTTCAGCTAGCAATGGCAACAACCCAGCTATTCTGTAACATGGCACCAGGGCTCTTAGTCTCTCCACCGGCGACGATAAGTCAACAGCACAGAGATCAGTGCGGATTATGCGATCTTGCGATCGATACAACGCACAAAATGTTACCGAGTAACCTACCGCATAGTAGCCTAGAATATAGGGGATATCCATGTAAGTCCATAAAAGCTTCTCTACTATAGAAGAAGAGGGATCGGCCTGACCTTCCCTCAACTGGTCACTCTCCTCTCCTCTCCACAAACAAAAGTTTCTAACAAATCCGGTCACGTTTGGCCACTGATCCTGCAACGTGTTCACCGATGATGATGATGGCGCTTTTCTGACAATAACCACTTCAACAGAACAGAATTTGGACACAACCCTATTAATGCAATCATCCCAAATGCCAATAAAAGAGTCTCTACTCGCGGCATTGGCACCACTGATACTAGGGTTAGTTCGGATAACTGAGGTTAAGATATCAAACGCAATACCTCTACAATCTAACAGTTCAGTAGCAGTAGTAAAGAAGTGCTCTTTGCCTGGAGGTAAGTCCCTGTAAACATCTCTCCTTAGAGGGAAGCGTAATTCTTCAGGTGGTGGCTCTTGCAAATACCACGAGAGTTCAAACAAGTTTGGAAGTGCTGTTGGTGGCACTCGAAGACAACCCACGTAATACTCAGTTGGGTCTTGAAATTCCCACGCTGGGATCGCTGTTCATACAATTAGCAGCTTAACATAAACGCATATACATGGATCTCATAGATGGAAAATGTCTTATATGTAGCTAATTTCCAAATTACAAACAATACTTGAAAATCAAGACGTACAAATGGAAAAATGAGAGGGATTCAAAAACCTTAAGCAAACATAGCTGCGATTGATAATATTAAAGCACAAGACTCACATCTTATTGCGGGTTCAACTGATGGAAGCTGAAATCTTTCAACGAAACCTGATATAAATAGAAAAAATGTGAAATGTGGATTCTCAGACTGCTGTTTTAAAATGCACATGCTAAGACTAAGGTATTTGTACCAGAAGAAGAAGCAGAAGCCGATGAAGACTTTCTTCTGCCAAAAACTTTCACTTGTTGTCCAGAAACGAATCGATCAACTGAGAAACCTTTTAGGGGTCCACGTTCAAAGGCTTCCATGGTGCAAGCTACCATCGAATCGTCAAAGAAAGTAAGCTCATCCGCATTCAAAAAACTTGATCCTTGAACCCTCACTCTCCCTCTATGTGCCCCTTCTTCAGCCCATAAACTCACTGATTCTTCCCATGTCATTCTTATTTTACCAATTCTACGAAGTTCCTTCGATGATGATGAAGCACCAGTAGCAGCCACGTCCATCGAAGATTCAAACCCTAACAGACTCCCTCTACTACCGTGAAAGTAAGCTTCACCTCCACTGGTCATCACTTGCTTTGTCCTTCCTGCAACAGAAGATAAAGTTGCATTCTTTGGAGAAAACAAGGGGAAGAAGCGGAAAAGGATGAAACTTTGTTATTGATTTCATGTAGAGTTCCTACCTGGGACGGAGTAGTCATCGTCTTTAAAAGGAGGGGGTGGAGGGAGAGCTCTTACACCAGCAAGAGCAGTCCTACCATCATCACCAGAACCGATCGCAGCTCTGCTCGAAGTTCTCATGCGAGAACCCATAAATTGAGACAACTCTTCAAACACTTCCTCGTCAAAAGAAGCAGGCAATTTATGTTGCTTCCTCTCATGAGAAGAGAGCCTAAAATAACTCTTCCCTACTTGATCTCTTTCCCATTCAAACACCTTCCTAAACTCGCCCAACATATTATCCCATTTGGTACCCGCTGTTTTTGCATCTCTATTTACCCCATGCCTTTGCAAGAACTCTGCCACTTCTCTATCTTTATCAGCTCTCGTTTTCCCTCTTGTTGATTGGACTGTGACTTCGCCAGTGGTTTGACCAATATCTGGGTATTCAGTTCTTGAAAATGAACCAGAGGCATCATAACCACCTTGGTATTGGACCCGCCAAGCCCTGGCTAACCATAACATCTCATTTGGTTTCCAAATTGGGCTCACGTACTTGCCCTTTCTAAACTGGTGGTGAAGTTGCTGTCCTTCTGTTTTGCTTGTCTCTTGACCAGAAGCTGCGGGGAGATAAGGGAGAGGGGAGTGTGGAGGAGACGAAGCCGTGTCCGAGGAGGAAGCTGCTGTAGAGTGAAGTTGTTGGGTTTGTGGGTTGGTGGTGGGAGGAGGATTTGTTGATGGTGATGGGCTTGATTCGCGGGTGACAATAGTAGCCATCTGCTTCTGTGTTTGTTGTTGTTGGGGTGGTGAAGGTAATATTTTCCATTGCGCAGTAGCATACCTGGGTCTTTTGGGGGTCACAGTCTCAAATTGTTGGTCATAAGCAGAAGAAGTTGCACCAATTGGGACATAAAGAGGTGTAGAGATGAAAGGAGCTCCGGTAGCGACAACAGACGGCGGCTGTTGGTGATGCTGTGGTCTCGTTTCTGGTGTTTCCTCAAGGGGGTCTTTTGGGGAAGATGGAAGGTGCTGCTGTTGTGATTGTTGAGTTTGCTGCTTGGCCGTTTCTCCTGTGTTTTCACCCATCTGAAAATGGGCCCAAAGAAAAGGATTTCGCTAGAGAGAAGCAAAGGGCTTGGCCGAAACCAGAACGAGAAGAACAAGCGCCGTTCTTATAGAACTAACTTAGTTAAAAATTGTAGAGCTAATTAGTCCAAAGTTTGTTTTATTAGGGAAACTCTCTGGGGTGGTATTGTTACTTGAAGCAACCTTTTTAAAAGTTTAAGAGTCAGAAAATGAGAGTTGGAAATGGTAGCAAGCCAAAAGCAACATCAAAGGTAAAGAAAGAAGGAACAGAAAAAGACGAGGTTGTGGAACTGCCACGAATAAGACCCTTCAGTTGAGTATTAATCAGTTAATGCAACAGAGATTTGTAATTTGATGTGTGATTTTGACAGGTAATGGAGACTGAGAAAATAGAGGAAAAGAGTTACAACTGGTATATATACATGATTAGAGAAGGGTCATGATTGTACTTGGACTGAGAGACGCGGCTCTAAAAGAAATTACTAGTAAGATTTTTCTATTTTTTTAGGGCATTTAATGGTTTTGTTGTTTGGGAACAGAGAAAAAGAAAGAAAGAGTTCCCGCGACGAGTGAGGGAGTGAGTGGAAACTGTGAGTGTGCGTGTGAGAGAGCGCACCAGCGTACTTTGGTCGCAGAGTGTAGGATGTGGACGCATCGAATCAATGGCTCTCTGCCTTAGTGCCTTGTCTTTCCCCTATTTTGTTTCTTTCATTTGCTTCTCTCTCTCTCTCTCCTTATTTTTTATATTATATATTTAGTTTAAATATTTTAAATTATTTTTATAAAATATTGATAATTGATTTTCTGCTTAATCTTGTGTATTACATATTTTAATATAAATATATTAATTTTGGTTTGATGGTTTCTTTTTTTAGTAGTTTTGAAGGTTAAAACTAAAGAAATAAATGAAGACTTTTTTTTTGCAAAGATCAAGTCAATGTATAATTGTTATTGATAGTTTTTATCAACTTAATAAAAAATGGTAATTCTCATAAATGTAACATAATGAATTTGAAATTTAAAATTTTATAAAAATTTAATGCAATTAATTTTTATATTTAAAATGAAAATTTTTAATTTTTTAATTTAAATTTTTTTTAAGAAATAAAAATTCCGTAATTATGTGAAAATTCAATTGAATTTCACTTTATACAAAATAAGGTAAAAATTTATGTAAACTATTAAGGATTAAAATGTAAATATGTGAGTTTTATCTACCAAGATAACACTATGCTCTTTTATACTTCACCTATTAGCAACCTGATCGAAGGCATTGCATCCTTTGCCCCGTTATAACGGATTGATGTCTTGATTTCTCTAGCTATTATCAAAACTTGGACCAATCCAATCAAGATTCGGCCTAATGTTTCTTGGTCTACTCCTCCTATTGTTGCTATGAAGTGAAATGTAAATGGGTCATCTTTAAGAAAGCCTAGCAAGAGTGCAACTGGGGACATTCTTCGTGATTCATTAGGTATTTTTCCCATGTATCTTTTCTTGTCCAGCAAGTGAGAAAGGTTGGAATGCTGTAGAGCTCATGGCTATTCAAAAGGCCTTTGAGTTGTCTTGTACATACCATTTTATACTATATTCTATAAATTTAATTCTTCTTGAACTGAATCGGACTTGCGTAATGTTATATATTGAAACATTCCTTCTTATTTTTACCTTTAGATGATGAACCATTGGATTGGACCAATAAAATTTCAAGCTGCACTGTTGAAAATAATTCTAAGAAATCAGTAGGCAATAAATTTAATCAAAAACGGAATAAAATGAGTGCAATTGAGATCACTTGCAATCAAATAAATAATAAACCAATTAACAATTGAAAAAAGAAAAGAAGTTAAGTAAATACGGAATAGATCACCGTGAGTACACGATGCCAATGCCGTCGGTGTAATTAATGAGACATGAAATTTGTAAGTAGAAGGTTTTCATTTATGAGCCCACTACTCCGTGATAAGCTCTGGATGAAGGAGAGAGAGAGAGAGAGAGAGAGAGAGAGATGTTCATTTAGTGTGGATGGAGTTTTTATGTCTGTAAAAGCTAGGAAAGAGAGGAGGCAAGGAAAGACATGCAAGGCGGCTCAGAGAGATGGCAGGAGCAGCGAGTAGAATTTCATTTACTGAGTACTGACTACCAAACCCAATAACACCATCCCATCGTTTGCTAAAAAGACAACTCCCTCTGCATCCCCAGTAAACTTTTCGCCCGTAGCTCCACCCCTATTCTCCTCCACCCTCGTCCTTTTTGTCTCTCCATATCTACTCTTTCTTGCTTTCTTCAATTTCTTGCTCTAACATTGCTTCTTTCTATTCTTTATTTGTTGTGCGATATCTGGTAATTTTCTTTTTTAATAATTTAAGCTAAAGGTGTCAGTTGTCTCTGCCAAATTTATATTTCTGATTTCAACTTCTGTAATTGATGAGTAATTCTATATTTGAAAAATACCAATTATTTGAAAATATATTTAAGATAAAGGTGAAAGAATTAGCTAACTTTGAGTTATTATTTAAATTTAAAATTAAACCAAAATCATATATATTAAAAATTGAATCAAATTAACTGAAATATTTCATTAATTCATTTCAATAGTCCAATTTAAGTTGAATAATGTTTATTTTTACCAATTACTCTCTTATTACATTTTTATTTTCAACTTTGTATCGAAAAATTTCAACATTACATTCATATTTCACGTATGAATAAATAGACACTCGACAAGTTAGCCCTATATTTAAAGAAGAAATTGAATTCCATTGAAGCAAAGGCCACTTGATTTATAATTTGGGATTTTGAGTTCGGCCGTTCCAGCTCTCCGGCCCACACATGTCCCTTTCTTATTGTTTTCAAAAACAGGCCAACCGACACTTGCTTTGTCTTGTTTTGTGTTTAGGGGGCACGTAAATAACGAATTGATCTCAGCATGGCTTTCATTTCCCTATACGTTAAATTTCTTTTTTTTTTTTTTTTTTTTTTTACAAAAGAAAAGATTTCATTAAACAGAAAAAGTTATTAGAGCAAGTCGATTCATCAAAAAGTTTTTAATAATATGAAATATCTTAAATACTCTCAAATAATTTTTGAAGTCAAATAAGACGTTTTTCTCTTTTCTCTTCTTATACTTTCCTCCAATTTTTTTTTTATTATTTTTAACTTTTAGTAAATAATATCATTATTATATTTTTATTTTTAATATCTCTTAAATAAATTATTGTAAATAAAAAGTTTAACATTTGGTATTATTATTATTATTATTAAAAATATATATTTCATATTTAATTAATTATTTATATAAAAAAATTCAGGTAACAGATATCTCACATGCAAAACCCGAACTTGTCATATGTATTATTTTAAAAATCTAAACTCATTTTAAAACTCGATTATATACTACTTAAAATCATTATATTAGAATTTGATTATATCAAATATTCATAAAAATTTGACTCACTGTCATATTTAGCTACATTTTGATTTTAGTTAGATTTAATGATGGAAATATTTTTAATTTCTTAAAAGATGATTTTGACTCAAAATTAAACAAATTGGTTGGAATTACTTACTGTTCAATTGAAAATTAATTTTCATCGAATTGATTTTGCGTGGTCTATATTTGTGTGTTTGTTTTTCAATATACTAAATTTGTGGTTTGAATACATCAGCAAAAATGTTAATTCAGGACAATATGAAGAGCCGTCCTTATGAAATAATAATTGAACAAGTGTCTTAATTGATTTTGTGACTATTTGCATATAGAGTAGGAGAATAATAGATTTGGCATAGGTATGTTAGGAAAAAGGAGAAAACTATCCAAATAATAAATGTGCAAGAACGAGTAATTAATGTCGATAAAAATAAAATTTATCTAAATTAATAAATAAATATTATTTCCTATATTTCACTTTTTATTTAAAAATAATAATTTATTTTTAATTTATTAATATCCCCATAATTTTAATACGTATTGAGAAAATAAAATTTATTAGTTTAATTATATTAATTACATATTCTTAGATTGCGTGAAAATACAAATAAATTATTTATCTTTATAGAACTGACATATAAAATTACTATATAATTATAAGTCCATTTACCTGCACTTCATCACATGTTTAATTAAATTAATTTGATTCATTACGTGTTTACATTCAAATTTTTTAATTAACTTTAATTATAATTTGAATTTGAGACTTTACATTCAATTTTGACAGTGAAAGCCTCGACTGTAAGCTGAGTTAAAAATTCCCTTTTATTTCTGCATCCAGAAAGTTGAAGACAGTTTCCGTTGTGCGCAAAGCCACTTGCTAAAATCAATCGAGGTTTTTTTTCATTTTCTACACTTTCCCCCTTCAGCACTCTCGTTGGCCAATCCCAGTGCCTTAAATTTTTTCCTTGTATATTTGTTTTTCAATTTTAAAAAAATAAAAAAGAAAATAGAATTGGTCTCCCATGGGCGTTTGTACATATAATAATCCCTGACAAGTAACATCATTTTCAGTAGCAGAGATTAGAGTAAGATAGTTACTGGATGAACAAAAATTTTGGGTTTTGATCCTTTATGTATGTATTGCTTCTCGTGATTGCTATTCATGGCATCCACTCTTCTCTTTCCTTTCCTTTGTGAACCTGCTATAAGGCTGCAGCTATCAATCTGGACCATCATGCCTATAAACTTCATCCAATTAAGCAGCACTTAATAATTCTTTTTAAAGAAAAAAGAAACCCAATTCACTGTTGACTTTAAATTTCATTTTTCACAAACCGTTAGCCATTGAAACACAAAATGACAACATAATGGAATGGACTCTATGGGGGGGCTCAACTTGAAAACCCTAGACATAATAATAGGCCGGCTGATTTCCTTTTCAGCTAGGTAGCATATATGTCCAGGTCCAGCTAAGTCTCCTTTCTCTCTTTCTTTCCCAATCAAAACGCAAAGGCCTTCCACTGCCATTATCATTTTACCTTTCAACAGATAATTGCACTGCTGTTTTTGACCGTGAATGAAGTTATCAGAGTATATATATATAAACATACATACACGTATGTCCTATAAAGCGCTGCGCTTCCACCTACCAACCAAAAGAAGCCTCCCCAATTCGTAGGGAGTCCTCATATGACTAAAGCTAATTACACACCTAGGATAACTAGGTTTGCCCTCTTTTTTACGATAAAAACATGAACTTTGGCAGTTGTGAAGCCATATGCTGTTGTTGCCGGTGTAATATTATGTCTCTACAACATTTCTTCTGAATTTTGCACTCTAATGTACAGCAGCTTGAACAAAATTGCCGTTATTTTGTCCCAGTTTACGTTGAGCAGAAAATATTGATAATTAAAATCTCAGAAACTTGAATCCATTTGAAGACTAGCCCCACAAATAGGCTAATGTACATTGGTTCCAGCCTTTTATCACCTGTATCATGGGCATGCATGCTGTATATTGCTTCTTCTCTGCCTTAATTAACAAAAATTTGCCCTACATATATATATGATTTTTCCTTCCTACATTAATACATTACAAAACTCTCAGTTTTCCATTTTTTTTATTTTCTTTATTGTGGAGATGTATCCCCATTCACCTAATCAATCACTCCTTGGCCTCTTAGAATAGCATAAAAATTTCAAGAAACAAGTAGCGAGACATGACGTCCCAAGTTCAAATCTGGGATACTACCATCCCGGGATCCTAACATCCCGGGATCCTAGGGCCTCACTGTTAAACCATCAAGCCAACACCTATTGACAGAAAACTCTCCGTTTATATACAATAATTAATTGGATTTGAATAGAGTTTCAAGTTGATTGTTCTTAGAATAGATTTTGTATTGATATTATTAATAAAAGTTCTTTCTCTATTATAATAAAGTTCAATTCATATTAATAAACATAAATTCAATAATATTAAAATCATCTAAAAAATGAGATATTAGTAAAAATCCTAGTTAAACCCTAACAAATTAAAAAAAAAAAAAACATTTATAGTCTCCAGTTAAAAAAAAGCTTTGAATTATTTACGAAAATATAGTAAAGATACTAATCTCAATTATTATTATTCTTCAGAATCGCGTATTCCATAAAATTTGAGAAAGAAATTAAATATATTGACTTTTCAAATGGGTAGTGTTGTGTTTGGAAAATGGGAAATGGGTTTTCACGGTCCGAAAATAGATCTTTCATATGACTCTTATAACGCAGGCCCCAAAACCATTTCCACCCTAAAAATTTAGAGAAGGCCCATTTTGGCTTTCTACTACGCCTCGTTCTCAGGCCATTGTGGAACTTATTCCCATACAATGTGCGTCCCCATAGAATAAAATAAATTGATAAATTGGCTGATATCATCAAAATATAATTAAACCAGAAGGCAACATGAACAAATTTGATAAAGAAGCTGATATCACTATGATTGCGATGTCTTCATTTTCCGATGTTTGATAACGACATGTGACATCAGCCCTATGTTAATTTGTTAAATATTTCTTGCAACATAAGTTTTTCCTGTGAAAGCTTTTGACAATGTCTTTTATATATATATATATATATATATATATATATATATATATATGTGTGTGTGTTGCTTGAAGAGATAAAGTTCCTAATAAATTCTAAATAAAACAAGTGGAGAATTTAAAAAACAGAGAATCAGAGATACCCAAATCACTTTTATCTTTCAATTTTTTTTTTCATTTACATTACTCGAATAATAGCAGACAAGAATAAATTGAAGATTCTATTAAATAAATGAAGTTAAAAATTTTGATATATTGCATTTAATTTGAATGCTGTCTAGCTATTCCATTGACATTTTCCACTTCAAAACCTTCTTCATCGTTAGTCGGTATCATTTTGGTCCTCTTCATCGACCTTGTCTCGTATGTAGGATACCTCTTTTGTCCTTCTCCTTAGCCCACCTTTAAGCCAATCTACCACCTCCATCATGTTAGGTCTATTCTCTGGATTACTTTCGGTGCATCTCATTGCGACCATGATAGCCGATTTGAGCTGAGTTCGATCAAATTTGCCATTCAACCTAGGGTCAGCAATGTGATCAAATGCACCTTTTTGAATATATGGAGTGGCCCATTGAACAATGTCACGCTTCACACCTCCAGGGAGTTTCTCTAATGGTTTTTTGGCACTAATTATTTCCAAGAGCAAAATTCCAAAGCTATACACATCGCAGTTCTCGGAAACTTTACCCCACATGGCATATTCCGGAGCCAAATACCCTAGAGTTCCTTTTACTCTAGTGGTCAAATGAGTAACTCCATCTGGTATCAGCTTTGCAAATCCAAAATCTGCAACTTTTGCTTGGAATTCTTTATCTAGGAGAACATTGCTGGCTTTTATGTCTCTGTGTATTATATGAGGATTGGCCTTGTGGTGCAAATACCTAATTTTTCAAAAAATTGACATAGAAGTAGCCAGGATGAGAAACAATCTGTTTAATGTAAATTATTTTGCAAGTATGATGAATTTTACTTACAGCAATCCTTCAGCGGATCCAATAGCTATGTTCATTCTCCGAGTCCAATCCAGCAAACAATCTGAAGCGAGTTGGCCATGTAAATGAGTGATCAAGCTATGATTAGGCATATAATCATAGACTATAAGCCTTTCATCCCCGCCAGCATAAAATCCCCTTAAACCTAACAAATTCTTATGTCTCACCCTCCCAAGTATCTCCACTTCGACTGCAAATTCCATCTCTGCCTTTGCAGTCATCGCCTTCAGTCTTTTCACTGCTATCTGCAAGAACAACTTCAGATTAAAATAAGCTTATATAGCTAGATAAGGTTTTGTTTGCTTCATAATTATTAAAACTGCAGAAAATCAATGAAAGAAGAAAAGATGATCATGATTGCCTCTACTCCTTTACTTGTTCGACCCCAATACACGCTTCCAAATCCCCCTTCTCCAATCTTGTTATTGTTATGAAAGTTATTTGTTGCTTGCAGAAGCTCCTTGAGAGTGTATCTTTCCCAGGGATAATCGCTCTCGTTACTTGCACTGAAAGGAAAGATTAAAGGGTAAAAACTCAAAGCATGAAGTATTAATTAATTAATTGATGAATTTGTTAATGATAGTATGGCATACCTGATCATCACGGTTTGAGTTTCCCTGGGAAAGCCGCAGCAGAGACATTTCCAAGTCATTTCTTGTGCAAGAAAATTTCAAAATGAACCCAAATTAAATTGCAAGTGAGAATCGAAAGAGCGATCGAGGTTGAGAAAACAAGAGGCAAGCAAATGTTTTGGAGAATTCTAAGCAGAAGGAAGAAGTCTTATGGTGAAGACAAAATGCAGCCTAGGAAGTCAAGAATAGCTTGGTGCTATAAAAATTTTAAAAAAAAATGAAAATACAAGATGGAGCCACTTCATCACAAGGTCACAACTGGATGTATTTTAGTGGCTGTTAGTATGTGCTAACTGCTAACCTGCTTTCCCATTGGAAATGTAACTTTATTAAATTCTTAATTATTTGTTTTAAACATTCTTTGGAATTAGTTTATCTATAGTATGTATTAATGCAGCTTTGATTAATTAACAAAAAGAGATGTGCGTTTTAATAAAATTTTGATTAGTAATGGAAAGTGACTAAAGGATTAATTGACCTGCGCATCAATCTAAACCATTCAATTAATTGACCTTCATTTTGATTAAGTTCAATGCAACAACAGAGGATCTTAACCCTAATGTATATGTATATGGACAGAGAGAGGATCTTAACCCTGGGGCTTTAAAAATTTAGGTTTGGATTGGCTAAATAAAGGTCATATATCAAAGACAATTAGTTAGCTGTCTTCATCTTATTTTTTTCATTATTTGTTTTTCTCTCATAAGAAAATAGGATTTTAAATTCTAATTTACTCATAGTATCAAATAAATTCAATGGGAAGTTGACAATTTAAAGTTAGATAATAAAACTTGATGCTCAGAATATTTCAAGTCTTTTTAAGGCCAATTAATCGCATAAAAAGTCTTTTTTTTTTTTTTACGAATTTACATTTTAATTTTAATAATTTAAATTCAATTAGTAAACTTGTTATAATTCCGTTCAATTAGTTTTTTTTAAACAATTTCATTCAATTAATTAAATCAATCAAAATTAAAAATAATAAAATAATATATCTATTCTCTTCTCATTCAATCTTTTTTCTATCATGACAGGTGAATGAGAGAGAGAAATTAAGTTGCCAGACACTATGCTTCAATAATCTCGGCCAGCCTACAATTGATTCCGTTTCTCCCAAGCCTTGCATGCCGTAGTCCTGTTCGAATCGAATCGTTGCAATCGCAGCCACCCAACCTACTCCAGTTCTTCATCTTCAGAATCAATGTAACCTCAAGTTCATCTTCTCTCTTGAACAATCAGTCGGCCTTCCCTTTTGCCAAATCACATACATCTCTCCCTCACAGCACACTACTATCTTTGCATTATATTTGTTCTCAATTTTTAGTTGTTTTGTAAGTAATTTGGAAATTCTTGTGAATAAATATAACTTTAAGAGTTATCTTTTCTGTTAATAAAAATTTGTTAATGTCTGATTGTCTGTTTTACTTGCAAATGATTTCGTCTTTTTCTGCCTTTTGAATTTTGACGTATTTGTTAAATTTCCCTACAACACAAAAGAAACTACATCAAGATGTTACCACACTTGCTCAAACCTATCCTTTTGTGGACAAACATCAATTACACCCAATAGAGCAATTCAAAAACTTAAAGCCCACAAAATTTTGAATCCCATTCTTTGGTTTTATGGGTTTTGGTTTTGTATTGACAACTTTTCTCATAATATGCATAATCACAAGCCACGCCATTCAACAAGAAGTCGACAGCCTTTCCCAATTATCAACACCAATCCATAAGCATACTTCAAAAACAACAATCAAACCCTCAAATATGGATCGTATTTTCCTGTTAAAAAAAAAAAAAAAAAAAAACAAGTTAGGTATTTTTAATACCCGATATAATTGAGTTCTGTTGAAATATATTAGGATAATATATAATTAAATTTAAAATGAATTTTAATTAATTTTAAATAATATTTAAATATTAAAAATATTAATCAAATTTAAATATAATAATTTTATGAATACTCTATCATTTTCATCCCTACTCTCCCCACTCTCAAATAGTAAAAGAGAGATAAATAAAACCTACTTAATTTGCTTTTTTCCCTCAATGTCTCTCTTATTTGTTATCGATATTCATCTCTCTAATGTCTCATCCTTTCTTTATCTTTAACTATTGTAATTACCAACTTCAATAATTGGGTGGTGGCAAAGGCAAAATTGATGGCTGCCGGCTGCCGCCTTCAACAACCTCGCTTTCTTTCTTTTTGCACGGGTGACTTTAGTTTTAGGACTAGGGGTTAAACTTAGAACACATCATGCTGACTTTAGTTTTTGTCAACTCATAATTGTCACGACTTGATTTCTGGGCTGGACCGGTTCTAGAACTTTGGTCAGCATAAGGTCCCTGAAACCCGTAGTAAGCCTAACTATCTCTAATCTAAAGACAAAACTTAATAAGGTAGCCTAATTTTAAAGAAAATAAACGGAGAATGTCTGGTTATAAATTAGACTATCCAACCAGGAGCATTAACTCACCCGACTTGTAAACAAATAAAATCAGTAATATGGGGAGTTCAGCTCACACCTACAATACTCAAATCACATATCCAGATTTTGGGAGCTCAGCTCTTTCCATCATCAATTATAATAACATTTCAAACATCCAAGCAATTTCACATAATTAATTTTACAATTCTAGAATTATGTTATTACAATCCAAATAAAATAAAATACAACTATTAGTCCATGTGGAGGTCTAAATTTAAATAGAAGATAATAAAGAAAAAGAGTTTCTAAATTAAACAAAATATTTTTTACTTAAACCTACAGGGAAATAAAGCAGGTTAATTTCAATAAAGCCACCTGAGTAAAAATAGTTGAACAAGAGTGAGTTTTTGACTCAGAGAGTAAGATATTGATTTTAAATATAATTTATATAACTATCTAAAACTAATATATTCCTATGTATGAAATGCAATACATTCACATAGTTTAAACAATTCAATCAATATTCGCACAAAAGATAATTTGGAGCACACACGTACCCATGTATCACATCAATACATATATGGGAGCTGATCCCCTATACAGCTCTCTTAATTCAATACCTGCAAGCTAGGTCAACTCAAGCTGGACTTTCACTTAATAATCCATATGTGGAGGCCAGTGAGATCAACTCAAAGCTGTGCTCACCCTGACTTATTCTTATATAAAGATTGGGTTCCAACGAGTCAAGCTCCAGCCACAACTACTCGTCCTACTCATATCCATATCCACACCATACTCACATTAACAGAAACACAGTTTCAAGTTATCTTAAGGCGACATCCACACACAAATTCAATAATATATACAGAAAAAGAGTGTACTTATCATTTAACTAATTATATACATACATAGAAGTGAATGCATGAGCATGCCTTGAATATAAAATTAATAATATTGAAATTATAAATAAAATCAATATCAACTTACAGATTATCCAAATGTCACTGGGGCGGCTGATAATATGAAAAAGGTTGACTTGGATCATCTAAATAATCATATTCAAGAAATTTATCAATATTAAATCCTATCAAAGAACTAAAGAGCCTAAGACACTCTAGATTTATGTTAAAAATCTGGCAGAATTTTAACTGTACTTAGAACCTACCGAACCTGCAGAACAACTCAACTAGTACTTCTAAATCAAAGGCCTTAGGTGTACAACACAATAACAATATAATGCCCCTCTTGGACCTGCCAAGCCAGCTAATTCTCACGTAATTACACAATTCAACTATTAAACTTAAAACTAACATTTTGCAAAAACTATCCAAATTAATATAATTATTCCCTGCAATCCTTAACAATGGCATTCTACTATTGTAATTATAATTATAATTTTGTGGCTACCCATGAATATTTTATAGATTTTTATTCTAAACTCCACATTAGGTAAAAAAGGGAATTTGGAGTTTAGGTTTACCTACACCAATTCTAACACCTAGAACATATCTGGGGTGTCTAAAAATGGTAGGAAGCACTATAATATTGACCCGCTTCCGAAGTAAGTCCAGCAGCCCACTTGTCTGGCCTGAAATTGCAATCCAGGTTGTTGGTGGAATTTCTTCGAAACAAAAATATATATGCGAAGCTCACAATACCAGGAGTTAGAGTAAAATTTCCATTTAATTAAAAAGACTCATTAAATATCCAAAAAATCATTGGTAAATTCGTGGGATCCACTAAATTTTTAATGTCAGAAAAAGCTCAAATTAATGTCGTTGCAAAGCTCTCAAAATGTAGGACACACTGGAGGTCTCAAATTTTTGATAAGATTTAAAGTTTAGAAGAAATCTAGCCAAGAAATTGAAAAAGGCTAAAATTTTTCTGGCTAGATTCGCACAAACCGCCCCATGAAAATTTATAAAATTAATGTCTATGAAAAGCTTACGAGGTATAAAACAAAAAGAGAATAAAACCAAGTTCGATTGGTGGATGGAATCGCCAGAAACGACGAGGGAAAGTGAAGGATAGCAGTACGCGCAAGGGGAGTTTTTAGGCCACATTTCTAGCTGGAAAGTGAAGGATAGCAGCACGCCAACGCACGCACACTGCTCCAAATTATCACAACAACATCCATGGCACATCAACAATTATGAATGCAACATAAATCGTGCCTAGAGTTTAACTACATAAATATATGCATATAAGTGATGCATGGGCATGCTTGAACATATAATAATATCGAAATTACAATTAAAATTAATATTTTACTCACAGTACACCGTCGACTATTGTGGCTGCTGGATGCAGGAAAATAGTTGATCTCGATCACCTAATAATTAAATTATAAATTTATTAGTATTAACTCAAAATAAAACTCTAAAGAGGCAATAGACAAATTTAATTCATGCCTAAATCCGTGAGTTTCCCTATACAGGACCTAACCAACCTGCAAAGAGGCTCAAATAACACTTCTAAATTCTCAATTTCCACAATCACATCTCATTAATATCACATGGCCCCTCCTGGGCCCTCCAAATCAGACTATACTCAAAATCTTAAAAATTACGTTTTAGTCCCTATAATTGATATTTTTCAAAAACCCACTCAAACAAGCTCTAAAAATTTTAAAATTTTGCCCCGCGGTCTTTAATAATATTATAAGGCTATTGCAAAAGGAATTATAATTTTCTAATCACCCATGATTATTTTATTCAAGAATTTTACTCGATTCCATAAGTTTCCAACATCTAACGTATTCTTAATCCAACCCAATTAAATATTTACATATTTAAACTTCCATCCTCAAGCTTCAACCAATTATATAAAATTTAATTATCTTAATTTCAAATAATCTTATATGCCCATATGCTAAAATCTAACTAAAATCTATCTATATTTTTCAAAAATATTCTACAATCACTCAAAAATTCAACAAACACCATAGAATATCTCCAAATAATTTTACTTTCATCATATATTTTTCTTAGAATTTTTCTCCAATTTTTCCTGTTTAAGAAACACTGTATTTATGCTCCACAGACAGAGAAATAATGAAAATTGTCTTACCCGAAGTTTATCTGTGTCTCAAAAATTCCAAAAATTTATGAGGAAGCCTCTGGAAGTTGAACCATCTCCATAGCTCACCGGAGCCACCGCCGGCACCACCGCGCACGGTGGCCGGCCGCCGGTCGCCGGCGACATTTGCCGGGTCTGATCATACCACCATGTTCCTCTCCTCTTCCTCAGTCCATATGTGGTCTCGGATCGTCGATCCAACGGTTGGATCGTCGTAGATCTGACGAAAAAGTTTGAAAAACCCGAAACTTCTCTCCTCCATATCTCACTCATCCGACCTCCATTTGCTTCAAAATTGGTATCAAAAGAAAGCTCTCGGAACAAGCTTTCCAACGCCACCGGAATCGCCTCGATCGGACGTCAGATGAAGCCGGAATCGCGCCGGAAAGCCGCTGCCATCTTGGCGCGTTTTCTCTCTCCTCTCCTCTCTTGCCGCCGTTTCTGGTGGTCCCGTGGTCGCCGGAGGGTCGCCGGCTGGTGGGGAGCTGCTTGGGACGTCGCCGGCCGGTCACCGGAGAAAGGAAGAAGAAGAAGAGAGGGAAGGAAAGGGAGAGAAGAAAATTGGGGGGGGGGGGAGGGGGCTTCCTCCTCCCGTTTTTTATTTTGATTTTTTTTTTTTTTTTAAAAGCTGCTGTGACAGTGGGAAACCCACTGTCACACGCCAATCCCATTTTTCAAATTTTTTTTTTTTTTAATTTTCTGGGTTGTTACATTCTTCCCCCCTTAAGAAAAATTCGTCCTCGAATTTTCGAATAAACAAGAGATATGGAAAAGAAGATTATCGAAACAAATGCAGTCATTACTCCTCCAGCTATGCAGATATTGGTAAAACATGTATTCTTCGAACTCTTCGTATATTCTATATGACATTCTCGTTCTCTGATTCTACTATAGTGTCCTATTTGTCATCATCTCTTTCTAGAGGGCTTTTATCTTGTAACTATTCATTGACCATTTTTTGACATTTCAAGTATTCGCTATACCTCATCGTTTCTTGACTTGATGTCTCATAACTTCAATCAACTTTGGTGCTTACCTCACTTTTATTACGCCCCACCATGTCTCTTGGTGACTTCAGTCATCATTCCTTTGTTTTAATAATCTCTGTTTCCCCAATGACATAACTTATGTTCCTTATTCCATGGTATCCTATGAGTAGCTTTCCTGTAGCTCCTAATCTAGGCATCTTGTTCGAGATCTTCACTCTACTTATGACCTCAGTGGTCAATACCTATAAATCTTCTCCTCCCATGATACTTCAAATTTTTAATCTCTTTTGTGTCATTACTAAGGTACTTAGACCAACCTCTATCGATCTTATGTAACTAGTCAGGTAGAGTCTCCTCCAAGGGCCAAGTGTATCATTTATCAATATTGGAAAGTAAACTGGGTCTCTCCTTCTAGGTAACAAAAGTGTTTATGTTCTCTGACAACTCATCCCATACGACTTATCAATTCTCACTCCTTCTCTGGAATATAAATATCTAGACTTCTTCCTATAGCTTCTTAGTATATGGCCTACTTCTGACACATTGGCACTCAGATCGAGGCTCTACTACCCCTTTAATCTATCATCTCATAATAACTTGTTTTAAACAGCTCTTGGTGTGTTCCTAGCATACCTATTCCTCCTTATCCTCATCATTATAACTAGCTCTATCGAGCTTTCTTCCTATCGTTTGAATCTTATCCACTTCCTTTTCCTATTTCTGCTATTGTTGATATCTTTTCGACCTGCTCCACTTATTCCTTAATCTTAATCCTATTTCACCCTTACACCTTTTTCCTTCAAGGATGTCCATCCCATCATCAACTTTAACTTTCATTTTATTTCTTAGTCTTATCTTGATTACTAGTTCTATTACTTCGAGAATTATAACCTTACGATTTACTCCTACCAGCAAATTCTTCACCTTATGTAACACTTGTGATTAACCATAGAAATTTTTTTTTTGTATTCCCTTTTTCCAACTTAACTATCAGAACATTATCATTCCCCACCAGCCTCAGTAGGAAATTGCTCATCCTTGATGGATAGGAGCCCTTGAAACTATAAGTTCCATCTGAACTAACACAGTTGTGGAAAATGTATACCATGCCTTAATTCTAAACAAAATACTTCATGTGTTCATTTGTAGACCCTTATTTTGTGATGAATATGTGCATTGAGGCCGTGGGAAACCCGATGATGAAAAAATTATATGACTGTAAGATGTAATTGGAGGTATGGAGCTGAATTATTAATTCCGTGGCATGATCTTGAAAAAATAAAAATAATAATAAAGTTTTGGGGAAATTAATTTAATTAAATTTAAATAAAATTTTATTTTGTTTAAATTTAATATGGGCAGTTCTTAAATGGATCTAATTAAGTTTAATTGGGCTCTATGGGCCTAAGAAAGCCTAGTTAAAAATTTTAAATGGGACCCATTTAATTATTTTATAAAAATTAAAATAACAAAATATCTCTCTCCTCCTTGGCCCCACTCTCTTCCTCACTCCCTATTGGTGCATTCCATTTTTTCCTGTCTTCCTATTGGTTGAAACACCTCACCCATATCCCAGTCTTATTCGAATTATGCAATCGTAGTTATTTAAATCATCTAAACTTTATCACCTTAAGACTCCAAACCCTACCACACCTCTTTCTCACTCCCTATTGGTGCCTTCCATTTTTTCTTGTCTTCCTATTGGTTGAAACACCTCACCCATATCCCAGTCTTATTCGAACTCTGCAATCGTAGTTGTTTAAATCATCTAAACTTTATCATCCTAAGACTCCAAACCCTATCACACCTCTCTCCCAAAACCCTATAAATACCCTACTAGAGAAGGGAAGAAGGGGGGGAGGATGAAAGGAAAGAGGAAGAGAAAATTCAGAGCTACAGGAAATTTGGAGATATTCAAGGCTTTTTGAGTTTTTCCTTATTTTTTCTTTTCTTCAAGAAATTTTCATACAAGATTTCTGGAATGTCAGTTTTTGTTGTTTTCTTTTCAAGATTCAAGATCTATGCCACACAATATTTTAATTCTATGCTCTTTGTCTTCAATTTATTTTATATGTTCATATAGATCATGTAATCATGTTTAATTTGAGGGGATACACAACTCTGCACATGTTTAGTTTCTGTCTCTCGTATTTTTATTATTTTTCTTTATTTTCTGAATCTGTAAAAAATTTGAAAAAATTACATTCATATTCTACACGAAATTCCATTAATTTTAGGCTCAAGAATCACTAAAAAAGCTTTAATATTTTGTAAGTTATGGCTGTTTGAAGTTAGGATTCCTGTAAAATCTGATTTGCAGGATATCCGACTTGTGGAGCCCATATCTCCCTTGTTCCTTAATATTTTTGTGCAAATCTAGTGTCTAAAATTAACTTCATAATCTTATGAATCTTTTCCAATTGGTTTTGCATTCATATCTTTTGTGGTTAATGAGTTATGAATTTTACAAAAAAGTAGTACGATTCTGTCACTTAGAAGAGTTACGATTTATGTAGACCATTCGGCTAGGGTTTTGTTTGATTTATAAATTTTATGTTATTGTATGATATGTAGGCTGTCTTCTGTAATTTTTTTATGATTTTTGGGCATGTTTAACTATTTTTAAAAAATTAAATTTCTTGCTACTGTTAATCTGCCAGAATTTGAAAATTGTATATTTATGCATATTCTTGTATTTTCTTGGGTTTTAATTGATATTTGATCTATTTTTCTGTGTTCTTTTAATTCAAGAAGTGTTATGAAGTGTTTGGATAATGTTAGAAGACTTAGACCATTAGGTAGTTGTAATTAATTAGGAATCTTAACCCTTCAGGAGACTAGAGTTAGAATCCAATGTAAATTGTTATTAATATTTTCTTTATTTCTTTTATTTTCTTTAGTTTCTTTATTTTTTATTACAAACAAAATTGGTAAGTAGCCCTAAGGTAAGTACCAAAGACGGCATTTGCGTGGAGCTTATATGGAGCTAAACGGGAGTAAGCCAGGGATATCATTGCCATACTAGAAGAGAAGACCCTTTTTTAAGGGTAGCTTGCCCCAATGGCAACTGCATTTACCAACAGGTAAGTAGCTCTAAACTTCTCGAATAACCATTGGTATGAAATTGTAGTAATAATAGAACTTTTATTTGATAAATTAAAATTAACTTTATTTTTAATTTAACTGACTTTTGCATGTAATTAATTTAAATAAATACTTTGTAAATTAAAATTAATCTTGTTTGTAAATTAAACTAACATTGGCATGTAAAATAAATTTAATTTAATACTTGGTAATTGTAAAATAAATTTGCATGTTAGAAATCTTTTTTAGGTTGTGATTGTTTGGGACTTATGTGATATTAGAATAAATTACACATGTACATAATTAACTTAGTTTAATTATCCTTAGGGTAACTTGGTGAAAATTAGGTTAAATAGAAACGTAGGGTTATTTGAAATTGAATTTGTTTGTAAATTAAATTCCCAATAATAAATTAATTTTAGTCATCTGGTAAATATCATTTAAATAATTAGCAACCCCATAGATAGGAATTACTTGTGCATGAAAATTGTGTGTAAACAACAATCCTTTTGTGAATTACTTGCGTGTGTAGGATTAGAATTGCATTTTTAGGATAAAGTTTAATAAAGGAATAATAAACAAGACTTATAGAAACATTAGTAGAGGACTGGCACTCGAATTAACGAGGTTAGACCAGGCGTAAGGGGTGCCTAACACCTTCCCCTTACGTACCCACTATCCCGAACCTAAACATTGGGCTATGGTAATGACGGTTGTGGAAACTCTGCAAGGAGTAAGTTGCCATCCATGACCCTCGGAAGAAACACTGAATATGTCCCGGTTATTACCCGGGTGGCGACTCCTGTCTATCTATGCCTTCGTGGCATAAATCCTTAGTACCGTGGTAGTGTTATGGAAAGACGGTACTTACCAGTGGTTTGATTCTATTAGGATTGTATGAAGTGAATGTCTAGGAAATGCTGTCTAAGGAGGTGGTACTTAAGTGAGACCATTGTGACTCCACCATCTTTC